>NW_027530974.1:11041453-11081584 GCF_008692635.1 Crocuta crocuta
ATAAAAAATAAAAAAAAAAAAAAAAAAAAAAAAAAAAAAAAGATGTAAGTAAATGTAAAGCTGATCAATCTCACCGACAATGAGAAATGAAAATTAAGATGAAATACGATTGTTATCCCCTAGATCGAACAAAATGTAAAAGATCGTGTCATCAACAGTGTAGACCAAGGGCATTTTCATCAAATGCTGGTGAGCAGATCAATTGCTACAATGGTTAGTTGTGTCTGCATGTGAAAAAAACCCAACTAACAACCTAACAGTGAACTGGAGAAACAGGGTTTATTTTTAAAGCATAAAAAACTGTCTTGGAAGATGAAAGTTGCTGGCGTCGGTCTACCTGCTTGTCCTTCAGTCTTACCGCCCCGCCCCCTCCTTTCAGAGTTGATTCTTAAATCCATTCTTTTCATCCCCATGATGGGGAGATGGCTGCTATAGCTCCAGGCTGCTCCCCGGGAGAATGTCAAACCGAAAGAAGAGTCTGAGAACAAAAGGACCCTGGATTCCGAGGCCCTGTCTTTGCATTAGGAAGAAAAGCCATTCAGCAGTCTTCCCCTTGAGTTTCATTGGCTAAAACTGAGACACACCTCCACACCCAGACCAAAAACCAAGAACAATTAAAGATATACAAGTCCTACCTTTCCTGACAGAAAATAACTACTGAGTGAGGCATGGATTTGTGGCAGTTACATATTTTGTGTATGACAGTTTGGTGGTATCTGCCAAAATTTAAATGCATAAATCTATCACAGTGTAATATTTCTTCAGGACTTTAGGCTACACATACTTCTGGAAATGCTGTGGAAAGATACATGTTTCTCTGCATGTACTTTAAGTATTCCCATGTATGTACATGTATGTGCATCTTTATGTCATTACATAGAAATGCTGGAAATATGTATAATCGTACCAGCATCATTAATAAAAACTTGGAAATAATGTATAACTTAAATATCAATTAATGCATGTTAAATACTTACTTAGCACTGGGTCTGATATGTGCTAAATAAATATTTGATATTGGCCTGGGGCTTGGTGCAAATTTTTTGTTCTTTTTTTTTTTAATCTCCATCAATGTAAGATTAAATCAATTGCACTTCCATATATTGGAATACCTTACAGCAACCACAAACAACCATCTAGGTTTATATTTGCTGACATTGACAGATGTGCAAGATATATTGTTCAGAAAAGACTAATGCAAGTTTCTTAATATGTGTAGTATCATCTTATTTTTCTTTAAAAAGGCAAGGAAAATAAAGCTGAGAATATAACTGGGGAAGAGTTTAGGTTTCAATATTGTCGTATTTTTTAAACAATAAATAAGCATCACTTATTTATTCCTCTGGCTGTTTTTAGATGTTCTCTTTGTTTTCAGTTGCTTTAGTATGATGGACATAAATAGGATGTGTTTTCTATTTAACCTGCTTAGAGTTCTTAGTGCTTCTTGAATATATGTTGTTGGATATTTTTTATCAATTAAAAATTCTCAGCCACTATCTCTTCAAATACTACTACCATCCATTCTCTCTTTTTTTCTCTAGTGGCCCACCTGTTATACCTGGTATACCTTATAATATCTTCTAGGTCTCTTTTACTGTTTTCTTACTTTCTACCTTTTTATTTCTTTGTGCTTTAGTATGGGTATTTTCCTCTATCTTACCTTCAAGTTTACTAATTCTATCTCTAGCCATTTCTAATCTGCTATTAAACCATCCACTGAGTGCAGGTTGCATTTTGCAGTTCTAGAATCTCCATTGGATTATTTTTAATAGTTTTCCTCTAGAATTCTCATCTATTCATTTTAACTCCTTGAACATATACGATGTATTTTAAAGTCCCTTATAACTCCATATCTGAATACCTATTTTTCCTATTTTTCTTTTGCTTTTTGGTCAAGTCTTGGTCATTCACATGCCTTATTATTTCTAATTGGAGCCAGATATTCTACATTAGAAATTGTAGACATGTTTTGAGAATCTAGATAATATTTCCTTTCTCCAGAGAAAATTTAATTTTGCTTCTAGCAGGCAGCTATACTAGGTATGTTAGCAATCCAATATTCACCATTTTGATCAGGAATTAAGATTATTTAAAATTGGGCTTGACTGTCTATAAGGAATGTTCAATTGCCAGTATTCCAGACTCCTTTTATCTTTACTTTAGAGAGTCCCAACCAAAAGTCAGATTTTTGTGTGCCACTCCACTCATATTGGTGAACCTTGAATTCCAATTTTTATAACCTCATTCCTGTTGAAGTGCTACTCAGCTTCCCAACCTTTTGACATTTCTCTGAAAATTGGCAATTTTCAGAATCTCTCGGATTCTATAGACTTACTGAACCTTTTCTGTGTATGTGGTGTGTGTGTGGGGGGGGGTGTCTGGAGTTATAAATCTGTGTTTTCAAGTTTTTCTAGGTATTTTCTTTTTTTTTAAGTTTTTTTTTTTTGAGAAAGAGAGAGAGTGCAAGGGTGGGGAGGAGTGGGGGAGAGAAGGAGAGAGAGAGAGAGAGAGAGAGAATCCCAAGCAGGCTCTGCACTGTCAGCACAGAACCCAATGAGGGGCTTGAACTCATGAACCATGAGATCATGACCTGAGCCAAAACCAAGAGTCAGGCGCTTAACCAATTGAGCCACCCAGGCACCTCTTTAGCTACATTCAGAGGGTTTGTGAGAAACAGGTTAATGTACCATTGGAAAAATACAAATCACAAGCAATGTGTTTTTTCTTAATTAAAAACAAAAGTGGAGGATAAAAGAGAAAATTCCAATAGAGGAAATCATACTTTGAGTTAATATCTAACATTTATATAAAAATGAGACTGAGGAGTTTTGAGAAGAACTCTAGACTTAGATTTTATATTCTAGGAATTTGAACCCTAGAAAATGTGAGGAAAACCACTAAGTGTGTAAGGTATTAAAAATGGGAATCTTGTTATCTTCAGGCTACTCCTTACCTTAAAGTTAATCCTACTGGGGCACCTGGGTGGCTCAGTCGGTCAAGCATACGATTTCTGCTCAGGTCATGATCTCACTGCTTCTGAGTTTGACCCCTGCATCAGGCTCTATACTGACAGCTGAGAGCCTGGAGCCTGCTTCGGATTCTGTCTCCCTCTCTCTGCCTGCCCCCCCCCATACACACTCTGTCTCTCTCTCAAAAATAAATAAACTTTAAAAAACTTTTTAAAAAGTTAATCCTACTGGAAACTGGGATCTATTAAAAAGTAACAAAGTGGCTAAACAGTAGGAAAGAGAATGCGATTTCTGGGTTAAAATGTCAACGTGAAGCCAGACCATAATCTCCTTCCATTAATACTATTAAGACAGCTATTAAATGAATTACATTATTTTTTTCTTAACCATATATCTGGCAGCCTATCAATGTTAGCTAATATAAGCAAGTAAAAACTTAATGTAAAACAATAATCAGCAGCAACCAAGCAAAGAAAGGGCAAATAAACTTTAAAAAAACATGGCAACCAAGAAACTGGAAATTCTTCTGTGGCTTCACATCTCCTGGCCCCACAATGACCTCTCAGAAGTCATATCAGTGAATCAAATGTTACAAAATCCTGGAAATTCTCAGCCATACCCCTTTCCCAATTTAGGTAGCCCCAGACTGACAATAACTAAGCGATTAAGGAAAAATTCAAGGGAAATATATTAATGAAAGCATCTACTTACTATTACAGGGTCTTAGCAAAGGCAAGAAAAACCACCATAGTTCATTTGTTGGGGTGCACACAGAATGGAGCATCCCAAAGTACCCTATGAAGGGAACTAAGTGTCCCTCCCAAATAGGAGTAAACTCTGAAACAGGTCACTTAGTCCCATTGTAGAAGGGAGACGCAAGTTGACATCAGTCAAGAATGTAGTAGGTGTCTATCACTTCTCAATTTCTCTGCTACCACCAGTCCCCACATACTACAGAAAAGCAAATAAAACTAAACTACCACCATCCTTAACTGTAGGTTAAAGGGAAAGTCATATGAGTACACTGATATTATATGAATTAGAAATATTGTTAGTAGGGCCTGGGTAGCTCAGTCAGTTGAGCATCTGACTCTTGATTTTGGCTCAGATCATGATCTCATGGTCCTGGGGTCTGAGCTGACAGCACAGAACCTGCTTGGGACTCTTTCTCCCTCTTTCTCTCTCCTCCTCCTCTAGCATGGGCACTCTCTTTCTTTCTCAAAATAAATAAATATATTTAAAAAAATAAATATTGTTATGAATGTTAATTCATACTGTATGGACAGTAATAAACCAAAACAAACAAAAAAAGTAATAATAAAAGTAGTTATGAACTTAGGGACAGATAAAAATTTCCAGTCCGCACCTCATGTCATAGTAAATTTTCAAAAGAATATAAACTTAGGGGCGCCCGGGTGGTTCAGTCGGTTAAGCATCCGACTTCGGCTCAGGTCATGATCTCACTGTTCGTGGGTTCGAGCCCCACATTGGGCTCTGTGCTGACAGCTCAGAGCCTGGAGCCTGCTTCAGATTCTGTGTCTGCCTCTCTCTCTGCCCCTCCCCCACTCACTTTCTGTCTCAAAATAAAATACATAAAAGATTTTTAAAAAAGAATATAAATTTATAAACCAAGGACTCAGTTAAAACAATAAAACTGCATAATAAGAGAGAATGGGAAAAAACTTTCTAGCCAAGAAAACAAATGGACAAAAAAACCCCACCATTACGTAGCTTATAAATAAATAAATTAGAAACCTTAAGGAACAGATTAACCGTGGCTGAAAATTAAATTACTGACAAGGACAAAAACCCTTGGGATAATTATAATAAATGCTGAGCAAACAGGAAAACAGATAAGACAATTAGGAAGAAAATAATAGATACAAAAGATAGACAAACACCATCTATCATCAAGATAGTTCGTATCCCTTAGGAAGAAAACAGCAAATAAAATAACAAAAACAAAACGTTTAAAGATACAATAGGTAATCTTCTTTTATCCTAATGTCCAACTATAACCATGGAGTAATCTAATCATAATCATAACTTCAGGGAGAGCAAAGAAGAAAAAACTGTAACATAATTTGGGAGGTGAAAAAGCAAACAGACCAATGGTAACCAATTCAGCAAACACAAGAAAGCCAAATCGTAAACAGTCAAAAACGTTGAGGCTAAACACAGTTTGCTTTACAGAATTCTCAAAGGGCACAGAAACTGGTGGCCTCAGATCCCTCTAGTACTGTGGACAAATGGAAAAGATGCCAAAGTTCACAAAGAAGTTAGCTTCTTAGTATCCTTTCCCATTTCATTCTAGGCCTTGGGATTTATCATCTGGAGGCTTAGATTCCGTGGCTATATGCACACTGACTTCTTTTTTTTCTTTCCAATTTATTTATTTAAATTCAAGTTAGTCAACTTAAAGTGTAGTATTGGTTTCAGGACTAGAACTCAGTGATTCAACATTTACATAGGACACCCAGTCTTCTCATTCAAACAAGTGCCCTCCTTAATGCCCACCACCCATTTAGCCCACCCCCACCTACCTTCCCTCTAGCAACCCTCAGTTCGTTCTTTGGATGGTAGAGTTTTTTATGGTTTGCATCCCTCTCTGTTTTTATCTCATTTTTCCTTCCCAGTGGCTATAGGCATACTGATTTCTGATTGCAAAGACCACCATCATTCCACCATCCCAGTTCCCCCAACTTTGGCTCTAGCAAAGTTTGGCATGTGGATGTTTACCCTCCAAGTAGAAGGAGGGACTTAGAACACTCAGCAGTCCAAGAGAATATTTTTAAAGACACCCATATTGGGAGTTGCTCAACAAAAAGTCCATTAAGGTCACCCTATGATGAAGGTCAAATACGATAAACCCAACTCATGAACTCAGTGCTTCCAGTGAGCTTTTAGTAACTTATCTTGATATAAATAGACAACCCAGAATTACAAGAACTAAAGGAAAACATCTAACATGAGGAAGCCAAAACAAACAAACAAACAACAGGAAAATACGAAAGAAAAAGAAAAACCCAAAGTAGAGAAAACTGGAAAAACTATGTAGGAAAAAAAAATCTTTAAAGATTTAAAGATACTACTAATACCGTCAGAGATAAGGAAAACTAACATGTCCTTGAAACAAGATTAGGATGCTTTTTAAAAAGGAGATTTCAGGGGTGCCTGAGTGGCTCAGTTGTTTAAGTGTCTTACTCTTGATATCAGCTCAGGTCATGACTTCAAGGTTGTAAGATTAAGCCCTGTACCAATCAGCCTCCATGCTCAGCATAGGGCTGCTTGGAATTCTCTCTCTTCCTCTGTCTCTGCCTCTCCCCTATTCACTCACTCACTCTCTCAAAACAAATAATTTTTTTTAAAAAAAGGAAATTTCTGGAGCAACTGGGTGGCTTGGTCAGTTGTGTCTGACTTCGGCTGATGTCGTGGTCTCACGGTTTGTGAGTTTGAGTCCTGTGTCAGGCTCTGTGCTGACAGCTCAGAGCCTGGAGTCTGCTTCAGATTCTGTGTCTCAGCCTCTCTCTGCCCCTCCCCTGTTCATGCTCTCTCTCTCTCTCTCAAAAATAAATAAACATTAAAAATTTTTCATGGGAATTTCTAAAAAGGAAAAGCTTTTAGAAATGAAAAACATAAAAATAAAAACTGAAAAACTCAATAGGTGATTTTGAAACGATGGGAGGAAGTTCTCCATAAAATAGTACAAACAAAGAGATTGAGAAAGAAGATAAGAAAATCAAAAAGGCAATCCAGGTACTCAGAAAGATAGAATAAAAACAAGTGAGCAGCGGAAGTCATCAATACTAAAATGATTTAAGAAAATATCCCAGAAAGACAAATATCACCAAATAAATGAGTCATTATATAATATGAAAACATAAATAACCTCATATAAAAATGGTCCAAAAGTGTGAAGAGACATTTCTCCAAAGAAGATATACAAATGATCAACACACATATGAAAAGAATCTCAACATTATTGGCCATCAGGCAGATGCAAATCAAAACTACAATGAGATACCACTTAAAAGGATGATAACAGATGTTGGCAAGGATGTGGAGAGAGTGGAACCCTCATACATTGCTGGTGGGAATGCAAAGTAGTGTAGCTGTTTTGGAAAAAATCTAACTGTTCTTCAAAATGTTAAGTATAGAATTACTGAATGACCCAGTAATTCTACTTCTGGTATATACGAAAGAGAACTGAAAACATATGCCTGCACAAAATCTTGTACATAAACTATAAATCCTTCACAATAGTTAAAGAGTAGGAAAACCGAAATTCTCATCAGTTGATAAACTGTGATATATCTATACAATGGAATATTATTCTGCAATGAAATAAGGAAAATACTAATACATGCTGCAAAATGAATTATCTTGAAAGCATTGTGCTAAGTGAAAAAAGTCAGGAAAGTCAGGAAAGTTACATAATGCATGAATTCACTTATCTGAAATGTCCAGAAAAGGCAAATCCACAGAGACATAAATAGATTAGTGATGCCTAGTGCTGGGAGTTCAGGTTGGGGGTAGTGCTAAAAGCTATGGGGTTTCTTTAGAGGGGATAAGTCAACTATTCTAAATTTGATTATGGTAGGAGAGCCTGAGTGACTCAGTCGGTTAAGCATTGGACTCTCGATTTTGACTCAGTTCATGACTCGAGGTTTGTGAGTTCAACCCCCACATCCAGCTCCATACTGCTTGGGATTCTCTCTCTCTCCCTTTCTCTCTGCCCATTCCCCAGCCCTCTCTCTCTCTCAAAATAAATAAATAAACTTTATAAAGATAAATAAATTTGATCATGCTAATAATGGCACAACCCTTCGAAAATACTAAAAAACATTTAGTTGTACACTTCAAATGGGTAAATTGTATGATAGGTAAATTATCTCTCAGTAAAGTTGTTTATATGTAAATTGTATTTCATTAAAGCATTTTTAAAACCAACTAGCCAGGTATCCAGTATAATGAGTGAGAACCCATGCACCCAAGGTATTTTGTTGCCACATTTCAGAATACCAAGGACAAAAAGGAGATTCTATAGACTTCCAATGAAGAAAAAAACTGGTTAAATAACAATCAGAAATCTGAATGGCCTCACACTTCTCAATAGCAACAAAACCACAAAAAAAATGTAGCAGTGCTTGTAATATTCTGAAGGTAAATATCTCCAACCTGGAATCCTACAGAGCCACACTGTAATCAAGCAGGAGGGTAAGATGAAGACATTTCTAGCATAGAATGTCTCCAAACCTTACCCTTGTGCACCCTTCAACAAGAAGTTACTGGACGATGCCCTCCTTGAAATGCCCTTCTTCTTATAAACTAAGAAGAAGACGAGGGATAAAGGAAATGCATCAGCCAAAGCTGGAGTGGGGCAAAGAGAATTCCCAAGGAATTCCCAAGGAAAAGGGAAATGTCAGATGCTAGTGATGTTGGAGATTAGAAGGCAACAGTCCAGTCCACAGTAATAAGACAAGCAACAAATATGTAAAGAGCAGTCTTTACCAGAAGACCCACTGCCATCCAACCATTCAATGCCTGGATGTGCCTGCTCCATACTGCATAACCATGTGCTGCAGAAATGTCTCTCTTCTACCCGTGTTCCAATATCGGATCATCTCAGGACATTCATTTCAAACCACAGAAGTGCACTTCATTCACCTTTACCTGGGAGCTAAAAGCAAGCGATGATGAGCTGTGTTTGTCAGAGCATCTGTGGTTACGCTGGGTAACAAATTAAGTCTCAAGCTTTGGTGACTTATTACTCTCACACTGTACGTCCCTATGTGCCTTGGGATGGATGTCCTGGTACTCATACTCACTCAGTATCCAGGCAAATAAACATTCTGATCCTTAACATCTTGTCCTCACAGTGGCTGTGGAGGGTTAAAAAAGAGTCAGTTTAGCAACCACTCTTGAGCCACTCCCAGAAACGACCTACACCCCCTATGCTCCCAGCACCCTGGCGAGGGCTAGAAAAATGACCACACTCTAACCACAACGTTTCTAGGAAATGCGGCAGACCACATGCATCTTTGGTGAGCAATAAATATCTCTACTCCATAAATTGGGAAGTAGAAAATGCAAAGCGGCCTAATCTCTCTGACCATATTTTTGTCAGGTACCCAGAACCGGGCTCACAGTCCGTGTCTGCCAAATTGCCCACCTTGGTAAGCCCTGCCTTTTCCAGAATGTAGTTGTGACCTCGTCCCCGTATGTCCCCCAAAGGAGGCAGTTGTGAATTCTAAGGAAGCTGAAGCTAGAATATGAAACTTGGAGTGTTCAGCTTATGTTTTCTTCATCGGTGAGCACTTTCCTAACAACCAGGTTTGTACTCACCACTCAGATTTTCAAAACCCAGAGCAGGTAGATAAAGAGAGAGAGAGAATTATCAACACAAAAGTCGGAATACTGGTTATCTCTGGTGGAGAAAACAGTAATACAGCTGGGAAAATTAAAAAGCAATATATTCTATTTCCTAATCTGGGTAGTAAGTACTGGGTACATAAGTCTTTGTTCTGCTAATGTTCCTAAGTCTCTAGGTAGCTAGCAAGCCATCCATCCATCTACTAACTTTCTAGTCTATCTCTATGTGTGTCCAGTTTCCTGTTGCGTGGTAAGGATTAAACATTGACCCTAAAAAGGTTTGGCCTTTGACTAGCTCCTGAAAAGTAGCCCTTCAACCCTTAGAATGCCTTTCCTGCTAAGAGTGTGTTTATTATCTGGAGGCCTCGGACCATGTAATATCAGCTTGACGCCCAGAGAAGCTGGAGATAAAGGTCAGTCATGTGAGCAGTCAGCCATGCCCAGGTGGTGGACTCTAGTGAAATCCCAAACCCCAAGGAATGGTGGAACTTTCCTGCTTGGCAATACTCCATGCATATTGACACACAGCTTTGTGGGGAGAGGTGGGCCCTGCCTGCATGACCCCCCTGGGAAAGGACCAACTAGAACCTCTTGGCTGGTCTGAGATGCTGTCCTAAGTACCTCTTCACCTTTACAGATTTTTTTTTTTAAATATTTTTTTTTATTTATTTCTAGGAGAGAGAGAGAGAGAGCATGAGCAGAGGAGGGTCAGAGAGAGAGGGAGTCACAGACTGAAACAGGCTCCAGGCTCTGAGCTGGCAGTCAGCACAGAGCCCGACGCGGGCTCAAACCCACGAACCGCGAGATCATGACCTAAGCGAAAGTCGGACGCTTAACCGACTAAGCCACCCAGGCGCCCCCTCACCTTTACAGATTTTAATCTGCACCCTTTTGCCATAACAAACAGTAATCTTGAGTATGACAGCTTTGCTGCATTCTGTGAATTCCTGCAATGAATCAGTGAACTTGAGAGTGGTCTTGGGGACCCTTATATACATCTGTATATAAGACCTTCTTCACACTTATTTTTTTTTTAATATAATAGAAGAAAATCTCCCTAAACATAGGAAGAATTAAATCTAGGGAACACAAAGGCATTTTGTGTTCTGTAAAAGATTTATTTTACTAGATCTACATCAAGACATGTCACAAAGAAGTCCCTGGACATTAAGATTAATGAGGGAAAAGAAAGCTTTAGTCATCCAGGGGAAATGCAGCTTGCTTACAGAGATGAAAAATAACTGCCGTTAAATTCCAATGAAATTGGACAATATGAAAACATTTCTAAAACGCTGAGAAAGTACTACTGAAGAATATAATACTCAGCTGAAATTTATGCTCAGGTATTAAACTATCAGGCTGACATTCTTACCCAGGAAACAATCATGAGGTAGTGAGCCCACCGGCCCTGGCTGAAAGTAATTGCTGTCATTTCATCGTGGAACCTGATGAAACTGGTAGGAATCATGGGCATAGAAGAGGCTGGAGATGTTAAAAACACTTAGCTAAATAAAAATAATAAAACTGAAGCCAGGATGTGAGTTGGAAGGTGGGAGGAAGAAGGAGAAAACATGATAAATTCCTCCACCTTTCATAGCAGAAAGCTACAGAATTTTTTCAAAAATGGACCTTACCCAAAAACATGACTCCATCTCTGATATTTTTCATAACCAACTTTCCTTAAAATAAATCTATATAATTGAGCTAATATAAAAATAACTGACATTTATGAATCACTGTATTCTAGGCACTGTTCTAAATGTTTTCTTTGTATTATCTCTTCTTACCCTCACAACATCCTATGACTTAGGTGCCATAAATTCTACTTTACAGATAAGAAATCTGAGGCACAGAAAATGCTAACTAACTTGTCCAGGTTCTCACAGATAGTCAAGGCATGGATTCTGGAGGTAATATTTTTTCATGTATGGAAATGATTCTATAAAGTTTGACTTCAGCTCTTTTTTCCTCTCTGATGTTCAGTTGTAATTAAATTTGAAATTTTACTTAATATAATATGCATAGCATCATCTTATATTTTATAAAAATGGATTTCTTTTCCATAAAAGAAACGGTTTTCTTTTTATAAAGAATGTGTTTCTTTCTTTTATAAAAATGTATCTAGCCATTTTTCCAACTATGTATGTGCATAGAAACATGTTCAGGATAATTGTCAACAATACTGCAATAACATTGTAGAGTGACTGTACAAAAGAAAAAAAGAAAACTGTGGAGGAATGTGGTTCATCTAACATTAGAGAAGGTAGTTCAGAGAGTTAAACTTGGGGTAATATTTTGCTCTCTGCTCTATAGTTATCTATATTGTTTGAATTTATATATATAGTAAGGTGTATAAAATTAATAAAATAGTCTTTAAAAATGTATCTTCTAATTTAGGGGGGAAAAACCAACAGGCTTTGGCTGCACCAATACCATGAAATTTTGAGCCTCCATTTGAAGTGCTAGCATGGGGTGCCTGGGTGGCTCAATTGGTTAAGCATCCGACTTCGGCTCAGGTCAGGATCTCACGGTTCACGGGATCGAGCCCCGCATCAGGCTCTGTGCCTACAGCTCAGAGCCTGGAACCTGCTTCAGATTCTGTGTCTCCCTCTCTTTCTGACCCTCCCCTGCTCACACTGTCCCTCTCTCTCTCTCTCTGAAATAAATAAAACATTTTTAAAAATAAGTAAATAAATAAATAAATAAAGTGCTAGTGTTAAGACTTAATAGATAGGTAAACTTATTTTTGTAAAAACAGTCAATTTGCAATACAACATGAAGAATGCATTTAATTGTGTAAAATCAAATATGGGGCTTAGGAGCACCTTGGTGGCTCAGTCTGTTAAGCATCTGACTCTTGATTTCAGCTCAGGTCATGATCTCACGGGTTTGTGTGTTTGAGCCCCACATCAGGCTCCACACTGACCCTGTGGCAACTGCTTGGGATTCTCTCTCCATCTATCTCTGCCCTTCCCATGCTTGCACCTCCTCTCTCAAAATAAATAAATAAATTAAAAAAAATTAAATACAGGGTGTGTGTGTGTGTGTGTGTGTGTATCAGACAGGCAGACATCGAAGTATGTTCAAGATATTAGCAGTGGTTATACATGAATGTTAGGATTTGAGACAATTTTTATTCTATACTGTTTTCAGTGCTGGCCAAATCATTAATTATAAGCATGTTCTAAATTTAATTAAAATTGGGGAGAAATCAAAAATTAAACTTTGGGGACTGGTAAAGGTAAAGGACACATTTGCATTTGTCCCTCAGAGAGGTTCCCTGATTTCTCTGCTCTCTTGCTGTTTGGCAAACCCGTGGGTGTTTGGTTTTTTTCCACTCTTTTTTTTCCTTTGCTGACGATTGCCTAAAACCTTGTTCTTGATTACTGTCTTTGAGATGGAAGACAGCAGGAGCCCTTTGGTATTGAGTCATTTTGCAGGGGAGGGGAAGAAAATGCTCCAGGGCCATTTGAACGGCCAGAAAGGAATTGATTATGTTTTTGACCTATTGCTGCTCAATTAGGCGAGCCTGCCCAGCTGTGGGGAGATTGCCGGAACAGGCTACTCTGCAGAGGGAACACCTCGTTCTCAATCCTTTGCTAGACTGATTTAGCCCCTTGCTACTTAAAATGTGGTTTCTGGAACAGCAGCACAGATCTCACCTGGGAGCTTATTAGAAGTGGAGTCTTGGGTCCCCACCTCAGACCTACTTTCATCGAGATCCCAGGTGATTCTCAGGCGCATTTAAGCATGAGAATCCCTGATTCCAAGAACATCACGTTTCTGATTCTCTCTGATGGGTGGTCAAATGTGAGCCTGCATTGAGGTCGGAGAATCACAGAAGGTTGAATGGAAAATCCCCACATTCCACAGAGGAGAAGGCTGGGGCAGAGAATAAACTGAATTCGAGGAAGAGCTAAGCCAGGCTCCTTGCCTACACCTCCTGGACCTGTGAAACCACAACTCAGAGAGGTAAATTGGCAGTTCTAGTTAGGATACCTAAAGACAGGAAGGTTTCACAAATGAGGAAACTGATGCCAAAAGAGACTAATCAGTTCTCCTAAAACTACACATTACAGCTGGGAATCAAACTCAAGTATGACTAATTCCATGCTCTTAGCCTTTATGTGATGTGTGTGTGTGTATGTGTGTGCACACGCACATGCGTGTATGCATGTGTGTATATGTGAGTATATGTGTGTGTAAAAATATTCCACAGACTTATCAGATTATTATAATTCTTATTTTCTGAACTATGCATGTTTATGATGTTTGCATTTTTAAATAAAAGCTCACACTGTTTTATGATTAGAAGAAATTAAACTGGAACATCTTTAACATGATGCAGTTTATCACAAGCATTGTCGTTAACTTGAGAGAAATAAATCAAAATAGTTTAAGAAAGAAACCTGAAAATCAAAAGACAGTATTAAAAACACCATACTCAGATATCTTTCCCCAAACAGAATTAATGTTATTATTCATATATTCCTACCTTTCTCAATGCTAACTTGTAAGCAAGTTACACATAGTTTACTATGAATATGCTGGCAATAATATCCTACTGTGCAAACATGCCATGAATTACCTTCTCTTTCCCTTACAATTGGATGGTTAAGTTGCTTCAATTTTCTCTATCCCAAAGAACAGTATGATATGGATCTTCAAGCAAACAGCAATATTTATTACATTTTAATTTCAATTAACATGACTTGAATATTCCATATCTCAACTTGAAATCATTGCTATGGCCTTCATCATTATTTATAGATATTTGCCATCAGCAGAATAACCACTTGAGAAATAAAAAATTCATCAATGCTGTTTATTTGACCTGAAAGAGATATTTTACCCCCTCTTCTTAACTTTTTAAAAATGTTTATTTATTTTTGAGAGAGAGAGGCAGACTGCAAGCTGGGGGGAGGGGCAGAGAGAAAGAGAGAGACAAAGAATCCAAAGCAGGCTACAGGCTGAGCTGTCAGCACAGAGCCCGACACAGGGCTCCAACCCACAAACTCTGAGATCCTGACCTGAGCCGGTCAGACACTTAGCCACCTGAGCCACCGGGTGCCCCTATTTTATTTGCTTTCTGATTGATTTTTATCTGAAACACTTTATGTGCTTGACACTCAGAATAAGTGAGCAGAGTAGATCATAAATGTCATGTGTCAATTCTTTTTGTTGACGTTTTGAGGCAAGAATTCAAAAATGACTTCTGCTGGGATACAGGGGAAAGTCCTCGATGCTCTTTTACTTAATTTGTAAATCACCATGTAATTAACAATAAAAATTAAGTAAATAAAATTGACTTGAATGAGTAGGGTGCTCTAACAACGAGTGTATTATATTATTATTAAGATGGCTGCTGAAAACGGTCCGTGGATCCCCATGCCTTGTCAGTGCGAGCGTTTAAATGCCCTGAAGGGGAAAATGAGATTACAGCACACTGAGCGAATTATGCATTTCTACCAAATTTTCCAGGAACTAAAGCTCATAATGTTCATTTCAGAAGGTTCGGGATCCTGAAGGCTGCACCTGCAGCCTGCCAGTAATAATTCAATTTGTCTGATTACCACAGATAAGGAGAATTTTGTGCATTGCTATGGGAGTTTTAACTACTTCTTTCCCTCACCTTTACAACACTCCTAAGGTGAGTTTAGAGTTGGGATTTTTATTTCCGCTATATAAATGAAGAACTGACTTGCAAAGAGTTGGACTTTGTTGCCCAAAGTGATGTTAAATGCCACCCAGGTAGTTCTATTTGAAGTTGGTGATTCTCCATAGAATGTGGGCTCTGTTTTGTTTGTCTAGAAAGCAGAATACTCATTAGGTAGATTGCTTTCAAAAATCAAAATGATTATGTAAATTTTCAACTACTTCAAAATGATAGAAGCATTCAAGAAGTCATTAAGTGGCGTTTAAATGGGAGTTTTACAACTAAGGTAGATGAAATCTAGTCTGTCTTTGTGGAGAAGAAAGATTTACCAGGAAAGGCATCAGCAAACTTTCTGTGTGGAGGGTGATATTCTTAAGGGTTACAGGAGTGGACAGATAGGTGATAAAACTAGTATAGTAAAATTTAATGGTAGAGTCTTGATGTGTATTTGGTTTTATAAAAAAAATTCTTTCTGGGCACATGGGAGGCTCAGTCCATTGAGCCTCTGACTTTGGCTCAGGTCATGAATTCACAGTTTGTGAGTTTGAGCCCCACATTGGGCTCGCTGCTCTCTGCCTGTCAGCTCAGAGTCTGCTTCAGATCTTCTGTACCCCTCTGTCTGCCCCTCCTCTGTTTGTGCTCTTCCCCAAAATAAATATTAAAAAAATATATATTTAAAATTCTTTCAACTTCCTAGGTGTTGTATATTAACTGATGAATCATGGGGATCTACTCTCAAAGCCAAGAGCACACAGTATGCCCTCTATGTTAGCTACCTTGACCATAAATTATATTTTTAAAAAATAAAATAAAAAGAAAGGGAAAAAAGTATAGCATTAAGTTAAAAAATGCTTTCAATTTTTCTGTATGGTTGAACATTTTCTGCATATTATAAAAATATAATAAAATGTTGCGGGGGGGAAGGCATGGAGTCTTAACCTTGTATATGTTAGAAACCCAGGTCGGGGCAGAGAAATCACTTATATTTACTTGAGAAGCTTTGAAAGGATGCACAAAAAATTTATATCCTAGAGAAGTACTTGGAACCTTACTACATTTCTCAAGAAAATATTGATTTCTCCAAATTGTATTCTAACTTGACTATAATGGAAGCTAGATTATTGGTTCTTTTCTGGATAATTGAGAACTGTGTTTTGTTTTCAGAATATTTGATTGTTAATAGATTTCCTTACCAACCATGTTGTCAGCAACTGAATAGGCATTTTTAAAAATTTTAATGTTTTTTATTTTATTTTTGAGAGTGGGGGAAGAGGGAGAGAGAGAGAGGAAAAGCACGAGCATGGGAGGAACAGAGACAGAGAGGGAAACACAGAATCTGAAACAGACTCCAGGCTCTGAGCTGTTGGCACAGAGCGTAATGCAGGGCTCAAACTCAGGAATGGCAAGATCATGACCTGAGCCGAAGTCGGATGCCTAACCAACTGAGCCACCCAGAGGCCCCTAAATAGACATTTCTAAGTGCATCTTTTCTTTTAATATATATTTTTAATTTATTTCTAGGAGAGAGAGAGAGAGACAGCGTGAGCAGGGGAGGGTCAGAGAGAGAAGGAGACACAGACTCTGAAACAGGCTCCAGGCTCTGAGCTGGCAGCCAGCACAGAGCCCGACGCGGGGCTTGAACCCGTGAACCGCGAGATCATGACCCAAGTGAAAGTCGGACGCTTAACCGACTAAGCCACCCAGGCGCCCCAAGTGTATCTTTTTTCAAATAATTATAGACATTTAATTTCTCTTTCATTGCCTTTTCAAATGTTTTCACTATTCTTAGAACAATCCAGAAAGAAAGCAAAGCAAATTTTTAGAAACTTAACTATGTCTGGGACAACCTTGAGATCAAGCTCACATGCATTGCTCTTCTTCTGGTCCAATGGGCAAAGAACAACTTCCTCTTTCCAGTGACAGTGACAGACAGCTGCTTGTGTTGGCTGAATTAACCTGCACGGGTTTCTTTCATGCCACTTGTCTTTTGATTTTCACCATCAAAAATCAAGCAGAGATTCAAGCAGAGAAGGCAAAAGTAAACAGAAGACCCCTAAATAGCTCACGTGTAATTCTCAAAAAAACTATTTGGGACAATTGGCTTTGGGACAGCACTCCTTTTTAAAATGACCTTAACAGGGGCGCCTGGGTGGCTTAGTCGGTTAAGCGTCCGACTTTCGCTTAGGTCATGATCTCGCGGTTCGTGGGTTCGAGCCCGCGTCGGGCTCTGTGCTGACTGCCAGCTCAGAGCCTGGAGCCTGTTTCAGTCTGTGACTCCCTCTCTCTCTGACCCTCCCCTGCTCACACTGTCTCTCTCTCTCTCTCTCTCTCTCTCTCTCTCTCTCTCCTAGAAAGAAATAAAACATTTAAAAATAAATAAATAAATAAAATGACCTTAACAATGCAGGAATTTTGCTTTTCTAAAAATGATGGATTGATGGAAGACGGGTTTTTTCTCTCCTTAGTTCTATCAGGCACATATGTGTTCAAGCTTAATAAAGACAGGCAGTCACTGCCCGTTATTCTCTCTGGAAACTCTGTGCTATTAGAAAACCCACCTTTGTTATGTTTCTCTTACTCTAGAAGATGTAGGCAAGTTCTGTTTACTTGTTTGCCGAAGATCTTAAAACACACTCATAATTCTTTGTTGATATCTGTGTACTATTCGAGGCTCTTTCTGGGTTTTAAATGCTTCACCAGGCTAAATGCCTTTATATCACTTAGTGGTGGAGGCTAAAACCCTATCTCAACGTCCATTTATATATTAATACTCTTCATAATAGTGCTATTGAATTTTTAACAACCTTCGGAAACCTGAGCTAGTTTGTGAAAGTTCCTTATTGAATTATCAAAGTGTGATGGCAAGCGGTGCATTTATTTTGATATAGTCAGTTTTTCCTGGGAGGGAAGTCCAGGTTATTGGCGCAAAAATATATGAAAAAGAAGTCACAGAGTCTGCTGGCTGTTTCCCACGAACCCAAAAAGGTAGATGCCATAGAGGTGAGAGAGCTGGAGCCTAACACAGGAACAGAGGGAGCCCCCTGGGGAGAGAGAAGGAACAGAGTCATTGGTGCCCAGTATGGAACAGGAAGCACAGTGAAGAGGGGAGCAGAGGACAGGGAACTAGGTGGGGAGAGCGTTTTACTGTGTTCTTTTCTCTCCTCTGTTACTTGACCTGTTGTCTTGGTGGAATAGAAAGACTTCGGTTGTAGCCCATGCCGGGTAGAGGAGTAGGTAACATCAGAGAAATCCTGGAACCTGGTTTGGAGGAGAAGGGGATAAGAAGGGGTGAGGTCAACCAGCCAACCCTCTATACACATTCCCCTCTCCTCCCACTCGACTTCCACCCGTAGCTAGATAACTATAACCAAGTGAGGAGACTTCAAATAAAGCAGTGCCTTGGGCAGAAGTGCTGGGGGCTTCCTGAGGAACAGGGTCATTCTATGAAGAGGTTAAAAGTGTAGTAACTCGGGTGGAACCTCAGAGGCATATGCCCATTTCCCTGAGAGGGTGGGAACTAGGCAGAGGCATTAGTCTCTTCCTCTGTCTACACATCATCAGCCAAAATGGCTCCTGGATCCAAAAGATCATGAGCTTACCGAGGAGAAAAGGAGATATCTGTGAAGCACAAGCAATATAGAAGCAAGATCACATATGGAAAACCTATGCTAGAATAAGCAGAATTAAGGAGTGTGGAGGCCAGAATTTAAAATAAGCATAATAAAAAATTTTCAGTGAGATAAAGAAGAATATTAAAAACGTGCTGTGGTCGGCAATTATTAATAAGGGCCACTTAGTGAGATGAGGCATGAAAAATATTTTATCTACATAAAGACCTTAAAAGATGGTCAATTCACAGAATACGTATAGTCAAAAATCGGTGATTAAACCAGAATAATATTAGAATATTAGGTTGAATTTAAGAATCCCAGAGATAGAGAGGTAAATACACATGCGCACGCACGTGTGCACACGTGTGGTCATGCACACACACACACACATATATATAATTTAATAAAGGGAAAGAAGAAATGGAGAAAAACAAAAACAAAAGAAAATATGGCAAATAAAAAGCATGGCAAAAATAAGTATTCACAATAAATATAGTGGATTAAATTAAGATCAAAAGATAAAGCACCGACTTAGGCTCAGCTCATGATCTCACAGTTCGTGGGTTGGAGCCTTAGTCTGGCTCTGTGCTGACAGCTCAGAGCCTGAAGCCTGCTTCAGATTCTGTGTGTGTGTCTCTCTCTGCTCCTCCCCTACCCATGCTCTGCCTCTGTCTCTCAAAAATGAATAAACATTTAAAAAAAATTTTAACGATAAAGCACCTCTGTTGGATTAAAAACAAGAAAAAACAAAATACAATCCAACAATATAGTCTATGATATATTTATAATAAATATATTAAAAGACTGAAAATGAAGCAGTAAGCTACCAGGTAAATATGACTTTGAAACCACACATTGTAGTTATGTTAATATTAGTCAAAATAAAATTTGAGACAAAAAAATTCCTAGGAATCAAAGAGTGACATTATTTACTATAAGAGGGCTACTTGAGCAATGCTCCAGACTAATCTGGAATATAATTGCATCCAATTCTAGAGTCTTAAATACATAAAGGAGGGCACCTCAGTGGCTTAGTCGATTAAGGGTCTAACTTTGGCTCAGATCATGATCTCATGATTCATGAGTTCATGTGCACACCCACACTGTTTCTCCCTCTCTCTCTAAAAAATAAATAAACATTAAAAAATATATAAAGGAAAAATGGATATAGATTAATCAGCTTGTGACTGAATTTTTTAATAGCCCCTTTGCAGAGTGGATTAGAGAGATCATACGAAAACAAAACACAAAAAATAAAAAAAAAAGACTTAATACAATGTATAGGTATATAATTTACATTTATATATATCAGAAAATACACATTCTTACCAAACACACACCAAATATTCACAGTAATTGACTCTGAATTGAGCAAGAAAAAGAGCTTCAAAAAATTTTAAAGAATCAATGTTATATAGGTTATATTTTCTGATCATAATGCAATAAAATTAGAAAGTAAAAACAAAAGGAGGTTCAATCTGAAAAGTCAAAACTGTTATATCCAGTTCAGAGAAATTAATTAAATTTGATAGGCATTTATTATGCACCCATTAACTTGCAGTCATTGGATACCCACAGAGTACCGAGTAATGCCCATTAAAGTATAGGAAAAACATAACTTATTTACATTTTACCATACTTTTTAAAAAATCTAGGTTTGCATATGTTTTATAATGTGCATACTATATAAGTATAGTACTTCAAGTATATAATGCATTAAAGCAGTAATACATGTTATATATTTGTTTAGTGTTTGTAGTGTTTGTATTCATTCCCTAAGGCTGCTGCAACAAATTACCATAAATTGGGCAGCTGAAAACAACAGAAATTTATTCTCTCAAATTCTGGAGGCTACATGTCCAAAGTCAAGGTGCTGGCAGGACTCTGCTCCCACAGAAGGTCATAGGGAAGAAGCCTTCCTTAGCCTCTTCCTACCTTCCAGTGATTGCCGGAGACGTTTGGCGTTCCTTGGCTCACCCGTCTGCCTCATCTTCATATCACCTTTTCCCCACTGTGTGTCTTTGTGTCCCCCAGGGCCCCTCTCCTTGTAACGACACCAGTCATTGGATTTAGGGCCCACCCTAATCCACTAGGAACTCATCTTAAACTGATTACAGTTACAAAGATCTTAAACTGATTACAGTTACAAATTTATACAAATAAATAAATAGAACTTATTTATTTAGAAATAATAATGGAGGCGCCTGGGTGGCTCAGTCGGTTAAACATCCGACTTTGGCTTAGGTCATGATCTCACGGTTCATGGATTCGAGCCCCACATCAGGCTCTGTGCTGACAACCAGAGCCTGGAGCCTGCTTCAGATTCTGTCTCATTCTCTCTCTCTCTCTCTCTCTCTCTGCCCTTCCCCTGCTCACACACACACACACACACACACACTCTCTCTCTCTCTCTCTCTCTCTCTCAAAAATAAATAAACATTAAAAAATTTTAAATAAGTTTATAGTCATAGGTTTAGACTTCAAGATATCTTTTTGGGGACACAAGTTAATTCACAACCTTTTTTTAATAATGGAAGTATGCAATTCAAAAAAATTGAGACCACTGATGTGAAGTTCAGGGGCAAGTACTGTGGGAGATATGGGCATGTATCAGATATGGCTCCTGGCTTTAGCACACTAGCAGTCTGTGTGATACATCACAGGTTCACAAATTACCATAATATATTTGACAAGACAAATGTCATGAGAAGAGTCCTGACAATTGTTCTAAGGCAGCTCAAAGGAAAGGGGGTCATACTTAGGTGAGGGTGTCATGAAAGCCTTTGTTAAGGAGGTAATGTTTGTCCTGAGCGCTGAATACTATTTCATCCAGAAAGATGAACACTATGTATAATGCATTCCTGGCACAGATACGGAGCCCAGGGAAAGAGGAGCACTGAATATAGTTTGGTTTAGAGTGATGGATAGAAAAATAAGATGAGATCATATTGCAGAATCCCTTGGAAACCAGAAGGAAGGTTTTATTTTGTTGTTGCTTATATCCCCCATCTTTTTTTCCCCTTTATTTGATGGTGACAGAGCCACTAAATGATTTTGAGAATATTATTCTGGCCGTAGTGTGCATACAATGGTTGGGAAGATGGATAGACAGGAGATACAGGGAGAGGCTGTTTAAATACCTAGGCCAAGGAGAAATGAAGACCGAAAGCCTCAAAATCTATGAGACTAGGAAGGAGGAAAGTGATTTGAGGGCCATTACCGATGTAGAAATAACCTGGCAAGTGATTGTGTTGATAGACACGTTGGAAGAAGGCAAGGGGCTTGAGTGATCAGGAGGCCAATAAAATGGCCATGAAAATAGAAGAATGAAAAGGATGATAGAAAACATTTTTGTAAGGGTTTGAGGCTAAACTGTTGAGTATTGAGATTTGGGTCTGCCAAGGAAAGATGTCGGACAGAAATATGGAGAAGGTTTTTTTTTTTTTTTTTAAATTTTTTTTTTAAATGTTTTTTATTTATTTCTAGGAGAGAGAGAGACAGCGTGAACAGGGGAGGGTCAGAGAGAGAGGGAATCACAGAATGAAACAGGCTCCAGGCTCTGAGCTGGCAGTCAGCACAGAGCCCGACGCGGGGCTCGAACCCACGAACCGCGAGATCATGACCTAAGCAAAAGTCGGACGCTTAACCAACTAAGCCACCCAGGCGCCCCGGAGAAGGTTTTGAGTGACCATATGACATCCAGGCTAACGGTGTAATTTTGGGAGTCATCTGCCTAGATCAAAGTTCTGGGAGTCTATTGGCTCTCAAGGAAGAAAATAACAAGGAAAGCATAGATGGGTGGGCTGTAACTGGAGGTCTTGATTTAACTGCTTATTTTTAGACTTATCTTCCACATCCTCCAACAGATTGTACAAATTCGATTGCTGAAGGAGGCTTTTGAGGCAAAACACGACTTTCTTATGTAATACACTGCTTTTCCCTTCCTCATATGTTTACTTTTTTATTCTTTGTCCAATAGGCCAGCTAATTTCAGGCAGACTGAAGAGGGTGGCCACGGAGAATTCTGCGGTAGGTCTGAATTTCGAATAAATATCTTTAAAGATGCAGACACACATACACACACACATAAGTCTAGCAGCACACTGTTAGGAACTGGGATATATGAAGAGCTTAAAGGAGCCTCTAGCTTTATGAGGAAGCTTTCAATCATGGAGGGGGGAAATGCTAAAACTAGAATTGAAGGTGTTTCCTGAATGAATGGGTAACGAGGTCTCATTCTTCAGCTAACGATTCAATATTTTTCTTTTAATCAGTTTGGTGGTGACACAAAAGAGGGAAAAACAGCAATAGCTTGCAGGTTGAGCAGGATAAGAGAAAAAAATAATAATGTTTTTAATGATGAGGAGACTGTAGGCATGATTACTCTGAAGAAAGGGACCCAAAGAGAAGGGGGGCTGGGAACTCCTAAGAGAGAGGATAACCCGAAGCGCAGGGTCAGGAGTAGGTGCAAGTGGATGGGGGTGAGGGGCACCAATCTGACCCTGAGCTTCAGATTTTGTTTTGAAGAGGAGGAGACAATGTGGAAGATAATTCGAGGTGGAGGAAGAAAGTTGAAGTAGCAGACCTTGGTTGACCGATTAATAATATTGCTGTACTTCTGGGACGCCTGGGTGGCTCAGTTGGTTGAGTGTCTGACTTCAGCTCAGGTCATGATCTCGCGGTTTGCGGGTTCCAGCCCTGCGTCCGGCTCTGTGCACTCAGAGAACTGGAGTCTGTTTCAGATTCTGTGTCTCCCTCTCTCTGACCCTCCCCTGCTCACTCATTCTCTCTCTCAGAAATAAATAAAACATTAAAAATTTTAAAAAGTTTAAAAAAATAATATTGCTGTACTTCAAAGATAAGGAATCTGTAACATGAAAGTAAAAATATCAAGGGAACAAGAACCTGAGTCTCAGAGTTGGCCACAAGTGTTTACCCCCAAAATATGTGAAGAAAGGGAGCAAGACCCAAGAATTATATACCCACCCAAGTTGTCTTTAACGTATAATGACAGAAATATGTTGAAACATGCATCGAACTCAGGGACTGTAGTCCCAGATATACTGCATAAAAAAATGAAGAAGCTATTGCAGAAGAGAAGTGAGCGAAAAGTGTTTAAAAGCAAGTGACACAGAAGTGAATATCCCTTCCCTTCTGTATTTTACTTAGGATCCATTAAGAGTTAAACCCAACTTCGTTTCCTGGCCCAGAAAACCACATGTGAAGAAAATTTATATCTTTGAAAAAGATGAGTTCCAAACCAATCTTTAAGTAAAAGAGTGTTAAACAAACTCATTCTGAGGTCGGAGCCTGCTGGCTGTATAGCTAAAAGTAGCTTGCCATGTTATGGAGTTAATATGTATTGATAATGCTCCAATTTCCAACCTTTCTCTTGGCAAGGGGATGAACGATTACAACAGCATAAAAGTTTGACTTAAATAACACTATGTCCAAATTTGTCTTTTAAAAAAGAATTTTTTAAGCTGCCTAGTTCCTTCTGTGTTTCAGGGAACTGCAGTGAAAAACAAATAAACATTTTGGAACGTCTGGGTGGCTCAGTCAGTTGAGCACCAGTCCTCAGCTCAGGTCACGATCTCGCGGTTCGTGGGTTCGAGCCCTGTATCTGGCTCTGTGCTGACAGCTCAGAGCCTGGAGCCTGCTTCAGATTCTGTGTCTCCCTCTTTCTCTGCTCCTCCCCTGCTCACACTCTGTCTCTCTCTCTCCAATATAAGTAAACATTAAAAACAATTTTAAATAAATAAACATTTTTAAAAGACTGAATGAGGAGCTAAAGATACAAAAATGTGCATACAGGGAAGTTTTCATTGTGGGCAACATCAACCTCAAGAGCTGCACTGCATTTCCAGGGACCCCAGTGGCCTTGCAGAGGAGCCACCCACTAGCCAGTGGTCGGACAGCAGGGACCCAACCCCATCAGATTGTTTCGTGGTGATGGTAGTAGCATCCCCACCATACTCATTGCAGGGCTCAACTGCAGTGAGACCGGGGCCATGGCCCTAGTTCTGAACTCCTACCCAGCCGCCCTTGTATCTGCCCCGATGGACCCTGAATATTCATAGACAGGTCTGTAAAACACATGCATATGCATATAACACAGGAGGAAACGTCTAGAGTTCAAGTAGCATATCGTTTCACTTAACACAACTTTTGATCTGTATCTCTGTTATTATCATGCTCTACAGGCCAGATGACTTGTCGCCTGCACATGTCCCCGTTCAAGCTCCTGATATTCCTTGCCGGGGATGAAATTTCTCTTTCTCATCAATGACTTCAGCTTTGTTCAAGACTTACCCACCTTACAAAACTGAACCAAAGCAGCTGACTGCTTCAGTCGGCTGCACAGGTGAATCTGGAGAGAAACCATTTTGCACTTTTTAAAAAAAAATTTTTTTTAATGTCTTTATTTTATTTTGAGAGACAGAGAGCAAGTGGAGGAGGGGCAGAGAGAGAGGGAGACACAGAATCTGAAGCAGGCTCCAGGCTCTGAGCTGTCAGCACAGAGCCCGACGTGGGGCTCAAACCCATGAACCGTGAGATCATGACCTGAGCCAAAGTCGGACGCTTAACCGACTGAGACACCCAGGCGCCCCACCATTTTGTACTTTTGATGGGTGGTGGCTTCCTGCTGGTCCCTTGGTGCTGGGAATACAGACCATCTCTCTGAGAGCGAGGAGGGCTGGCTTATGACTTGAACAGAGTGAACTTGTTTCCTACCTAGCAATGAAGGGGAGAGGGCATCCTCCCATCTAATTCTGTGAGTCGCTTTTTAAGGTGGTTTCCTCCTGCTTTTCTCTTTTCTCACCACGATTCCCTCTCCAAAGAGCCATCCCTGAATAAGAACTCTGTACTTCATTAGCTGATGCACTACCCAGTGCAATGAGCAAAAGAGTTAGCCTTTTCCCCCCTAAATAACTATGTCTTTCATTGCTGTTTCTGTGTTTTATTACACAAAGGACGACCCACATTAGATGGTGCTCCGGAGCTCATTTCTACTAGCTAGACAGACCGCTTGCTACACTCCTCAGGCTCCCACTCCAATGCAAGGCCCTCATTAGATCTTTTCTTGACCCCAGTCCCTGCCCATTCCACATCCTTACTGCATTCAGTTCTTTCCTTTGTGCTGCCATATCAGTTAGTACTTCTCCTAAAGCAATCACATTTACAATCAGATGTAACAATTACAAATGACATGTTCTCCTATTATATCCTTCCTATTGTCTCCCCTTTCCTATATTGTAAGTTACCGAAAGAAGGTAACCAAAGATGTTCACAGATTCAGTCATTCAGCAGTCACTAACAGAGCACTCGTTTGGTCAGGCCCTGACCTTGGCTCTGATCACACAAGGATGAAAGCGATAGGCTCTGACCTCCGGGAACTGAAAAATCTAGTGGTGGAGAGAGATGTAAACATCGCACGGCGTTCCTGTCAGTTAAAGCAAAAATAAACATGCAAGTTATGGGGCCTCCGAGGATCCCATTCCAAATGGGTTTGGGGAGTAGGGGTAAAACTGCAAAAACTTCCTAAGCAGGTAGGACCTGTCATCATTCCCAAAGGGTGAGTAATTGTCAACGTGGGGGAGGGGTGGAAAACGACATTCCAAGGAGATGTAGAGTGTGAGCAAAAGCAGAAAAGCAAAAAGTGACCTGTGTGTGCGGAATGCAAGGATTTCAGTGTCGTTCAAGTGTGAGATACAGAGGTGAGGCTTGAGGGGGTGCCGGGGCCAGATCACAGAGGGACACGTATACCATGTAAAGGGTTTAGGATTCATTCTGAAGGTGCCGGAAAGCCAGCGAAGATACAGTGTGAACTATATAGTTGGCTTAATATTTTGGATAGATCACTCCATTGCCTTTGCAAAAGATGGATTTGAGAGAGAAAATACCAAGGGCTGGTAAAATGATGAGGGGGCTGGCACAATACCCCCCGCCACGGACTCTCTGTTCTAGGATAAGAGTTGTAAGGCGACAGAGCCATGCTGGCTTGAAGAAACAATTATACAGTGACACAATTGATTGGGTTTGGAGCTATATATATTACGCGAGAGGGAGGAGTCAAGGATGCTTCCACGTTTTGTTGCCTAGGAGATAGTCTCAACCTAGAGGAAATACAGGGAGCCAAAGAAGACGATGATGTCAGTATGAGACCAGTTGAGTTTAACTTCAGTGGAGTCAACACCTAGCTGGCGGTTAGATCATTAGGTCCACTTTACTTAGCAAATGGCTGAATTTCAGGAGAAAATTCCGTGCTAGACAGATGTGTGATGCACCAGCATCCAGCAGGTGTGTGCACACAGGAGAATGGGTGATAAGACGAGAAAATAACACTGAACTGCCACTAGAACAAGGTACACCAGCTGTCATGAGGGGAGGTAAGCAAAGCGCCCTCCACAGGACGTGGAGATGAGTGGTCAGAGATGCATAAGGGGAAACAAGGCAGAGATTTGAAGTGAGGGAGCAGTGCGCTAAGGTGCACAACCAGGTAAGGAGCCAACGCGTGTCCTCGACATGATGACATGTCAGTATGCGGGGACGCAGCCTCGAAGCCAAATCTCAGCTGAGCAGTGCTTGCGAGATGAGGAAGTGGGAAGGCCAGCAAAGGCAATTGGGTTAAGAAGCTTAGCTGGTGAAGGCTGCAAAACAAATGGATGATAGAAAGGACCAGAAGACCTGGCAGTTGATACAGAATCGGCTATGCATAGTTTAAAACAGTACGTCTGCAATGGCCTGTAGCCTCCCCCACCCCCTGGGAGCACAATGCTCAGTGCGACGCCCTTGATCCCTGACCTTCAGCCATCCCTCACATCATGGGTCACAGCCGAAGGCAGGTGTTTTCGAGAGGGCTCGAGCTGGCCAACTGATGTGGATGGTTAAGCAGCTGTCTAGCAAAACTGATTAAAATAGATAGCCCGGCCATGTATGCATTTTAAGTTTTCTTCACTCAGCTATAAGGATGCTATAAGGATGGATTGTTTGGCTAATGGCCTTGGATCTCCGCTAACGCATTTCCCACAGACGGTTTTCCATGAAGACCAGGCAAAGAGGCAATTACAGAAAACATGAGCTAGATAAAGGGCTTTTCTGTCTATCTCCTAGTCTCCCCTACTTCTCCCTCCGTGGACTCCTCACTCTACTATGCGTTTTTCCACTACTCTATTTTGAGACAGATTTACAGATGCTGTCACACCTACTGGTGTTTGGTGGTAAAAGTCATTTTCCCGCTTCGGACCAGCCTTTCCTGACCAGCATTCACAATGAATTCCTTCAGTATCAAAGGATGCAGGAAAAAGTGCCGATGAGAGCCTGAAGACGCCCTTCACAGGAGACTAGGTTTGGGTTTTTTTTTTTTTTAATTGTCAGATTTGCAAACACGTTAGGGGTCACTGAGCCTAGATTCTATCAAGTTCAAATCCAGGATTTTGAAGCTCTGACACAAAGGCCAGGACCCTATGGGAGGAACTAGATGGGTAAGAATAGTCTCTCTCTGGGGCACCTGGGTGGCTTAGTCGGTTAAGCGTCCGACTTTCGCTTAGGTCATGATCTCGCGGTTCGTGGGTTCGAGCCCCGCGTCGGGCTCTGTGCTGACTGCCAGCTCAGAGCCTGGAGCCTNGTGGGTTGTGACAGCCTGTAGCAGGAAGGGGTTGGGAAGGTTGTGTCCACACTAGAAGCATAAGCAGTTTCTCAGAGTACTTTGCTCCTGTATTTAAATTTGCTTTCTTAATGCTTAGCACCCCCTCTTGTTTAAAAAAAAAATGTATTCTCCAACTTCTTTCTTTATTTTGTAGACTTAACCTTTCTCACCTGCTGGGAACTGAGTGGGTGGTTGGTGGCGGGGCAGGGGAGGGGGCGGTTAAGTGACTTCTCAGTAACCTACTTCCTATCACCACAAGGATCTTTCTCCGGCTGGGAAGGGGACAATTCTGAGTGGCCATTGTGTGCTACCTGTTGAAGAAGTACAGAAAAATCTGTATGTAAAGTAAATGTGCTTTGTGTCCCAAGGGCGAGAGGACACTGTGAGCTGTGTTGATTGTTTTCCCCCTTGGTTGGCTCAAGTCCTCCTGTGCTGAGAAGGAGAAGAAATGTCAATCCCTCTGGTTTCCTTTGTTGGATCAGCGAAGAACAGCAAGGTGCCCCAGCAGGGGCCCCTCACACAGCCAGCTCAAGGTGTGTAGAGACTCATCGTCAGACAAACACCACTAGAGCCAGTGCTGCCACTGACGAAGGTGATCCAAGCAGAGATTAAATCAGGATTGTGCCACACACACACACTCTCACACACACACACACACACACACACACCCCTCCCTATTTTCACCCCAAATCCCAGTTGTCTTCCAACCATTGGACGCCCAGATTAGATTACCAGGTGCAAAAGTATGTTTCAACCTGTAATGCCAGCACCCAGTGTCCAGTGTAGGACAGGGGGGAGGTCTCCTGCGCAACCATGAACTCAGTCACAAGTCCAAGGGATGATGTATGAAATGTTGGGAACAAAATATGCAGAAGGAAGACCAATCAGGAAAACAGAATGGAATATAACTCTCCAAAAACATTTAAGAGCATGAGTATTCTTTCTTTTTTAAAAATTTTTAATGTTTATTTACTTTGAGGGAGAGAGAGACAGAGTACGAGCAGGGGAGGGGCAGAGAGAGAGAGGGAGATACAGAATCCAAAGCAGACCCCAGGCTCTGAACTGTCAGCACAGAGCCCAATGTGGGGCTCGAACTCACAATCCGTGAGATCATGACCTGAGCTGAAGTCGGATGCTCAACCAACTGATCCACCCAGACACCCCTGAACTGTAACCCTGTTTTGTGCACCATGTTCCTTACCTGGCACAGGAAGGCATGCAAGGTGATGGCCAAGCATGATAAAGGCCCCTGTGTGAGTGTCCATCAGAGGAAGCAAGATGAACAACAGCAGGAAGCAGCCACCCAGAAATGGAGCGCAACTTTGAGAGAGTTACAGCTGACCATCGACCATCAAGTGCTCAAGCAGTAAGTGTCACTTCTGCAGAGATTTTAAGAAGGATGAGTTCAGTGCAGTGTGAAGCAGGGGAGAGAGCACGAACCAGGACGAGATGGAAGAAATGCAGAAAGACTGTGAGTTGTGAACAAGGACTCTCTCTGGAGACGTGTTGAAAAGGCAGAGATGTTACTGAAGATCCAAAACCCACAGGGAAGAGCATCAGGCAAGAGGGAGCTGGTGAGAAGGTACAGAGGAGCAACAACGTGGGTGAAAATGAGGACAGGGACTGAGGAGAGATACAAGGTCAGGATTTGCATGGAAAACAGTCAGGAGTTGGAAGGAAATACACATGAGGACAACTTTGAACAGGAAGGTCCTGATTTACGAAAGTCAAGTCCCGGGAAGATGGTTAATGAGTTAGTGGCGGGTGATAGTTAACTCACTGTAACACTGCCTTTTTAAAAAAAAAAAAAATTTAAGGCTTATTTATTTTTCAGAGACAGAGAGAGACAGAGCGTGAAGCAGGGAGGGGCAGAGAGAGAAGGAGACACAAAGTCTGAAGCAGGCTCTAGGCTCTGAGCTGTCAGCACGGAGCCCAATGCGGGCTTGAACTCGCAGAACATGAGATCATGACCTGAGCTAAAATCAGACATTTAATCGACTGAACCACTCAAACCCCCACTAACACTGCCTTTAAAAAAATAAAAATAAAAAAACTTAAGATGCAACAGTAACTAGCCAAAAAAAAAATGTACATTCAAATTATTGAAAGTGATCAGAAAAAAAGGCAGCAATGGGAAATAGGAGATCTTCTCTTGCTCCAAGCTCTTGTGACATGAATGTCACACAGCTCCTCAAGATTACTGCTGTTCCTTCGTTTCTGTTAGTCATCAGTAAAGTGACTTGAACAGATTTAATGATATGTCATAAGAGGCAATGAGGCCATTATATAATAGAGCCCATTTGTACTTTATTTTCTCTCCTCCACAGCTTCTGAACAGAGATAGATTCTTTTTGAGTTAAGCTGATGTACCTAGATGTGCCCTTCTGGTGACATCATCCCACAGGCCCCCAGTTCCACCTGCCTTATTACCCACCCTCACAACCCTTATTCTAGTCCTAAGTCCCAGAAGGCAAGAAGAAGAGGGAGACAAGAGAGAAATAGGAGGAAATGCTTCTAGCTCTGATGCCTATCTCTAGAGGGCACTTCCAGAGACCAGGGTATCACCTGGGAAAGCATGGCAGGCTTCCAAGAAATGGGCCATGATGGTCTGTATGAGCGTGGAGGATGGGGCCGAGAGGAAATGACAAACTGAGAAATGTGGGATAAGTGTAAGGACTAATTCGTTTGGGATAAGAAAGAGGAAAGAAGAGGTTGATGGCTTGAGCCACCCTGATGAATATGGTGCTTGTTACTGACCCAGGAACAAGGGGGAGGAAGCTGTGGATTGAGATAATTAATTCCATTCTGAATGCACTGAATATGGCGGCGGGGTGCGCAGGACACTGAAAGACATCCAAATGGGGTGACCCAGTAGGCAATTGAATATATGCATCTGAGGCTCAGGGGCAGGTCATTGCTGGAAATACAGATTTGGGACTTAGCAGGATTTAGGATTAAGCTGTGAGATTATATGGAAACTCCCAGAGGGACCATAGGGAATCCATAGAGATAGAAGGGCTATGAAAAACCCCAACCTTTAAAAGACTGATAGAAAGAGGAGCCCAGAAAACTGTAAACGTGGGGTAAGAGAAGTAGGGGAAAAAATGTAGCGGCACCTGGGTGGCTCAGTTAGTTAAGCATCCAAGTCTTGCTTTCAGCTCAGATCATGATCTCATGGTTCATGGGTTCGAGCCCTGCACTGGGCTTTGTGCTGACAGCACATGGTCTGCTTTGGATGCTGTCTCTCCTTCTCGCTCTCTGCCCCTCCTCTGCTCTCTCTCTTTTTCTCTTGAAATAAAAAAAAAAAAGTTTTTAAAAAAGAAAAAAATAAACCTAGAAGAAAAGGCTGGAATGAAAACTGAGGTAATCATGTATTTTAAGAATGTCGGAAAGATGGTACACAAAAAAGGTACACAAAAAGCTTATTTGGGGGATCTTCCTAAATTCCTAAGGATTTTAAACTCAGCAAAACAGACCATCAAGTACAAAGGTATAGAAAAGTTATTATCACTAAGAAAGAACAACAGTGTTCCTATAGTCCCTTCCAAAAGAATCTACCATAAAGCAAGCTTTGAGCAATCAAGTGACTAGAAATAGGACATAAATCTATGGCAATGTGTAAAACCATGACTAAAGGGAATTCAAAAGGAGAGAGTTTAGTTATGTGACAGCTTCACGATCTGACAATGTAGATATGGTACAGTCGTTACATTGTGGTTTATAAAGGGATTAGCAATTAAAACAATATTTTTGAATTACTTTAGATATTGTGGGGTGCTTATTGTGGGTGTGGTTTTGAAGGAGAAACAAGAGATATGGTAACAGAGAGAGGGGTCCCCCTAGAAACGAGAGGGAGATATGTTGAAGTGCTGGTAGAGAGCAGTCAGCAGAGAGAGATTGACAAGACAGCTGAGAGATTGCCAAGGACCAAATCTTGAAGATCTGAGTATCAAAACAAATCATGATAAAGAGAGATAACTCATTTTTAAAAAGTCTATAGGTCTGTAGTATTTTAACTGATTGATTGATTAAGGAGGAGAAAAGAAAGCTCTTCCTTTCAGTAAAATATCAGTTAACAAACATGAAGGAGTGTTAGAGTTAGAAAATAGGAAGTTTTCCACAGGATGGGAATCATAGGATGCCGGACTTCATGAGTGAAATATTAAGAAAAAACAGGATATTAACACAATCTCAAGTTATCTCCCCACAAATAACTTATTATTTACAAGGGAAAAAATAATAACTTCGTAGTAGAGAAATATAGCAGGCACCTTAACCAAGTTAATTTTACCAATATTGGGACAACATGACCTCATGTACCTCCTGATACAATGCACTGAAGAAGACACAACTTCATGTCTGTTATATTCCTGCCAAATACGAATGGCCTGAATTCTAATCGTGAGAAAATAACAAACAACATTTTGCAAATTAATGGGTGTTTGTTTTATAAAACAAACAGAAGACAAAAAAAAAATGGGCGAGGAACTATTCTAGATTAAGGAGACTAAAGAGATATGACAACTAATTGCAAGGGTCATCTGGGCTTGGATCCCAGAATGGGAAAGGAAAATAGCTATAAAGGACATTATTAGGAAAATTGCTGGAATGTGAACACGGACCACGGATTCGATAATAATATTGTTGTCAATGTTAAACTTCATGGTTTTGATTACGGCTCTATGATTATGTCAGACAGTATCATTGTTGTCGGAAAATACAACCTGCAGCACTTAGGAGGTAAGAAGTTGGCTTTCTCTCCAATGTATCTGAAATTATTCCTTATGAATTGAGACAGAGAGAGACAGAGGAGCAGATGGGACAAAATGTAAACAAGTGGTGAATCTGGATACAGAGTACATGGATTTTCTTGTGCTACTCCTGCAACATTACTGTAAGCTTGAAATTACATCAAAATAGAATTTAGAGGGGAGAGGAGGAATGATTGATGGATTGAGGTCCCTTAGGAGATGACAGAGGACAGAGTTTAAGCACATGCAGAGAGAAGAGCCCTAGACGGGGGAGAGGGAGACGCCATCTCCACTGTAAAAAGAGAGAAAAAGGAAAGATGGTTCTGATGTCCTTGTCTGTGTTGGTTGAATGGAGGATGGAAAGGATTGGTTTTTATCATCTTGTTAGGAAGGAAAAGAGTCTTTAGACGACTCTCATCCACGTTGATGAAGGAAGGAGCAAGCATGAACCTGGAGAAGATGTACCATTACTTAGCAGAGCGTGTTAATGAATCTTGGGGTATGTGAAGAAAGGTTTTAGGTTGACTGTGTGAGAGAAAAGCCCAGTCCTGCATAGCGGGGGAGAGAGACCAGGAAAAGGACAGGGAGAGAACAAATAATGTGGGAAGGTCCCACCCTCAGGCACCTCTTCTCCTCTCCTGCCCAAGCTGAGATGCTTGGTCCCGGTCCTGCTTATGATGTTCCCCTAAGCCAGTTTTCACAAGATGAGCCTCTGGGCTATTTTTAAACTAAGGCATAAAATGTGTTCTACCTGTAAATTGTTCACATAACTGTTTGCCTTTAGTCATCTCTCAAATTTAAAAGCTATTTGTGGAAAGACGAAATCCTACAACAGACAGTGAAATAGTCAAGTTATAAACCCATCTTTGTAAGTACAGAATAGCATTACTTGCACGGTTTTCTGTTAAAACGCCCCGATGAGACCAATAGTCAAGATAGATGCAATGCACTTCCATTGAAAAGTGGGTTTTTCTTCCTTCCATGGCTCACAATTTTCACCATTACCTCTCTTCAGCTTATTAGAACAAGAATTTGGTCAACTGAAAGATGCACCATAAAAATTTAAAAATAAATAAGAATCTGACCCCCAGAAGCATCTTACTCTTATAATAATGGTAATAATATTCAGGTATAAAATTTCAATATAGTGTTCTTTACACATGGAAGAATATAAGGCCATTAGAAAAAAAATTTTAAATAAATGAACATTTACACATCCCAATGAACTAAAAAACCTTTGTGTATAACTTTGGATGTTGACACACTGATGGAATGGCTGAATCTCTCTTCTATGAGTCCCGCTTATTTTCAATCCTCTGATAAGATTACTTGGAAAGCTTGACAAATGATATCTATAGCCAGAAACAAGAAGCTGGCCCCACACAGCTGGACCTTGGGGTCCCCAGAGATGGTACAGTGCCAGATTGGGAAGAAGAGGCTCTGTTCTATTGTGTACAACACAGGTGGAAAGATGGATCTCATATACAGTTCATTTTAACAACGAGGAATGGGCTTGAAAGGAGGAGATTGATGCGATATTTACTTGAATTCTGAAATCAAGCATAAATTGCACACCACAGACACAAGCTAATGTGTCAGATATGCTATAAGAACACATTCGATTTACAGCCATTCTAAGTGGACCACATCTAAGAGCCAACCACCCATTTTATAGATAGTTCTTTTGAGAAGCCATCTAAAAGGCAAATATCTAGCAAATACTGTGATGTTTTACTCATTCAATCTATGGTCAGTATTATGTTCAAGATCCTGTGTTAGGTACTGAGGATCAAGAAAAGAAGGGGGGTGGGCACCTGGGTGGGTCAGTCAGTTAAGCGAATGACTTAAGCTCAAGTCATGATCTCACGGTTCATGAGTTTAAGCCCCACATTAGGCTCTATGCTGACAGCTTGGAGCCTGGAGCCTGCTTCAGATTCTGTGTCTCCCTCTCTGCTTCTCTCTCTCACTCTCTCTCTCTATCTCTCTCCCTCTGACTCTATCTGAAAAATAAATAAACATTAAAAATTAAAAAAGAAACAGGAAAAAAGGAATGGAATAGTCCTTTCCTCAAAAATCTAGAAAGGTGTTTGTTACCCTCATCCTCGTTGTCACCACCATCTTCATCACAGTGGATATACACAATAAAAACATGGTCCTCGTATTATGGGAATATCAGAGAAAGAAACATGAGCAGACTGTTGACTCAATCTTACTGCTGCAAGAGTATTGGAAGATAAAACAGACTTACACAGGGAGAGAAGAGTGGGTGGGCAGAAGGAAGAGCATGTACAAGGGCAAGGAGGGACAAGAAAGCAAAATGCCTTTAGAAACCAGAACTTTCGGGGCGCCTGGGTGGCTCAGTTGGTTAAGCGTCCGACTTCGGCTCAGGTCATGATCTCCTAGTCCGTGGGTTCGAGCCCTGCATTGGGCTCTGTGCTGACAGCTCAGAGCCTGGAGCCTGTTTCAGATTCTGTGTCTCCCTGTCTCTCTGTCCCTCCCCAGCTTCTGCTCTCTCTCTCTGTCTCAAAAATAATAAATGTTTAAAAATATATATAAAAGATTTAAAAAAAAAAGAAACCAGAACTTTCATCTGCCTAGAGGGGAGAATGCCTGTGGAGATGCAGCCATGTAGGGCAACTGCTAAAAGCAAATCTTGAACCCTATATCTCATGCTAGAGAGTTTGGACTCCTTAGTTGACTCCTGAAGAAAGAGTTTCCAAAGATCACTACTGCTAGGTAGAGCCCAGTTCTCCCTGTTTTGAAGGTTTTAGACTGACTTCTCAATTTAAGACTAAGACAGAAGATTCTAAGAGGAAGCACATGATCCAAGTTTACAGTTACAGGCAATGTATAAAAGACAGACTGACCTGGAAAAGATGATCTGTTATCGAATTTTGGCATGCAAAATATTTATCTCAACCACTTACTTAAGTGCCCAGAGCTTGGCTTATTCTCTTTCTTAAAATTGTTGGTGAGATCATCCCTTTCTTGGGTTTTATTTTGTATTCTTCTAAAGTTTATTTACTTATTTTGAGAGAGAGAGAGAGAGAGAGAGAGAGAGATCAAGCAGGGGAGGGGCAGAGAGAAAGAAAGAGCGAGAGAGAGGATCCCAAGCAGACTTGTGCTGTCAGCGTGGAGCCCCATACGCGCCTCAGACATGAACTGTGAGCTCATGACCTGACCCAAAATCAAGAGTCGGACACTTAAACTGACTGAGCCACCCAGGCGCCCCTCCCTTTCTGGATTTTTAAACATGTTTTTCTGTTTTTCTGTTGATGTGTTAACTGTCACATATCTTAACAGTCTCTTTTGGGATCAAACTCAAGTGGTCTCTCTCAAGTACCAGGGGATAATTTCCCAGAAGGATGGTGTACAGAGACTTACATAGTTTGAATCAATGCCAGTGAGCAGGGTAAAAACTGCCATCAAATCCTTCAAGACACCGAGGCAACAAGGAGAAACTGACACATTTCAATTATACATGAATCTCTCACCCTCTCCTTGGTAGTGGCCCCAGGAGGATCTGAAGTTTGCTTTTATCTTGTGCTCATGATTCCTTGAGAAAGAGATTCTGTCTGATTATAGTTTTCTCAGCATCCAAAGATTATACCAGTTTCTACTCAAAAGCTGTTAGTAATAAACACTTTGCAAAGCTTCTCTGATGTGAATTCTGTGCACCCACTTATTGGCAAATCTTCAGCTCCTCAAAAGGGTCACTGTAGTGAATTTGATTTCATATCCTTGAAAAGAAAATGTTTTCAAGTAGGCTTCATGCCCAGTGTGGGGCTTGAACTCCCAACTCTGAGATCAAGCTGAGCTGAGATTAAGAGTCAGTCACTTGGGACGCCTGGGTGGCTCAGTCGGCTGAGTGTCCTACTTTGGCACTGGTCATGATCTCACGGTTTGTGGGTTCCAGCTTCCCATCGGGCTCTGTGCTGACAGCTCAGAGCCTGGAGCCTGCTTCATATTCTGTATCTCCCCCTCTCTCTGCCCCTCCCATGATCATGCTCTGTTTCTCTCTGTCTCTCAATGATAAACAAATGCTAAAAACTTTTTTCAAGTCAATCATGTAACCCACTGAGCCCCCCAGGACCGCTGATATACTTGAAGTATTTGAATTTTTAAACATTTTTTAGAATTCAGGTACCTTTAACATACTTGAAATTTGTTCAAAAAACAACAATGGCTCTTAGGAATAAGACTGTGCAGAAAACTTCAGAAGACCATGAGGCTACATCTGGTACATCTGAGAGACGAGATTCAAGCAGGAGGTGGTTTTGTTTACTGCAACAAGAAGGGAGCAGAAAACACATCCTGGGGGCTGAATGGGTGTTAGTGAAGGATCTCAGACAAGTGAATGCCATGCTCAACGTGAATTTTAGGGATTCATTCTAGCACGGTTGAGGAGAATAGGTTGAAAGAGGCATGCCTTGGGTCCCAGACGCCATGAGAAACGTGTTCAAATAACTGAAGCAGAGCAATGATGAGGCAGTGGGAATGGAGGCTATAAAAGCCCTTATGAAGAGAGAAAATTGACAGGACTCAGTGACTGGCTGGATCTTGCCGGATAGAGAAAATATAGGGATTTAGGATGACTCCTAAATCTCCTTCTGGATAAGATTCCCTGTATGGCAATGTGCTATTTACAAAAAAGAATACAGGAGAAAGAATGGTTAGGGCATGCATAATGATAACACAGAATTTGTTCAGTGCACGATGCCAAACACTTTGCATTATGTTATGTCAAAGGACATGATGAGTTTACGGGTTCTATGCGGTCCAGGGGAACACCCTCACCAGCAGTTCCAGGGCGATATATGAGTCTGCAGCTCAGAAGAGCTGGCTGGTTGGCAGATCCCAATTCGAGAATCATGATAATCATAACAGCTATCATTGATTGTTTGCCGCATGCCAGCTAGTGTTTCAAGCATCGCATGTGTATTACCTATGTAATTCTCGCGAAGTCCATATGAGATAGGAGCTATTATTAATTTGTCTCATAAAAGAGATCCAACAAGAAACATCAGTTGACTTGCCCAAGGTCACAGAGCCGGTAAATGGCGGAGCCAGCATCTGAGTCCGGAACCACGGCCCTAATGCCTATACCTTGAGGCTGAAGACCCAAAAGTTGCTGAAGGAAGAGCCCCGAGCCACACTAGTCTCCTTTATCAATAGCCTTATTCTCATGCGTTTTCAACCCTGTGGCGGTGTTCTACAATCGAGGGAACAAACGGGCCTAAACCAGAAGGAATTTGGGTTAAAAAGAAAACAAAAAATCTGGGTTCGAAATTCTCCTTTGTGTGATTTTAGGCAAGTAACTTTATCTCTGTGAGCTTCCTTTTTTTTTTTTCAATCTGTCAAAGTTGACTTGTCTAAGAATGAAAAAAAATGGATTTATGTGAAAGTGAATAGGCACTAAAAGTCGACCACACATTCAACTCTCTTCAATCTGTGGTAGCCAATTCACTTCTAAAAGTAGCCACCCTCACAAAATGTCTGTGAACAGCCAGGGCCTGAGATGGGGGAGAGATACTGCAGAATGGAGTTCCTTTCCATCTTCTTTGGAAAATTAACATATGCAAGTGAGAAAAACAACCATGCTTTTTATCTACCCTATTTCAAGAATTGGAGTGAGCAGCTAATTATGCTCTTGTTCTAAGTTAAAGAGAATTACAGGAGATTACTACTTCTCAGGCCAGTATTTCAGGTCCTTAAACTGACATAATGATTTTTTTTTAAGTCATACCAGACATTAAACCACCTGCAGCTATCTCTCATTCTCATATCATTGGGAGTATTATTGCTGTCATTCACTTTTTAAAACCCTGATCTTTATGACTTTACAGATTTTTCCCGACTTTAAGTGCCATTTTATTGTATCTTCAAAATAAAGTATTTTCTGTAGATGCACAGCTCTAATTGTTTTTATTGAACAAATGTTTAAGCTTCCCAAGGACAGAGAGAGTGTCTTCCAATTCTTTCATACCATCTGTAGGTACCCAAGATAGTTTGGAGAACTTAACAAGCAGCTATTGAATGCAAAAATACAGACATCCTATAAAGCGTAAGAATCATTCTGCTGTTTGGTCACTTTTAAGATTACAGCAATGCTTTAATTATAACATCTCTGAGCATTTGGAAAAATCTTAGTAAGGTCAGTGCATAACACATTCTGTGATAATTAAGAATTCCTAAGCTTTCTGAGATCTCATTTTACATCATTAGAGCTACCTGCCAATGAATAAGCTAGATGCTTGAGAAAACTCACAGAACTATTTAAAAAATACATGGCTTGGTCTTTCTCCATTCTGGGAGTCAGGCATAATCCATCTGATTAAATTATAACCCAACATAAGTAGTACTTTAGAACCAGTCAATACTTCCTTCTCCTCAACTTGATTTCCAAGGCAGAGGCATAAAATTCCCATCATACTCTATAATTTAGGTATTAATCTTTGACTCATCCTTGACATTCTACTTACACCTACACAGTCTTTCAGTCTAACAAAATGCCACTGTTTCAAGGTTTAGCAAATTGAGGCATACAGCGCTTTACCGCTAAAAGAAAAATCTCTCTCCTTCTCTTGACTTCTTGCTCCCTCCCTCTCCCCCAAACTACTTGAGCACAAGAAAAGTTTTTATCCTATCTCTGCTAACTTCAAAAGATTGTTGTATAAGGTTTCTAAGTTAATTGAAACACTTGGAAGTTAAGAGCTTGATAAAAATTCAAAGGTTTCCTAAAGAATATGCTATGTTTTATGCCATAGATGATACCTTCCAGAAATTACCTTCACACCATTTTTCTGCACAGCAACTAAGGCTTCTACTATTAATACATTCCAAGCATTATGCTTTCATTATAGAAACTCCTATTATATTTGATTGAATTTAGATTTCTGCTTCCTCTTAAGACTTCTTAGTACAATGATTCTTTTCCCTAGCTATACATTAGAATCGCCTGGGGAGCTTTTAAAATACTAATGCCGGGGCCTCAACCCAGAACAAATAAATCATACTCTCTAGAGGTAAAGTCTGAGCTTTGGTATGTTTTTAAAATAATGACTTTTTTTTTTTTTTCCAATATGAGGCCAGGGTTTAAACTACTGTTTTAGCAATTCGGGGG
>NW_027530974.1:11081609-11208776 GCF_008692635.1 Crocuta crocuta
GTTGAGTTTGGCCAATGCTGCCCAATTATCTTCTAAGGCTGATCCATGATCTGAGCAATGGCACAACCCTGGTCAACTCGTACATGAAGCAGGCATTATACTTCAACGTGCTTGGATGTCACCTGTGAATCTAAGCAAAATGAAGATTCTGACTCAGTAGGTTTGGAGCGAGACCTGAGACTGCTTTTCTTTTTTTTTTTTTTAATATTTTTTATTTATTTCTAGGAGAGAGAGAGACAGCGTGAGCAGGAGAGGGTCAGAGAGAGAGGGAGACACAGACTCTGAAACAGGCTCCAGGCTCTGAGCTGGCAGTCAGCACAGAACTCGATGCGGGGCTTGAACCCACGAACTGCGAGATCATGACCCAAGCGAAAGTCGGACGCTTAACCGACTAAGCCACCCAGGCGCCCCATGAGACTGCTTTTCTAACCAGGTTTAAACACTGCTCTGGGGAACACCTCATCTCTTAGGTGACCATGCCTGTTTTCACCGCTTCACCTTCCAAATATTCTGATTGAGAATCCATATCCGTAGGTGTGACCTCTCCCTTTAGACCCAAATTTCGTGTTTCCTTTTAAACATCTACTCTGGAATAGTTTTGAGACACTTGAAATTCAAAGTGACTCCAACTAAATTTCATGGTCTTAAGTCAAGCCCTTGTCATATTTTGCCTGGATTTTGTCAATCGCCTCTTAACAAGATGCTCTGGGTCTCGTTTGGAGAATAAAACCAGAATAGGATATCCTTCCCAGTGTGGTTCCTGCTTACCTCCTCATCCTCTTCTGCCAGCATCTGAACCTGTCCTCTGGAGGAGTACCTTCTGAGGACTGGAGGGAGGCTCTTCTTTGCATCCATGCCTTTCGTGGGCTACCCCTTCTGCCTAAGACTCTCTGTCCACTTAATATTCCTGCTTAACTGCTACTCACCTGTTAACTTAGGTCAAACAAACCTGCACTCAAGCACTCGATAGGCCAAGATGAATTGGCCAATTTCTCTCTTCCATGTCTGTATGAAAACACTTTAATCTTTGGGTTGTGATTATTTGTTTTATAACATTTTCCTTTACCAAGCTAGAGCCGCCATACCACCTCTGCCCTGGGAATGGAACTCTATTGTTTCTTCCTTGCTGTTGTTTTTAAGCACAAGTCCTTTCGAGTCAACTAAAGAAATTGTAGCATGAATGGGTAACACTAAATTGTCACTTAGTTGCTTTCTTTGACTCTCTAAAAGAGTTGAGGTTTTGTTTGCTTTAGTCTTTCGTTCAATAAACACATTTTATTTGTTGAAGCTCAAATTGATTGCTTAGCTGCCCTAGAGAGCAACAGAGTTAAAAAATGTCGATTTAGCAAATAGAAAAAATAAATACTCATGTACGAGGATGAATTCAAATGCATAAATGGTGGCTCTTATTAGGTAATGCGCTTGCTTGGCTCTATACCTCATTCCACAGTTAGTCTCAGATAAAAGTGCTGTGCTTACCATCATAAAAGCAATTCAAGATCCTTCCAAAAAAAAGGTAAGGCAGTTTCAAGGGTATTCTTATTGTAGGATGCCTTACATAGCTTTTTAGACATTGCAGTTTGAAGAAAGCCAAATTTCCAAGCTAAATTCTATAAGTGGAAATCAGAGGCTATGGTTAAGTGAACAGAAATAGAATTGACAACCTAAATGCGTCAACATCCATGAAAAGTGACATCAGCAAGATTTGGTGTGCTATTGCTTTTTTTTTTTTTTTAAGGTGAGTAGGTGTTTAAAACTTTTAAATGTTTAGAAAGTGTTCTCTTCAGCTTATTTTCTTTATGTCATTTTTTTTTAACAAGAAGGAAGTTCTTTACAAGGATTAGAAGATATGTTAGCACCAACAAATGTAAACTCATGTATCTGGCTAAAAACAAAGGACATCAAAAAAGACTATAGCTCTCTCTCCCCAAAAATATAATTTGGGGATTATTATAATAATCCCGAATAATTAGAGAGCTCTGCGCCTTGGATCTGATCATGAGTATCTATAGAGCTGTCTGCCAACAAGTATCACCACTTGGTTCTACATGAACCATTTGATGACAGTCTCCTCACTGAAATCCAAAGGACTTTTTAATGATTTTTTAATGTTTATTTAATTTGAAAGAGAGAGAGAGAGACAGAACACGGGCAGAGGAAGGGCAGAGAGAGAGGGAGACCCAGAATCCAAAGCAGGCTCCAGGCTCTGAGCTGTCAGCACAGAGCCTGACATGGAACTCGAACCCACAAGCCGTGAGATCATGACCTGAGCTGAAGTCGGATGCTTAACTGACTATGCCACCCAGGTGCCCCTTTAATTAATTTTTAAGAGCATATAAGAACAGATTCTTCTAAAGTTTCAAGCACAAAAAAATGAAAATATTCCCAGGCAATCTCCTCTATCATTCTGCATACGTTTGTTGACATTATTACCTTTAAAATTAATTTATGAGCTCAGAAAAGGATAGGTAGATTATTCTATCAGAATATTTACCTCTACTGGTGAAAGGTAGTCAGTAAAATTCTTGATAAAACATGGCTAATCCCTCCTTTTTCTTTGTACCTTAAGTGCCATGTACATGTTTTTATTATAGAACATTCAGGTTTATTGTATTTTGAATATTTACTTCAGTAAAGTGTGAATTATTTGAATGCTGGGATTTTATTTTTAATCACTTCTGAATGTTTAGCACCTCGGCAGTGTCTGATGCTTTTGCAAACCAAAAGTAATTCAATACCAGCAATTTCATATTGTTTAACTTAATAATTGTTCAATATTTAATGAATGAATATTCAGTCAATTTCTTCACATTAATATTCCATTTAACAGTATTAGGCTTTTCAAAAGAAAAGTCAGCATCTATTCTATGACTTTCATGTTTTGCCGTGTTTATGAAATGATAGGAAATCTCAGGACACTTGAGTGGCTAAGTTGGTTAAGCATTCAAATTGGGCTCAGGTCATGATCTCTCGGCTCATGAATTCAAGCCACACATCCGGCTCTGTGCTGACAGCTGAGAGCCTGGAGCCTGTTTCGTATTCTGTGTCTTCCTGTTTCTCTGCCCCTCCCCCAACTTATCCATGCGTGTTCTTTCTCTCTCAAATAAATATTAAAAATTAAAAAAAAGAAATTATAGGAAGTGTCAATTAGTTAATTGCTGGCTTGATACTAGGGGGAATTGACCAGTTACTATGGTGAACAATGTAACCCTCATAGAGATCAAAAAAGACCTCTGTACCTCATTGTATTCTGATAAATGAACTAAAGTTTTGTAGATCTTTCAAATATGAGAATGTTTGTTTCTAGAAATAGTTTTTCAGTGTGTGCATGTTTATGTGCCTGATATATATATATATATATATATCACTCTCTATGTAAATTTTTCTCAACATTGGTTAAGAGCAAATAAAAATCTTAAATGGAAAAGGTAACTCCAGAAAGTTTAAGTGGGCTTTTGGAGAAGATGCCTCCTTCTGAAGACAACTTCAGAGAAATTCAAACCACCCAACAAGTAAAGAAAGGATACTAGAGTCAAAATAAATTGGATAGAGCCCTATTTCTCTTAATTGCACTGCCCAAGTGATGATGTGAGAAATCCTTTATACCATTTAACAATATATTGCAACAACCGCCAATTCTGTGAAACAAGATAACCACATAAGCATTCCAAAGGACCATTTTTACTTTTGATGTGGATGTTTCTGTCTCATTTAAATGGTATGTTGGCTTTGAAGCCACTATAATTTAACCTATTATCAAATATACCTCACTTGGTATATCTACTTCTTTTAAACCAGGATACCTCCAGTATTAGTATTCAAAATGACTTGCTATTATAAAATAAATTAGAGCAAGAATTGCTGCTTGTCTAATGTAGAAATCTCACAATAGGCTCTGCATGTTTAAGACTAGGAAAGCTATTGCTTCCAAGTGATGAAAATACCACTGGGCTGGGTTAAGTCTTAGAAGTCATCTTCCAGAACATTAACTGAAAGGAGTAAGATAGAAAAATAGACAACAAAATAAATGAACTTTTCCTTCAATTAAAAAAAAAACTTCTTTTTTCTTTTGCACTGTTGGTGGGAATATAAAATGGCACAGCCACTATGGAAAACCAATATGGCGGTTCCTCAGAAAAACTAAAGATGGAATATTGTATGACCTAGTAATTACACTTCTGGGTGTAAGCCATAAACAATTCAAAGCAGAACTTAAAGAGCTATTTGTACACCTACATTCTTAACAGCATGATTCACAATGCCAGAAGGTAGAAGCAACCCGTGGCTGGCCATTAGTAGATGAATGGATAAACAAAATGAGATATATTCATAAGTGGAATGTTATTCAGCCTTATAAAGGAAGAAAATTCTGACAATTGCTATAACCAGAAGAACTTTGAAGATATTTTGCTGAGTGAAATTAAACAGTCACAACAACATAAATATGATTCCCCTTTTATAAGGTACCAAGAGTAGTTGAATTTATACAGACAGAAAGCAGAAGGTCGGTTGCCTGAGGGGGAGAGCAGGGAACGGGGCGTTATTGTTTAGTGGGTACAGGGCTTCAGTGTTGCAAAATGAAAAAAAGTTTTAAAGACACCTGGTGGTGATGCTTTCACAACAATGTAAGTGAACTTAATACCGCTAAACTCTACACTTTAAAATGGCAAGAGACTGGGTGTTGTATGGAAACCAACTTGACAATAAACTATTTAAGAAAAAAATAAAATAAAAAATAAAATGGCAGGATGGCAGAGCATCTGGTGGCTCAGTTGGTTAAGTGTCTGACTTCAGCTCACGTCATGATCTCATGGTTCTTGGGCTCGAGCCCAGTGCTGGGCTCTGTGCTGACAGCTCGGAGCCTGGAGCCTGCTTTGGATTCTCTCTCTCTCTTTCTCTCTCTTACTCTCTCTCTCTATCTTAAAAATAAATAAACATTAACAAAATTTTTAAATAAAAAATGATAAGATGGTAAATTTTATGTTATGCATATTGTACAACTTAAAAATTTTTTAATTTAAAAAAAGCATCAAGAAAGTTACTCTCCATTGTCTCGTTCCATGGAGTCAGGACAGGCACACATTGCTACAAGTGGGTCACACAGTGAAGATCCTGCACCAGACATAGTAGTGAATGACATGAGATGTGGCAGCCAAAATTCTGTGTTTTTGCTTGGGCTCTGCAACTTACCAGCTCACACAAGTCAAATCAGTTCTTGGGCTTTCAATCAATCCCTTCCATATAATGAAGTCATAACCCCACTCCTGATTTCCATGTGATGTGGTCACAAAAATCAAATGAGGATTTTTAAACTGAAACATCCATGTCAGGTTGGAAGGTGTGTAGGGTCCAACAAAGGGCTTCTGTGCCAGGAGACTATATGTTAATAAACAGAGGAGGTTTAAGATGGACAATCTGAAGAAGGCCTAGCAGACACACCTTCCCCTTCTTAGCTGACCAGCCATATGAGGAAGTCCGGCTTCACAGAGATTTCACTTCTTAAAAACCTATTTCTTGTGTAACAAGCTAAATTATCTCTTTGCACTTTGGTTTTCTCATCTGTTAGATGAGAATAACAATCACCTCAGGGATTGAGAGGAAGGTAGATCACAGTGCTGGAAACAGCACACCTGGCTGCCAACAGATTTACCAATAGAACATCACCTCTCTCCATGTTCTATGGCTCCCAAAGTGCAATGTGCATATGAATTTCTTGAAAATCTTGTTAAAATGCAGATTCTGAAACTGTAAGTCTGGCATGGGGCCCTAGAGTCTGTGGTTCCCAAGTGCCCAGGTAGTGCTGATGCTGATCATCCATGGACACATTTTGAGTAGCAAGACTCTATATCACAGGACTCATGGTGTGATTCGCCTCTAAATATTCTGGCCTCACTTTACAAAAAGAAATAAAAGAGTCGAGAAGTTTAATCAGGCCTCAGTTTTATTGACTTCAGTTCTGAAAATTCTAGACTTTTTGAGCAACAGGATACCTTAGACCTACAGACTCATTAGTATCTCCATCTTACAAGTGGGGGAAAGAAAAGCCCAGAGCTGATGAGCACTGTGCCTAACATCACAGAGCAACGGATTTGGTATCAACATCCGGATTTCTTAGGTCCCAGTCCTTAACACTTTCCAGGAATACAGACAGAGGACAGAGTCTTAGCCCAACACTTCGGAAGACATACATCCAACTTGTGGAAGTTTGAGAAGCAGAGGGACGATGGTGGGCCTCTAGAGAGAAGCCAGTGGAGTATCAAGGTTTGTTCAGATCCATAATGTTCCTTTGACGCTTCCCAAAGGGACAAAAGTGAATGACTAATCCACATTTTGTCAATATCGTAGAACCTAAGCAAGTCTTACGCAAAACATCCCAGACCATTTCCATCCCGTAAATTATTTTTCCTTGGAAATTTAAAGAACACTTGGCCAGGATTCAGGCTGACTTTGTTTGGCCTTTGGATCTTTGAATTTGAGGTGTCAGGGTCTTCCTCTTTCAAAAGAACCACTGGGGTCCTCTTTGAAGAACAGACAGTAATGGTGACAGCCAACACCTAGGGCCTATGAGACAGTCGACACGGAGGGGGACTTTCTCCACACCCATGAATAACCATTCCAGCTTCCTGAAAATGTGTTATAAATGTTCCCAGAGCTGCACTGCAGCCCAGTGGGTGCTTTTTTGGCTCTGTCTCACCACATATGTTATCTTCATGGTAGCTGCTCCCAAAAAGGATTGTAACTCAAGGGAATCTCTTCACAGATTCATGTCTGGCTTTAAAACAAGGAGCTCTCAAACCTGTCAAATCAGGGAAGCAGACGGTATCTCTATTTCGGGGTACATTTTCCCCTCTGGGTTTGTAAAGGTTTCCTCTGGGAGGACTCTTCCCTTTTACATTCATGGTTTGATGCTTGCATGTTGGAAACCAACTCTGTGTCTGGAAAAGAGCCTTTTTCAAGGTATACAATTTAGTGAAGTTCAGGTTGAATCCATAGGGAAGGGGGTAGTGGGGCAGGGGACATGATGCACAGCTTAATGTACACAGCATGTAGCATTAGTTGAATACTTCTGTTGGTTGCCATAGGAATGAGAAGACTTTTGATTTTAAATCATAGTTCCTCTGGAGCTATGTTAAAAATGTGACTGGATTCTTGCTGTTTACAGCTATGAGCTTTTTTAAATCAGGAGCTCTTAAAATGATGCAGCTCAAATGTTTGCTCTGCCAAAGGAGGTTACACTAACCTGACAAAATGTCACTCCCAAGGCCTTATCAGCTAAAGAACATAAACTTCTTCCAACTACCTTGGATGCCACACTTCCAAGCTAGTGAAAAACAATGTGGTCCTGTTATTTTTCTTCTACAAGGGATTTGTGAAATAAACAAAAGATCCTTAGTGGGTGGGGGGTAACTCCCCCAAGGCAACTGTCATGTAATTCTCATGGGAGAATATTTAACACCTAAACAATTGGTCTAAAACCAATAGTTCCTGAAATCATTTTTAAAATTATTTGTCAAAATGTGGTGGCCCCTTCCTCTTAATTTGTCTCTTCCATCAGTTGGTCCTCTAAGCATTTTCACTGCTAATTCAAAGTTCGGGCCTGGATTACCAACCTGCAGTTTCAGGGTTAAACACCACACTGAGTCTGATCAGTATCTACTTCTCCCAACTCCCACCACCAATTAGACGCTGTATTTTTTCATCTAATTTAAAGAGCTATGGAGAAATTAAAGAAGCTAAAAGTTGAGCATCTTACATAACGCTTCCCAACTGGCATGCCAAGATGTTGCCCCCTCAGGCCTGGGTGGCTAAGCCCACAAAACGGACTTCCCCTGAATACATCTACTCATTTACAGATAGAATCATTGTCAATGTATGCCTTAATATGAAAAACGTTGGCAGAATCTACGTTTGGCTAACTTTGTAGTCACCTTGAGAAAAGAAATTGGTCTAGTTTATTAGTGTATTACATTGCCTGGCACATAGTGAATGATAAACAATTATCCACCAACTAAATAATTATGAATAAATGAATAGTGACTGAACATTTAGACCAGACACATTGTCTGGATCAACCCCAGGAAACAGAAACTACTGTGATTGAGCCATTTATTACCCAATGGAGACAGTGCCTACTCTGCTGTAAGCATCTACATATATTATATCGTTGAATTTGGCTGAGGGAAGAGATGAGTTTATGAAAAAGAGTGGCCAAAATTCTGCCATAGTTTGTAACTCTCTGTTGCAGGAAAAGGAAAGCAGAATGGTAGAGAGAGTAACAGTGGCCTGTTCAGTGAGAATATGCTGGTTGCTGTTATTGATGCTCACCTCCTTTGCATGGCTTTCCAGAAAATGAACACACATGGAAGGGATCATAGAGTCCACCAGCTCCTGTGGGGGAAGATCATTATAATAATGGACACTCCAGGGACGCCTGGGTGGCTTAGTCGGTTAAGCGTCCGACTTTCACTTAGGTCATGATCTCGCGGTTCGTGGGTTCGAGCCCCGCGTCGGGCCCTGTGCTGACTGCCAGCTCAGAGCCTGGAGCCTGTTTCAGTCTGTGACTCCCTCTCTCTCTGACCCTCCCCTGCTCACGCTGTCTCTCTCTCTCTCCTAGAAATAAATAAAACATTAAAAAAATTAAAAAAAAAAATGGACACTCCAGGGTACTTCCTATGGGCAGGCACCATTCTAGATGGATCTAGAGGTCATATTTCAACTAATATATGAGAGGTGTAGTTGAGGTACCTGGGATGAGAAGTCTTACTCTCATAGCTCCTTAGACTTGTAGGTTGTTGAAAAAGTAACTTATTTTATTTTTGAGAGAGAGAGATAGAGAGAGAGAGAGAGAGGGAGGGAGAGGGAGGGAGGGAAGGAGGGAGAGGGAGGGAGGGAAGGAGGGAGGGAAGGAGAGGGAGAATGAGCAGGGGAGGGGCAGAAAGAGAGGGAGACACAGAATTTGAAGCAGGCTCCAGACTCTGAGCCATCAGCACAGAGCCCTACCTACTCGGGGTTCAAACTTATGAACTGTGAAATTGTGACCTGAGCCAAAATTGGACACTTAACCAACTGAGCCACCCATGTGCCCCTGAAAAAATATTTTAAAGTAATACCTAACCTAAGTGTTTCCTGTGTGTCAAGTTCTGTGTTATCTACATAGATTATCTGATTTGAGTCTTATTTTTATTTTTATTCTACAGAGATGGAAGATGAAGCCTAGAGAGGTTATCTTGCTCAGCTAATAAGCAACATAACCCAGATTCCCAAGTCAATATGTTTACTTGACTGTATTGTTTCCCGAATGATTGGATAGCATTTCCTCATTGTTTATTATATAGCAATGAATGTTTGAGGCTAAATATGACAAAGGTTTTTTTTTTCTCCCAGGATTTTCAATTCTTGCAAGAAACTAAAACTCAGTGAATACCAATAAGATTCTCTTCATTTCAGAAACAAGAGCCCACCTACCATCACTCCCCTTTATGAACATCATGGTGAGGTTGGGCCTTCTGTTCTCTTCAATGCACTAGGAGAAGAAAAAGCTGATTTGGGAAGCTGACATCCGTGATGATATGATGTTCCTCACTGCCTTCAGGTGATAGATCCCAAAGACATTTATCTCTGAAATCAAACCAGGAAGTATCTCATGAATATTAATATTTGTTATGCAAATACTCTTGCACATATGCATAAGGAAAACATTTAGTATTAATATTTAAGCACATAGACCTTGCTGTAGAATGTGTCAGTATATTAAAAACCTAAAAGGGATGAATCCGTTCTCAAAGTTCCTTTGATTTATTCAGTTTTGTTTTTTGACCTTGGCACTTGGTAAGAAAAAAAATGTAGTTTAAGGTTATCACTGTGTCTAAATTCATTTTGATCATATTCTTCTATCTCTGTCTATCTCTGTCTCTGTCTGCCTGCCTCTGCCTCTTCCTAATCTCTACTTCTACCTGTACATACATCTATCTCTATCTATCTATCTATCTATCTATCTATCTATCTATCTATCTATCTATCTATCTATNACCTCTTCCTAATCTCTACTTCTACCTGTACATACATCTATCTATCTCTATCTATCTATCTCTATCTATCTATCTATCTATCTATCTATCTATCTATCTATCTATCTATCTATCTATCCATCCATCCATCTATCCATCTATCTAATTTATCTCTTGGTAATCCTCAGTTTTCATAGAAGAGTGAGATTATAAAAATGACCTGGAGATGACCTAAAAAGACTTCTACTGTTCTTATACAATTCAAACTCATTCCCTGTTGGCTCTCACTGCTATATCCAAACAGATTTTCTGAATATGCTTTGGAAGTTCCAGAGCCATACCTCTGTAGGGTCTATATGACTTAAGGCCCTCAGAAATCATTATTTTTTTCTTTCTTCAACACATCTTGGGATATTTTCAGGTTGCTTACCTAGATTTTTAGGAGGACTAGGAAAATGCAGTTGAACTTGTGATTAACTTTTCCCCCTCCAGGAGAACTGAAAACAAATTACACACACCCTACACATAAAGAATTGAGGGTGATGTGATTTTTTTTGCCAGGGGTAATGAAGTCAAATATCATTATAACACATCCTCAAATTCATGTTTAAAAAAGCTTCAACTGTCAGTACATTTCTCCATCAGTAACTGGTCATTTTCATGTCTTCATAGTTAGGGATTTGAGACTTACTGTAAGTAGAGAATTGCTAGAGGATTTTTCATTTCCCTACCCAGCATTTCTGCATTTCCCTATTTCTAGATCAATTAGATAAACACTAGGGTAGAAATATAATTTATGAGTATTCTTTATGCCAAGCAAAGAGATTTCTCTATGATAAGGAAGATCAACTTATTAGAGTCTAGTTGACAGAGGAATATGATGCCTTTTTCAACTCTTGTTCTTTGCTCTATGAACTAGCCTTTCTATAAGTGTTGAAAGAGGGGGAAAATATTTTTAGAAGTGGGCAGCAAGTGGAGCCAAAGGCTTCCTTTATCTTGGCCCTGGCATCCACCATATTGGCCAAGGCCACCTCTCTTCTAATGTGGCTTTCTCCAATGTGGTCAAGAACAGGGGAATATATGAGCTTGTTTTGAAGAATGTACTGGCTAACCGAGAATGAGCCAAGGGGAAACACACGCAGCACAATGTTCTTGAATAGGATTTAGAAGTCTGCCTATCTGCCTATGGTCCTTTGGGCCAGTGGCAGTCCCTGGTCTAAATTTAGATGTTTATAGAGTTAATCTCCATCTCTGCCAACTGAATACAGGCATACCTCATTCTATTCCACTTTTCTTTGTTGCACGTCATGGCTACTGTGTTGTTTTTGTTTTTTTGTTTTTTTTTACAAATTGAAGGTTTCTGGCAACCCTACATTAAGCAAGTATATTTGATCTGTTTTTCCAACAGTATTCATTCACTCACTTCATGTTGTGTCAGCAGGCTTGAAAACAACATTAATCTCCTGTCCATCTCCACCAGTTCTTGGTTGACCAAGCGCATTGTCAATAGGCATTAAATTTTTGAAAGCAATCTTTTTTTCCCTGAGCAGTAGGTCTCAACACTGGGCTTAACATATTCAGCAAACCATGTTATAAACAGATTTGCTGTCATCCAGGCTTTGTTGTGTCACCTACAAAACACAGGTGGAGTCAAGGCTCTGTTCTTCTTATGGGCCCTAGGATTTTTGCTATGGTAAACAAGCAGTGACTTCAGCTGAAGGACACCAACTGCATTAGATCCTAACAAGAGAGTGAGCCCATCCTTTGAAGGTTTGAAGCCAGGCATTGACTTCTCCTCTCTAGCTATGAAACTTCTAGCTCTCAGAAGTAACTCCAGAGGGGTCACATTTTGGTAATCTTCACAATATTTCACCCTTGATGATGATGATGATGATGATGATGAAGACGACGACGATGATGTTTGTTAGGGTGATTGGTGATCAGTGCCCTTGGATGCTGCCATTGTAATTGTTATGGGGCATCACAAACTGCACCCATTTAAGACAAGGATTCAAACCAATAAATGTGTGTGTTTTGACTGTTCCACCAACTAGTCGTTCCCCCATTTCTCCCTCTACTTGGGCCTCCTTATTCCCTGAGATATAGCAGTACTGAAATGAGGCCAATTAATAATTTTACAGTGGCCTCTAAATGTTCAAGTGAGTCACACCCCTCTCACTTTATTTATTTTTTCTGTTATAAATTGCATTATTTTTTCTTTTTAAAAAATTTATTATTTTTAAAATTTACATCCAAGTTACTTGGCATATAGTTCAACAATGCTTTCAGGAGTAGATTCCTTAATGCCCCTTACCCATTTAGCCCATCCCCCCTCCCAAAGCCCCTCCAGCAGCCCTCTGTTTGTTCTCCATATTTGAGTTTCTTATATTTCATCCCCCTCCCTGTTTTTATATTATTTTTGCTTCCCTTCCCTATGTTCCCTACAAATTTTAGAATTGTTTATTCTAGTTCTGTTAAGAATGCTGGTGTTTTTTTGATAGGCATTGCATTTAATATGTAGATTGCTTTGTGTAGTATTGACATTTTAACAATATTTGTTCTTCCTATCCCGGAGCATGGGATATTTTTTTTTTCAATTTCTTTCATAAGCTTTCTATAGTTTTCAGTGTATAGGTTTTTCACCTCTTTGGTTAGTTTATTCCTTGGTATTTTATGGTTTTTGTTGCAATTGTAAATGGGATCGATTCCTTGATTTCTCTTTCTGTTGCTTCATTATTAGTGTATAGGAATGCAACCAATTTCTGTGCATTGATTTTATATCCTGCAACTTTGCTGAATTCATGGATCAGTTCTAGCAGTTTTTTTGGTGGAATCTTTTGGGTTTTCCAAATAGAGTATCGTGTCATCTGTGAAGAGTGAAAGTTTGACCTCCCCCTGGCTGATTTGGATGCCTTTTATTTCTTTGTGTTGTCTGATTGCTGAGGCTAAGACTTCCAGTATTATGTTGAATAACAGTGGTGATACTGGACATCCCTGTCTTGCTCATGACCTTAGGGGGAAAGCTCAGTTTTTCCCCATTGAGGATGATGTTAATGTTGGGTCTTTCATATATGGCTTTTATGATCTCGAGGTATGATCCTTCTATCCTACTTTCTTGAGGGTTTTTATCAAGAAAGGATGCTGTATTTTGTCAAGTGCTTTATCTGCTTTAATTGAGAGGATCATATGGTTCTTGTCCTTTCTTTTATTGATGTGGAGAATCACACTGATTGTTTTTCAGATATTAAACCAGCCCTGCATCCCAGGTATAATCCCACTTGGTTGTGGTGAATAATTCTTTTTAATGTATTGTTGGATCCAGTTGGCTAATATCTTGTTGAGGATTTTTGCATCCATGTTCATTAGGGAAATTGGTTTTTAGTTCTCCTTTTTAATGGGGTCTTTGTCTGGTTTTGGAATCAAGGTAATGCTGGCTTCAGAGAAAGAGTTTGGAAGTTATCCTTCCATTTCTAGTTTTTGGAATGGCTTCAAGAGAATAGGTGTTAACTTCCTTTTAATGTTTGGCAGAATTCCCCAGGAAAGCCATCTGTCCCTGGACTCTTGTTTTTGGGGAGATTTTTGATTACCAATTCTGTTTCTTTACTGGTTATGGGTCAGTTCAGATTTTCTATTTCTTCCTGTTTCAGCTTTGGTAATTTATATATTTCTAGGAATCTGTCCGTTTCTTCCAGATACCCCATTTTATAGGCATATAATTGCTCATAATATTGTCTTATTATTGTTTATATTTCTGCTGTGTTGGTTGTAATCTCTCCTCTTTCATTCTTAATTTTATTTATTTGGGTCCTTTCTTTTTCTTTTTGATCAAACAGGCTACGGGTTTATCAATTTTGTTGATTCTTTCAAAGAACCAGATTCTGGTTTCATTGATCTTCTCTACAATTTTATTTTTATTTTTTATTTTTTGGTTTTGATAGCACTGATTTCTGCTCTAATCTTTATTATTTCCTGTCTTCTGCTGGTTTTGGGTTTTATTTGTTGTTCTTTTTCCAGCTCTTTAAGGTATAAGGTTAGGTTGTGAATCTGAGATCTTTCTTCCTTCTTTAGGAAGGCCTGGATTACTATATACTTCCCTCTTATGACTGCCTTTGCTGCATACCAGAGGTTTTGGACTGTAGTGTTATCAATTTCATTGGCTTCCATGTACTTTAATTTCCTCTTTAACTTCTTGGCTAGCACATTCATTCTCTAGTAGGGTGTTCTTAAATCTCCAGGTATTTGTTATCTTTCCAAATTTTTTCTTGTGGTTGATTTTGAGTTTCATAGCATTGTGGTGTGAAAATATGCACGATATCATCTTGATCTTTTTGTACTTGTCAATGGCTGATTTGTGTCCCGGTATGTGATCTATTATGGAGAAGGTTCCATGTGCACTGGAGAAGAATGTGTATTCTGCTGCTTTAGTATGAAATGTTCTGAACATATCTGTTAAGTCGATCTGGTCCAGTGTGTCATTCAAAGCCATTGTTTCTTGTTGATTTTCTCTTTAGATAATTTGTCCATTGCTGTAAGTGGGGTGTTGAAGTCCCTACTCTTATGGTATTATCAATGAGTTTCTTTATGTTTGTGGTTAATTAATTTATATATTTGGGTGCCGACACATTTGGAGCATAAGTGTTTACAATTGTTAGGTCTTCTTGGTGGATAGACCCCTTAATTATGATATAATGCCCTTCTTCATCTCTTGTTACAGTCTTTATTTTAAAGTCTAGGTTGTCTGATATAAGTATGTCTACCCTGGCTTTCTTTTTCAACGATTAGCATGATAGATGGTTCTCCATCCCCTTACTTTCAATTTTAAGGTGTCTTTAGGTCTAAAGTGAGTCTCTTGTAAACATAAGCATATAGATGGACCTTGTTTTCTTATCCATTCTGTTATCCCATGTCTTTTGATTGGAGCATTTAGTCCATTGACATTTAGAGTGAGTACTGAAAGATATTAATTTGTTGCCATTATGTTGCTTGTAGAACTGGAGTTTCTGGTGGTATTCTCTGGTCCTTTTTAGCCTTGTTTGTCTGAGAAACTTTTTATCTCTCCTTCTAATTTCAATTTCAGCCTTGCTAGATAAAGAGTTCTTGGCTGCATATTTTTCTGATTCAGCAAATTGAATATATCCTGCCACTCCTTTCTGGCCTGCCAAGTTTCTGTGGATAGGTCTGCTGCAAACCTGATCTGTCTTCCCTTATAAGTTAAGGACTTTTTTTTCCCCTTGCTGCTTTCATAATTCTTTCCTTGTCTGAGTATTTTGTGAATCTGACTATGATATGCCTTGTTGATGGCCAGTTTTTGTTGAATCTAATGGGAGTCCTCTATGCTTCCTGGATTTTGATGTCTGTGTCTTTCCTCAGGTTAGGAAGTTTTTCCACTATGATTTGCTTACATAACCCTTCTACCCCTTTTCCTCTCTCTTCATCTTCTGGGACCCCTATGCTTCTGATGTTGTTCCTTTTTAACGAGTCCTCCCCCCCTCCTTTGATTTCTCTAATTCTTAAATCATGCTCTTTTGCCTTCATCTCCCTCGTTTTTTCTGCTTCATTATTCTCCATAAATTTGTCCTTTATATTACTGATTCACTGCTCTGGCTCACCCATCCTAGCCACCATGGCATCCATTTGAGATTGCAGCTCAGCTACAGCATTTTTTTTATTTCATCCTGACAAGTTTTACTTCTCTTATTTCTGCAGAAAGGGATTCTAATCTATTTTCAGCCCCAGCTAGTATTCTTATTATCAGGATTCTAAATTCTGCTTCAGACATCTTGCTTGTATCTATGTTGATTAAGCCCCTGTCTGTTGTTTCTTCCTGCTCTTTCTTTTGGGGTGAATGCTTTCATTTTGTCATTTTGAAGGAAGAAAAGGAATTCCTGCGTACCTTTGTTATGGAATCTGGTCTGGATCACCCAGCAGAAGAACCAAGCAGCACTCGGAGATCTTTGAAGGGAGGAGGTTTATTTTACACCAGTGGGCTCAGAGGAGATCATTCTCCAGAGATCTGAGCCCAGAGCATTAGCAGAGGGAACAATTTATAGCCTGTTACTTTTGTAGTCCTCATTAATCAGGGACAGGTGTTTCCTATTCATCCTGTCGGCCATCTTACAGCAGATCCCCCCTTTGATGCCTCTTTAAACAGATCTAGTCTGTATTAGAGGGCATCATCTTTAGATTCTTCCACTGAAGGTGCCCTGCTCTTACTGGCTCCAAATGGGGGCCAGATTAGAGGCAATCAATACCAACAGAACATCCTATTCATAAGAGAAAGGTGAGTGCAAGCAGGAACCTCTTGCTGTTTCTTCAGCTTTCTGGGGTAACCTTTGCCAACCTATGGCAAAGAGTAAGGACAATCTATCTTATTGGAACAGCGATTCCTCAAGCTTCTGTTGTCCATAGACCAGCCAGCTTCCAGGGTGTGGCTGGAGTGGGGCTGAAGATCCTAAGAATCTAGGACTCTCCAAAAGGTCACTTTGAGCAGGTTCGTTAGACTTGGGTCTTCTTCCAAGTTTTGGGGCTCCTCAAGATTGGCCCTCTTGGCTCTGGAATGGCAAACCAATGGAATGATATCTGTGACCTTGAGGGCAGTAGGGGTGATCAGAATAACAGTATGAGGCCCAGCTTACTGTCTTTGAGAGGGCCTTTCTTCCAATATTTGACCCAGATGGAGTCCCCTGGTGAGAAAGGGCATACAGGGGATCCTAAAGAGATTGGGACCCTCTCTATGGTATATTATCGTAACTTATTCAGGGTGGCCCCTAACACTTGAAGTTGCTCTCTTATTCCCTCATTCCCTATTTGGTTTAGGTTCCCTGGGAGACTCCCTAGACCTGGAGGGGCCTCCCATATATTAGTTCAAAGAGGGAGAAACCTGGAAAGTTCCTGGTGTGCAATGGACACGCAGGAGGGCCAGGGGCAACAGGTCTGGCCATGGGAGGTCTGTTTCCTGACAGAACTTGGCTAAGGTTCCCTTGGGGGTGCAATTCATTTGCTCTACTTTTCCTGAGCTTTCAGACCGGTAAGCAGTGTGAAGCTTCCAAGTGATGCTGAGGGAGTTGGTTAATGTTTGTATAATGTCCGGCATGAATGCACATCCATTATCACTGTGGATTGTGGCCAGCAGGCCGAAGCGGGGACAATCTCTTTTAGGAGGATTTTAGCTACCTCCCAGCTCTGTTCTGTCCTGGTAAAAAAGCTTCAACCCATCCAGAGTGTGTACAGACTATTACCAGGACATACCTAAATCCTCACCTTGGCTGGACACCTGTAAAGTCTATTTCTAGATCTTCAAAGGTGTACCTTTGGACACCTGGCAGGGGTCGCAGCACAGATTGGGCATTATTTGCATATTGCTTGACATAATGCTGGCAGCTGGCTGATGTAGTATTGCTTTTTTGAGGACGGACTCTAATGCAGTGTTTCATAGATGGGTGGTTTGATGGTATTTGCCAACTAGATGCTCTTCGAGGGCTGCTGGGATGAAGATGTGCCCAGCTTGCGGTTTCCACTATCCTTTCTTGGTCTTGGTGGCCCCTCTATTTCAGCCCTTTTAATTTCTTTTTTAGTATATTTTGGTGGAGGGGTGTCTGCCGGGGGTTTCAGAGTCACAGTAAGGGAGGGGACCTTGTCTGACTCCCTAATGGCTGCTACTTTAGCTGCTCATCCACCAGGTGATTTCTCCTTACAGTAGGTGCATTGATCCCTTGCTAAGGACGTCCTGGGTTTCCTCCCTTTTGGTGGTGGGACCTTCTCCAACCTTTTGTAGTCCTTTTCCTTTAAAGCAGCAGCGAGGAGGCTGACCTTTTTCCTCATTTTTTTCCTGACTTCCCTCTCAGCAGTGACCTCCCTGTTCATGTAGACCTTGTTAGCAACCTCCATCTGGAGGTGGACTGCACCGATGCCACCCGTTTATCTCTAAACAGTTTCATGCCCTCTTGAACTCTCTCTTCAACTGCGAGATGTTCATCCACTGGAACCCTCAAGTTTTGGGCCTTCCTTTTGATACCTGGGGTGGCTTGGGCCATGAAAGAGGGGTATACCATCTGTTGGCTTTCTTGTGCCTCAGGATCAAATGGGGTGTAAATGCGGTAAGTCTCGCATAGCCTCATAAAAATCCCCAGGGGATTCCCCTTGCTGCTGGGTGATTGAGGGTATCTTGGTCATATTCATGGGCTTCTTAGCCCCTATTCGGATCCCCCAGAGGAGAGCCTCTTGGTACCGATGGATGTATATTTGTCCTTCTGCAGTGAAGTCCCACGTAGGACGTTCTTCAGGTGCGGCAGCTCTAGCCCAGGTACCAGGATGGACAACCCCGGCTGCTGCATGTTCCTCAAGGTATTGCCAAGCTCCTCTCATAATTCTCCATCTCTCTTCAGTGTTAGATAAAGTGTGGAGCAGCTGTTTGTAGTCTTCCCAAGTTGGTCGGTGAGTCTGGAAGAGGGGCTCCATTAGGTCTATCATTGCTGACGGTCTTTCAGAACATGATGGTGTGTTATGTTTCCAATTGAGGAGATCGGTAGTGGAGAAAGGCTGGTAATACATCATCAAGGGGCCAGGCTGGAGGGTTCCATTTTCATCACATCTCTCAGGTTTCCCTAGTTCTGGCATCCCGGCCAGCACACCAGTCTCTGGCACCGGCATCCGGAGTGCACCTGCGCTTGGCTGAGGGCACAATCTGGCTTCTGTTTCAGGAGAGAGAGGGATCTGTCAAGTCCGGAGGTGGTGGGGAGGCCAAAAGTGGTGGAGTATCAGGAGCCAGGGGATCAGGTGTTGACGGTCTTAGGGAAGCATATGGCAGAGGCAAAATTGATTCTTCATCCTGATCACCAGTGGGGTCGGGACCTCAGTACCCTAGCCTGTTCCTGTTCATTGCAGGTAAATCGCACCGAAGGGGGGAGATTTGGGGCAATCTCTAACCAGGAGTCAATATACAGGAACTGATCAGGGTAACCTGGGTCTCTGGTGACAACATGCCAGATGCAACAGACCATTGGACATCTAAGGTTCCCTCGAAGGGCCATCCTACCCTGAAAGTGGGCCATTCCAACTCACATAGGGTCCTTAATTTGCTGGGGGTCATCTTAATTCCATAGTCTCCCAAAAACCCCTTCTCAAAGTTCTCAATCATAGTTTCAAGAACTGTGGGTTTGCTCTGTCCCAATCGCATAATGTTCCTGAGGTGGTGTTGCAAAGACAGACAAAGGGGTAGGAGTGCCCCCTCTAATGAAGAGACCAGTCAGATGCCTGTCTGGCTGTGTCCCAAAGGAACTTAAGTGACGCTTAGCTGTAGTGGTCTCAGCTTTGTGACTTACGATCGGAAACTATTCCAATGTCACCATGGACTTTATGCCATTCGCCATGGAATTGCAGATGGGCCCGCTCAGACTCTATACACTTTTGGGGACCTTAAGGGTGCCCACCCATGGAGCCACAGACTCGAACTCAGCAGGCAAGCCAGACTGCGTCACACATTCACACTCACATACACACCAGAGGTAATTACATTCCCTCCCACAGAATTTCTATGGATGAGACCACTGGGGTCTCCAGAGAGGGATCAGCTCCCCCTTCTACCACTATGGGTGGGCCGGACAGGACCAATTTATGGCCCAGGTCTTACCAGTTTCTGACGTTGGTTCATGTCCTCACCAAGTCTCCTCGAATCCGTAGGAACAATGGAACAAGGCCGGCCGGAGGTGACCGAGTAGGAGACTGCCGAAATCCAGGCAGTGTGCACCTTCTCCTTGGCAATTCCTCATTCTGTCACCACCTTGCCGTTTTTCCCAAACCGCTGGCAACAACGGGCCAGCGCAGTTGGGTTTCCGGCTCAGGGAGCCGAATGTTGTGGAATCTGGTCTGGATCACCCAGAGGAAGAACCAAGTGGCCCTAAGAGATCTTGGAAGGAAAAAGGCTAATTTTACACCGTTGGGCTTATTCTCCAGAGGCCTGAACCCAGAGCATCAGCAGAGGGAACAATTTATAGCCTATTATTTCCACATTCCTCATTAATCAGGGACAGGTGCTTCCTATTCGTCCTGTTGGCCATCTTACAGCAGATTTTCCCTATCAGTCCTTTATATCCAGCTTCCGTCCACTGCCCCCTATCATACTGTCCGTGACCAAGCGTCAGGCTCCCAGGCGGCACCGCCCTTCTGAGTTTTATCTCAGAAGCAGCTGTGTTTCCTGACCTCTCACTTCTGAGGGCCTGCGGCTTTGACCCTTTCTGATCCTCCATGGGAGGGTCTCCCCGAGCAATGGTGGGGTGCCCGCCCGCCCCCAGAAACCTTCCTGGGACTGGGCTGCTGCCGATACCCAGAGTATGCAGCCAGGGTGCCAGCTCCCCCACCCCCGACAAAGTTCACGCGATCATGTCGCAGGAGTATTTCAGGAGTTATGCTAAGTCACAACTCCCATCTGTGAATCCTTAGCGTCGTTTTTCCAACACCAGCAAGTGTGGTTGATCTCTGGGGTCTGCTGGGACCTTTGGCTGTGCAGCGACATCACACAAATATCCACACTCTCCCAAATGTCCTCCCAGCAGGGGAGCTGCCTCTCCCCATGTGGCTCGAGGATCCCCCGGACCTCACTCTCTGCTCCTCGGGATTTGTCCTTTCCACCAGAGCACTGCCAGGTATCAAACTGTGAAGCCTCAGACACTGTGCTCCCCCTGTGTATAGAGTCTTTATGGAATTTAAACCCTCTCCTTTCTCTTTTCTCCCTTTTTCGTTCAGTCCCTGTGGCTGTTTCCACTTTTCCACTCTCTCTCCAGCTGCCTTTGGCAAGGGGTGCTTTTCCTGCACTCTCCCCCATCTCCGTTCTCCCTCCCCAAGCAAAAACAGCTCCCCACCCTCCTCGGCTTCTCTCTCCCAGTTCACCTCTCCACACCGGTACTTGCTGAGTTCTGTGGTTCAAGTTGTGCAGATTATTGGGTTATCTCTCAAATCAGTTTTCCAGGTGTGCAGGATGGTTTTAGTGTTGATCTGGCTGAATTTCATGGACGCGAGGTGCAAATAAAACCTTCCATGCTGTTCTGCCATCTTGGCCCCTCACACCTCTCTCACTTTAAATCGAAGTTAGAAATGACTACACTTACTGAGAAGGGCATGTCAAAAGCCAGGATAGGCTAATAGGGAGGCCTCTTGCACCAAGCAGTTAGCCAAGTTGTGAATGCAAAGAGAAATTTCTTGAAGATAATCAAGAGTACTCCAGGAACACGTGAATGATAAGAAAGGGAAACAGCCTTATTGCTGACATGGAGAAAGTTTTAGTGGTCTGGATAGAAGATCAAACAAGCCACAGCATCCCTTATGCCAAAGCCTAATCCAGAACACGGCCCTTCTGTGAAGGCTGAGGTGAGAAAGCTACAGAAGGAAAGTCTGAAGCTAGCAGAGGTTGGTTTGTGATGTTTAAGAAAGGAAACTATCTCCATAACAGTAATGGTTATGTGAGACAGCAGGTGCTGATGTAGAAGCTGGTGCAAGTTATATAGAAGATCTAGCTAAGATAGCTAAAGAAGACGCTATGCTAAACAACTGATTTTTAAAATTTATTTATTTTGAGAGAGTGAGAGATAGAAAGAGAGACAGAATCCCAAGCGGGCTCCATACTATCAGCACAGAGCCCACTGCAGAGCTCCAACCCATAAACTGTGAGATCATGACCAAAGCTGAGATCAAGAGTCAGACACTTAACTGACTGCACCACCCAGGTGCCTCTAAACAACTGATTGTCAATGCAGATGAGACATCCTTCTATTAATTAGAAGAAGATGCCAGCTAGAAGTTTCATAGCTAGAGAGGAGAAGTCAATGCTTGACTTCAAAGCTTCAAAGGACAGGCTGACCCACTTGTTAGGATCTAATGCAGTTGGTGACCTTAAGTTGAAGTCACTGCTTGTCTACCATAGCAAAAATCCTAGGGCCCATAAGAAGAACGGTGACTTGACTCCTCCCATGCTTTGTAAGTGACACAACAAAGCCTAGATGACAGCAAACTTGTTTACAACATGGTTTGCAGTTTGCTGAATATTTTAAGCCCACTGTTGAGACCTACTGCTCAGGAAAAAAGATTCCTTTCAAAAAATGACTGCTCATTGACAATGCACCTCATCAACCAAGAAGTGGTGGAGATGGACAAGGAGATTAATGTTGTTCTCATGCCTGCTGACACAACATCCATCCTGTAGGCCATGGATCAAGGAGTCACTTTGACTTTCAAGTCTTGTTTAAGAAATACATTTCATAAGGCTATAGCTGCCATAGGTAGGGACCTCTATGAGGGATCTGGGCAAAGTCAACTGAAAACCTTTGGAAAGGAATCACTCTTCTAGATGCCTTCAGAACATTTGTGATTCATGGGAAGAAGTCGAAATATCAACATGAACAGGAGTTTGGAAGAAGTTGATTCCACCCCCAAGGATGACTTGGAGGGGTTCAAGACTTCAGTGGAGGAAGTGACTGCAGATATGGTGGAAAAAGCAAGAGGATTAGGATTAGACGTGGAGCCTGGAGATGGGACTGAATGGCTGCCTTCTCATGATCAAACTTGAGGGCATGAGATGCTTCTTACGGATGAGCAAGGGAAGTGGTTTCCTGAGACGGAAGCTTCTCCTGGGGACAACGCTGTGAAGATTGTTGAAATGACAACAAAGGATTTAGAATATTACATAAACTTAGTTGAGAAAGCAACGGCAGGGTTTGAGTGGATTGACTCCAATTTTGAAAGAAGTTCTGCTGTGGATAAAGTGCTTATCAAACAGCATCACAAGCTACAGAGAAATCATTCATGAAAGAAAGAAGCAATCAATGCAGCAAACTTTATTTTTGTCTTACTTTAAGAATTTGCCACTACTGCCCCACCTTCAGGAACCACTACCCTGACCAGTCAGCAGCCTTCAAAGTCAAGGCGAGATGCACCATTAGCAAAAAGATTGCAACTCTTTCAAAGCTCAGATAATGGTTAGCATTTTTTAACATTAAAGTATCTTTAGGGGCGCCGGGGTGGCTCAGTCGGTTAAGTGTCCGACTTCAGCTCAGGATGTGACCTCACGGTTCCTGAGTTCAAGCCCTGCATCGGGCTCTGTGCCGACAGCTCAGAGCTTGGAGCCTGCTTCGGATTCTGTCTCCTTCTCTCTCTGCTCCTCCCTTTCTCACACATTGTCTCTCTCTAAAAAATATATAAACATTAAAAAATCTTAAGTGTCTTTAAATTAAGATATGTACATTGCTTTTTTAGACATAATGTTAATATGCACTTAATAAACTACAGTGTAAACAACTTTCATATTCACTGGAAAATCAAAAAAGAAATTCATTCACTTGCTTTATTGTGATATTCACTTTACTGCAGTGGTCAGGAACTGAACCTCCAGTATCTCGAATGTATGCCTGTATCTGGCATCTTAGACATAAGTGAGCCCTCAAAACATGACTATGTGCTTCTGTGGAATAAAATTAGTCTCCTCCTCCCTGAGAGGCTTTGTGTTTCTCAACCTACTTTCCCAACCCGGATGGCCTTCTTTAGCTTTCCAGCTATCAGCAAAACATTCTTACAACAAAAGTTTGGAAATTCATTAACTTTAAAGTAAAAGTAACTGAAAATGGCTTACAGTGTTCCCTCTCCAAAGGAGAATTCAATATGGATAAAATCCCTACTAAAACATTTGCAATATCCTACCATTTAATAACAATCTTTAGGGAGCAGGGAAGGAGAGACTTCTTTGGGGGGATGGGTTGAGACATAAGTGAGTGACTTGCTAAGCAGAGAGAAACTATTGTTATTGCAACATATTCTGAGGCCCACTGTTTGCAAACATCAATGAATATATTGGTTTCTATACTTGTTTAGCAAGCTAACACTTAACCCAAGCCCTTCAACCTAGGTACCCCATCAAGGACTCCACAACATTCCTGCACTTTAAGAGAGCTTCTGATATTTTAAAATGAAAGTTCGTTGGGTTTGTTGGGGAAAAAAGAAACTTCCCTAAGATTTCATGCATGGAGAAGGCAGGGCTTCATGTAGTTCAACACAAATATAAAACAAAACGTGGTCTTCTAGAGAAGTATGGATATACTAAGGCAATTAAACAAGTAAAATTAATTAGAAAATGGACCATAACCTCTTTATCTCTTAGCAAACAACCAAATTCACTCTGATGGAGGTCAATAGGGTGATACAAAAAAAAAAAAAGCAAGTTGACCTCCTTTCCCAAAATGTTTGGGTCTTGTGCCATCTCACACAATAAATAAGTATACCCCCAAAACCAGATTAATACAAGCTGGTATCTTTACTGGTCTACAGATTCTATCTTGAAATCTACCTCCATTTTGAATTAATCAAATACTGTTTTCCCTTTTTTATAGAGCACTCACACACACATCACCAACTTGAATAGAACATACACGACTCCACCATGTCATGTAGTTTGTAATAATCCTAGATTATTTGTCTCAGCCTTACAGTTTCAAACTCGCATATCGGAGTACCATTGACGTGAAAGATAAAACTTCACTTTGGCCTCTTTTAAAATAATTGTTTATTTCTTGCTCACTGAGATATGTCAACACTGTCAGAGTTAACTTTCAGAGCTGAGGTCTCAAAGCTAATTTGGGCTGAGTTGTTGAGTGCTGCCTAAGTGTTAGCCTGAATACTTGTTCTAACCTTGCCTTCTTCTCTGTCTGGTTCTATTATACTTCAGAACAATAGGCCATTATAAATGTTGCTTCTGAGTAGACTAAAGTTATAAAACAGAGCTGAGCTGATCAGACACTGGGTTTTGAACGTTACAATGCTTCCCATCTTTAAAATTAATTCCTCACACAGATATTCCTATATGTAATNTTGAGTAGACTAAAGTTATAAAACAGAGCTGAGCTGATCAGATCATGACACTGGGTTTTGAACGTTACAATGCTTCCCATCTTTAAAATTAATTCCTCACACAGATATTCCTATATGTAATCTATATCAATGCACTCAGAGAGTAAAAGCATATTTTGAAAATCTATTTCGGAAGCCAATCATACTGTGTTTAAAAAAAACACCCAGTTGTTAATTACTTAGCAAAATGAAGTCCTCGTTTGGCAAGTGTATAAACATCCCCTGCCCAAATATATTTCTTTCTCTAAGCTGAACATTTCCTCTGAGTTTTCTTAAATCATGGCCCTTTTATATTATGTATACATTTTGCAAGACACTTTAAATTTACCTTTCTTGGTCAGCTCTCCAGAAATGACTGACTTCCAAACCCATCCCCCAACCCCTGGGAATCAAGTCTATTTTTCAAATTTCCAATTTAACATCTCCCTCTTCAATCACACATTCATCTGTGCTCACAGAAATGTTTGGTGTTTGCCAGCAGCAGTAGATTGTGTGTTCTCCTTCCCTCTCTCTCTCCCTCTCTCTCTCTGTCTCTCTCTCTCACCTATGAGTCATTACAATTTCAGTAGATTCACAATAGAGAGTTCAGAACCTGTCGCCCACACCTCACTGTAAGCTAAAGAAACCAGAAGACAGCTTTCTCCTCTTGTAAATGTCAAGTGTTCAGCATGCCTCCATCAGAGGCTAAATAGATATGAAAACCTTAGAAAAGTAAGTCCTTGGGGCTGGGCAAAGCTTTGAGTATTCTGCTCCAAAGTGGACTTTCCCCACAAGAACATATGATTGGTACTTCCGGCTGCTTCTTTCATCAGGCCGAACTCGGCAGCACCAGCTTTGTATATGATTTGTCCTGATTGGGTAAGACAGGACAGGAGATTTTCAGATTTTCCAGAACTGTGTCTATGGGAGGAGGGAAAGGGGGGTGGTCTTCCATCCAAGACTTCTCGAGCGTAGCTTCTCTTTTCTTAAAAGTCCAATAGCCCACACATCATGTCACGCTTATTACTAATTCTTCTTGGTTGACAAAGGGTGGTAAAACCAATAGAAGGCTTGCATTTGGTCATCATTATGCTTTTCATGAGCACATCCCCAAGTATTGTGTCTAAAAGTCCTCCTGAGATTTGGTAGGGAGGATATCCAATCAAAATAAGCTCAGGTATCTAACCAAAGTGTCTTTGTGGCTGCTGGGATTATTTTGTCACATTCAGACAGAGAAGAATGCGTTTAGACAAATTGGCGTGATTGGGGCTGGAGACCTGACCAAGCAATCAGGGGCAGAAAAGGAAGAAAGGCCAGGGAAGAGGGACGGGGTGAAATCAGATGTTCACTCTGTATTTCACTCCAGAAAACAGCTCGCAATTATAATTACCCACCTTGTTTCGCAGCTCAGAATAAAAGTGGCGTTGCATCAAACCCTACCCAAGCAGCCATCGTGATTAGAAAGTACTCCACACCTTGGAGAACTGAGGAGACATGAGCATAATTTTAAATGCAAATTAAATTGAGGGGGTAGCAGAGAGAACACATAAAAGACAGTAAAACAAAACCTTTCAATTTTCTTAAATTAGCAGTCTAATGTGTTCTAAAGAGCAGTTCCACTCAGATCTCTTCTTAGGGCTTGCATTTCATCACAATATAAAGTGGGCAAATCCATCACTTTCCTCTGCTCAGTGCTCTTGAACTGAGATTGAAGGGAAAATTAGAAGCTGTTCATTTGGGCTTCGTGCTCAGCCGCATTGTACAGCTTCGTTTTATGCTCCGCGGTGTCCTGCTGAAAGGGGCCAACAAGTGCTGGTGAGTACCCGCTAACTTCTAGACTCTTCCTCTTCCTTTCATATATCTTTTTTGGCTACCTGGCTTTTACAGGTGGGGGAGGGGGCCTCCCAAAAGATCTATGTTATAATGCATTTTTTAAAAGCTGGGAGATTTCAGGCAGCTTTTTAAGCTGCTTCCAGTGACTGAGTCGCAGAAGGAAAGAGAGTTATTTTCAGCCTAGATGCTGGTGACTGATCTATGTATTAATTATAACAGGGGAACATTTAACATATGCTAGCTAAAATGGCCTTTCCCTACAACCCGTAGCCAGCATTAGGGTAAGAACTGAGTGCCCCCAACAATTTCTAGGCAACTTTTCTATCATATTAACTGTTCAATCAGGTAATTCTGTTGCAATTGCTGATCAAACGGACTGGGGGCTATGAACATAAATTATTAAGCCAAACCCCATTTTTAAAGGACTATGACACTTCTCTGTATGAGAGAGGGAAGGGTTGATGGGGAACAGACCACATGATGGTTACATGTCGATTTTGACAGTGATGATTTTGTGCCAAAGTTTTATATGGGAAACTGGTCATTTTCTTCCTTCACAGTGGAGGATACAAAGAGCCTGAGGCTGGCGTCACCTTCCGTTGCTAAGGTAACATGTTCTGGCCATTTTATCTGATAAAGGAAGTCCAGTGGACTATATACATTATTCATTGCTCTTCTAATCAAACAATCAAAATTGTTTACTTTCATCGGGAATTTAGTGAGATCAAAGCCACTCGGGCTGAAATTGTTCTTGCTTTTACTGCCGGCAGTTAGTCCTTGATTTTTTTTTTCTGTAAGTATGATTTGCTGTTGGGGTACCTTTGGGTATTTTTTATAAAGTTTCCTCTTACCAGATTTGGTTTCTTAAATTAAAATATGCACTGTTAGGAAAAGAAGTGGATTAGCCTTCCGAGCTTGATTTTAATGACTTTATCTTGTAATTTCTTTCCAAAAACATCCTGCAGAAATGGAGATACTTCATTGGTACAAGTATCAGGGAAAGGCTACAGATGCTAAAAAGAACCCAACAGTCTGAATGATTTTTTAATGAAGTGCATCAGCTTCTTGACAGGCTAGTGCATGATAATATTAGAGGAATCATTGGAATTCTGAAATAATTGTTACTGCTCTACAAACCGGAATTCATTCTCAAAAGCAGCCTAGGTCAGGGGCAAGCAGATGATGATCCTCCAGCACCTTATAAAATGTGCTGGAAGGAATCACCCACAAGGAAGGAATTCAAGGTATTTTTACAGCAAACATGTCAGCATGTGTCATAAACGCAAGGCACATAGAAGTGGAGGCTCGGATTCCCAGACGATTCTCACTGTTCTAGGGGAATCAGAACTCCCTGGACCAACTGAGGATCGATTCAGAACGGCTGACACTTAATGATGCCATTCGTCAGACAGACCTTTTGAAGACGGATAGCATATGAATTTAACGGCATATTTTCCAGTTATTACACAACAAGGAAAGACTGGTATGCTATTTCTCTTTAGCTTAAATCATGTGGGATTTTTTTTCTGAGTACAATATATTTCTTTTCATGAAGGTGGATTAAATGTTGCATTTTTCCATACAGTAGGAGAGGTATGTTGAGGAGCGGCTTTAACATTGGCAATGCCAGTCAAATGAGGGAATGTTATAATGGGATATTTCTTCTTCCAAAATTTTTAACATATATGTGTGTGTATATAAATATATCCTTAAATAGCAAATATAATATATTGCATATACATATCTATTTAAATACACAAATACATATATTTAACTATATTAGATATATTATTAATTATATATATGCTTAAAATCTATTTGTCAGTCCAGAATATTGTGGATTGTTTTTTCCTTTTTCATAGGCATACAAGTGACTATTTGGTCTTGAAACTCTGCGCTTGGAACATCAAGGATGGATTATCCCAAAATGGATTATTTTCTGGATGTCGAGTCTGCTCACAGACTCCTGGATGTCGAGTCTGCTCACAGATTCTTCTACAGTCAAGGAGCTCAAGGTAATAAAATGCGAGAAAGAGAGAAAAGTCCTCTCTTTTGCATGTTGATGTTGTATCGACAGTGTCCACCAAGGCAGATTAAGATCTACTACAGGAGTTCAATAATTGGGATTACGAAACCGATAATGAACCTCTACCAAACTCTTGCTGAAATTGAGGCAGGCATGTAATAGAATGGATAAATGCAAACTTTTGGGATGTGGGAAAGAGAGGTAGAGAGAGAAAGAAAAAGAAAGAAAACAGCATCCTACTCAACTTTTGGCACAAATGTCCCTTAGAAAGCTCTGTTAGAAAATAATTCTCCACCTCCTTGCACCCAAGGCATGGGTTTGAAAGGTGTCATGAATGCTTTTACCCTCTCCCCCCCGCCCACCGGAAAAGGTTAAGATTGCAGCCACTATGCTAGAGGAAATCTGGCCCACGCTGACCTCTCTGACTGACATCTAGTTGGCTTTGGGGCTCCCTGAGATAAGCTTTGTGCTTCTAGAGTTGCCTTATCTCTTTTAGACAAATTCAGTTATGGCTCCAGGAATTAACCATACCCTCAGGGAGCAGTAAGGAACACGCCTGCTCTGAAGTGTGGCTGATCCGAGCATTTTTATTACATATTTCAGGAGGGTCAGTTAGGCTCCAGTATGCTAGCACTTCTCATTCCATGGTGCATTCGGAATGTTTTGCCGGCACATTAGAAAGAAGCTGGAGTGTTTTATGGAATCTCCTGATGGGCAGGAGATTTTTAAAAACCATATTTTCTTTTTTTTTTTCCCATGCAATATTTAGAGTCTCCAGTCAGAGCAATCTGATGATGGGCCTCCCCCACGTGGTAGAAGTGATGCACTGAAGAGAAAGGCAAAGTCCATACGTATTCGTAAACAGAAAAGTAGTCAAATTCTTGGAAGTCAAAAGGCAGAACTGAGAGGGAATGCTGTCGGGACAATCCTGGCATCTCTCTCTGTGTTAGGTGGCGGTGGGTACTTCACACTCTGGCTTCCCCAACGGTCTCCTCTGCATTGGTTTTATCTCACTGCCAAGCCCATTTCCCATGGCAACTTCGAAGGCTTGCAAGTCTCCTTCTCCTCTGCTTCCGTTTTCCTGGGCACGATCCAGGCTTCCTAAAGCAGAAAGGAGTTAGAAATTATGTGGTTGATTTGCTTGGGTCACTGTGCTCATCAGCGGAACTTAAATTAGCCGAAGTGATAGAATAGCCAATTCTCCTAGTGCCCCTGGTTGTGTGGCATCAGCAGATTCTACCCTGAGCCATCTAAAGAGACATGAATACTGACGCAGGAGAAGAGTGAGAGACTGACTAGCCAGAGCCTCCAGCCTCTTTTCTGGGTCTGCAAGTAAGAAGATGCTAGAAGTAAATGGAGGAAAGAGATTGAGGCTCAATCCTATCATGAGTCCCATTTTAAACCTTACCATGTCTGATCCATTCAATCTGAGAGGGACAGTAACATTCAGTGGTGGGGTCATCTGCTTGAGTGGCATAACCATCGGCAGATCAGAGAAAGGGAACACGCTTCGTTGTCCGTGTTAAAGAGGCCCACTTTGCCTTTTGAGTCGGGACGGTTTAAGCTTTTCAGAAGCCTGTGGGCTCCGGGCTTTCACGGAAGGCAGGCAGGCAGGGTGTGGGAGGCTCAGAGGACTCAAAGCAGCCTGGTGGTTGTCAGCAGATGGAGTTGGGGGTGGAGTGGTCAGAATTGTCACCATCCGTGACTGTGGTTTAGACAGCAGAGCTGGGATGACTAGAAAATGCAGGGGAGGTGGTAGCATCAGCTACCGGCGCTCCTGATAGATAGCACGTTCATTTTAAGGTCATCAGAAGGATGTCCCAATCGAAGAGTCTCAGATTAGTAGTAAGGCTGAGGGGTGCCTAAACATCACCTAGGTTGATTTCTTCAAACCTCAACCTTCCTGAATCAGACATGCAGGTGTAAAGCCTAGGAGTCTGCATTTTAAGCAAGAGTTCCCATGGTGATTTCCAGCACATCAGTCTGGGGGCCCGCAATTCAAAACCAGTCTGCCCAGTCCAATTTCTTTCCTTCATCCCCAGAACTGAGAACCCTTCAGCCTCAGAGGCAGGGTGATGCAAGGTTACAGACCCTGGGCCTGGTCTAAAAGAGGTTCGAAACCTAAATCTGCCCCCAATGAAGCCCAACAGGCTCCCCTCTGTGACCTTCAGTTCTCTCCTCTGCATAAAAATGGGAACAATAACAGAGCCCGATTCCTGAGTTGCTAGGAGTCCTAATGAGGTAAGATTTTAAAGGGCTTAAAACTGTCTGCCACGTAAGAAATGCTGTCTGTCAGCAAACCAATGAAATAAACATCCCTGGCAAAAGGCTATCGCTTCCTTCCTCTATCTGAGATTTCATGAGGTGGCCACTGCCTGGCAAATAAGAATGTGCCTGATAGGAATTTTACTTCCCATTTTTAGCAAAAAAAAAAAAAAAGAGGAAGGAAGGAGGAAGAGAATGAAGGGGAAGAAAGGAAAGAAGGAGGGAGGGAAGGAAGAGTGTAGGAAGGAAGGGATGGAGGGGAATGAAAGAAGGAAGGAAATTAAATTTCACATAAATTCTAAAACAGTGATTATTTTCTTGTCACATCAAAATCCCACTCAGGGCAAAACGGGAAAATAGTGAAAGTTTGTCTTGGTGCTCCCTATCTGCCTAGTCCTCCATTTCACATGAAAGGTGAGACCCCCCTTTTCTCCCCACACCTTCCCCAGAACCCCTCCATCTAGGACCAGTGAACCCCCATTTCCGTTCTGGAGCTCTGCTGCCTTGATGTGGGGCTTGAACCCCTTGCTGCTCAGGTTCTATGTAGCAGCTTGCTTCTGCTTGGCACAGACTCCCTCAGTCTTTCCTGGACAACCAGTNCTCTGGGTAAGTGGGCAAACCCTGGTTTGCATCCCTCCCTTTCAGAACCAGATGCATGTGTCTGGATGGATGCCCGCAGCTGGCATCTCGCCAGTGGCAAGGCTCTGTGCACCAGTGGAAAGGAGGCAGCATGGAAGCTGGCTCTCGGGAAAGGCATGTGAGGCATCTAGGGTTTTGTGCTTCTACTGAATCACAGAGCATGGCAGCTCCCTAGCTGGGCAGCCCAGCCTGGGGACAGGGGCATGGTAGGTCATGTAGCCCTGACTTGACACCCTGTAGGGGGTGCCTGGCATCCGAAGTCGGTCGAGCATCCGACTTCGGCTCAGGTCATGATCTTGCGGTTTGTGGGAGCCCTGCAATGGGCTCTGTGCTGACAGCTCAGAGCCTGGAGCCTGTTTTGGATTCTATGTCTCCCTCTCTCTCTGCCCCTCCCCTGCTTGTGGTCTATCTCTCAAAACATTTAAAAAAAAAAAAAAAAAGGCCCAATTGGGAGCACAGTATTTAGCTGAGCACCTGGAAGTTGGGTGACCTAGAATTTGATCCACTCAACTGGTGTGTGAGAATTGCTTTTTTGGCCATTCTCAAAGTCATGTTGATATTTCTACAGACTGATCAAAGTGTTCATGTAGGTGTAAATGCTTTTAAAGAGGCAAGCAAGAAAATCTGAGTTTTATTTTCCACATCACCAGCCTTGTATCGATTTTACTTACAAATCCATAAACTTCTTAGAAACCATCCTCTTCTCTATTAGTTACATGCAAAGTGATTGTCTAAGGCCATGATACCAGAATGGTAATGTTTTTGACCCCATCACAGTTATTTTTCAATTCTTTGTGGAAAGTGGCAAAAAGCCTACCACGAAGTAGAAAATGTTTTCAGCTAGTAAAAAATCAGAGAAATCACAGAGGGTGAAAAGGAAGGGGAAAGCAATGCAATCTATCAGGGGGCAAATTCTTTTGAAAGTCCCAGAGATTTTCAAAAGTCAGTCATCTGCTCTGTGGAATAAAGCAGGTCGCTCTGTGGACCTTCATTTTTTTCTTGCTTTGGCCTGAAGGTAGGGAAGATGAGTCCACCTCTCTGGGGAGTCTGCTTGAAAGCATGACGTGTTGCAGAGAGGGGAGGTGAAAACTAGGGTCACCCTGTTTGCCATCCGTCAGTGAAGGATCATCTCCCAATTAATCTGTGAGTGCTCCGTCAACAGTAAAGCCTGCTTACCGAGACGGAGCTCTGCAAAGCTTGCTACTAACTGAAAAAAGAGAATTCTTGAGATTGAAGACACACATGGCATAGATGTCCACCATGTTCTGACATCCCATAACTTAAGCTCCCCCGTCTTCCAGGTTTCTGACAACGATGACCCGCACACTCAACTTCAGACTCTAACTTTTTCTTACTGAACAATTGCATTTGGAGAGAAGTGATATTCTTAGATCACAAAATTAGCATCTTGGGATTTTCAGGTTGAAATGGACGTTATAGAAGGGTGACTCTGTTGGCCCCTCCGAAAAACCAAGTGAAATGGAACTTGTGAGGGCCAGACCTGGGTCCCAGTGCTACATTTTCTTTTCTTTTCTTTTCGAAGTTTTTTACTGTTTGTTTTTTTGCTGTTTATTGAGACAGAGAGACAGAGCATGAGCGGGGAAGGGTCAGAGAGAGAGGGAGACACAGAATCCAAAGCAGGCTCCAGGCTCTGAGCTGTCAGCACAGAGCCCAACATGGGGCTCGAACTCACGAGCCGTGAGATCATGACCTGAGCCGAAATTGGATGCTCAACCGACTGAGCCACCCAGGTGCCTCCAGTGCTACATTTTCTACAAGCCACTTGGCTATTCTGATGAATAATGAAGGTTGAACACCCCTGCTATGGATTATTAATCACATGCTATTCAGAATGTAGTTCTCAACTAGCAGCAACAACTTCATCTTGGGGCTGGTTAGAAATCTAGAATCTCAGGGACCCCAGCCCTAGAAAATCAGAGCCTGCATTGTAACAAGATTTCCAGGTAATTTACATTAGTTTGAGAAGAAATGAGTGAACCCAGTGCATATTAGAAACACCTGGTAAGCTTTTATGAACTCCAGACTAGAGCCCCTGGCAGACGACTTAAATCAGAATCTTTGGTGGCTAACCCTGTACATGGGAATCATTTTAATTGTCCCTGGTGATTCAAATGTGCAGCCAGGACTTAGAGCCCCTGACCTTCCGTCTTATGGTAAAAAGAGTTTTTAGTGCATCATGCAGCTATTCTTGCCTGAGTATTTTTTTTTCTAGCTAAGTCTTTCCCTTAAATAAACCTAAACCACTGGAAAGGTGCAAATGGGCTTTTTAAAAACAGGGACCCGACTATGCATGAGTGTAGCCTCTGCATATTCATTGTATCCATTAATTCTCAAAGAACCTTTGGGAAAGAGGGATTATGATGTGAATTTCACGCATTTAGAAAGCGGCATGGCCAGGATTTGAATTCAAGCATTTCTCACCCCAACAACCCCACAGGTAGTAAAGGAAAGGTCCATGACCAAATCACACTTCTGGATACCGTGAAGCTCAGAGCGGCTCCACCACATGACCCATCACACAGCGCACAGCAGAACGTGGAGGCTGAAACCAGGCCTCTTTTAAGCACACACACCTATGCCCTCTCTGCTGCCCTAGATTTCTTTTCTCCGAGAGCATCAATGTCCTTGGACAATCAAATTTCCTTAAAAAAGGGAAATACATGAAAAGGCAACCAAGTGACTAGGCAATCAAATTTATGACTCCTGCTCACAATATTCCCCTTTTATCATTTTAAATAACCCTTGGCATTGGAACCAGGTGCTATATTCATTTGGTCACATTCATTTGGTCACAGCATCTTCTCTGTCTTGCCCAACAAAGGGAAATGTTGGCTTTGACAACTGATGAATTCCACAGTTAGCAGCTAAGAGTCTCTTCGAGTTGCATTTGGAAATGGAGAGGAATTCATTGAAACGTTTCTCTCTCAAATGTTTCCTCCATCCTTCTGCCCACCCTGGGACAGTATCAGAATAGCTGGCTGTGGATCTTTAGCCATGAGTTGAATGTGGTCTAAACTCGAAACCCCTGGGTCTTCTTGACTTCCTGCTCTGAGAGACAAAGACCCGTGGTAACACTCATTTACTTGCAAATCATTGGCAATGGTCATCACAAAATGAGCTCATGCAGTTTCCTTTCCTGTACTTTATGTAAGAACCCGCCCCAGTGTAACCTCCTGTGTGAAGTCTTACCTGACTTTTCCAGACCCTTCTCCCACAGCGTTCTGTTCATGCCTACACTGTAGTTTTGTCCTGTTGTATTATACTTTCGCCACATGCTAGCTGCATGAGCTCACAGGAATGGCTTCATGCCTCTAAGCCAGAGAGCCCTCATCAAAATGGATATAACTCTAACTCCAAAATCATAGGTATTTTTGCTGCATGAGCTCACAGGAATGGCTTCATGCCTCTAAGCCAGAGAGCCCTCATCAAAATGGATATAACTCTAACTCCAAAATCATAGGTATTTTTGCTGCATGAGCTCACAGGAATGGCTTCATGCCTCTAAGCCAGAGAGCCCTCATCAAAATGGATATAACTCTAACTCCAAAATCATAGGTATTTTTGAGAATTAACGGATGTGTGCCCATAAAGCGTCCAGTACATTATTTATTGTTGATCTGTCATTGATGCTATTGCTTTATTATTACCTAGGGGTCTGTTGACTACCCAAATAGTGGTGGTCTCCTTAAATACCATTTTCTGGGTGCCTAGTATCATCCTTGGGAGAGAGTAGGAGCATTTAGATTTAGTGAATGTCTGCATTGAGCTCAAGAAATGAAAGTGCTTAAATCTCCATTACAAAGAGATACAGGGAAAAAAACCTTTGACAACTGAAAATTTGGAAAATAGAACCTTCTAGGACCTTTAAAGAATTCAAGCCTTCAGCTGAAAATAGAGACTACTGGAGGCAAAAGGGAGGGGTGGGTCAAAAAACAATTCTCAAACACATACAGATGCAGGGAAACAGGAGAGCGTTATCAACTTTGCTCTATCTCCCATGAAAAAGAAGAAATTTAAAAACAAAAGCACAAACAAATAGCAGGAGGGATTTGATGTACTATTGAGGAGCATTAACCTTTTAAATAGATTTACAAGGCCCCTGAAGAGTACAGTTCTTAGAAGAGCTCTTTAATACTCAATGGTCCATGATGATTGAGTTTTTATTCTGCCAAAAAATAGAATTGTGGAATAGGTGACCAGTAAAGGTTTACTCTGCTGAACTTAACTGACATCAGTTCAAAAGCCACTCTGAAACTGGCTCTGGGCTATGACTTTCAGTTGAGGCACCTTTCCCCTTCCTTCCTTAGATCCTTACCGCCTAGTCCAGTCCACAGGCTCTTCCATTCACACCAGCTTCAACCTCAAACCAACTTCCATTCACACTTCCGCTTCTGTCCAGACTCAGTGAAAGGTGGCTGTAGACCCGCATCCCAAGCCCCACGCTGAAGACCACCGCTTTGAGAACCACTCACTGACAGACCGATGATGGTGTTTCTAGGGGTCTTGCTGAGTGAATACCAGGTTGTCCTCCTTATCCCAGTCTATCCCGCTGAGACCTTCATGTCGTGGTCTTCAGTAGGGCTCATATTGCCACTTACGGGTCAAATTTACTCCATTAGGAAGTAGAAACAGTGATTGCAAAGCGACCTGATCGCCAAGAGAGGCATGACTATCAAGTGGATTATAACCTTCTCCATTCACCATTCTGATGTTCTCCCATTCATCCCTCAGGGTCTCAACACAGCTAATCCACCGTAACCATCTGTGCCCTCATGGGTATGTCCTAACCGAGCAGTATAGATATAATTTCCAGACCTTTGTCTCTGAGAGGTGCTTCAGAATACACTTTACATATATTGTCTCCAGCCTTACTTTCACGGCGCTCAAGTCCTCACCTTCAATAAATACTTGCTTTTTGGCTTGTTTTTCCCCCTCTCAACCTCTATCCAGGAAGCAGCACGCTGTGCCTCACTCACGGATGACAAGCTAACTACCAAGCCTTCCCTCCCAGCCTCCCACACGCTCCATTTTAGACCTCTAATTGCTCACATGCAGGTTCTCCAAACCTGTGTTTAATACAAGGAACATTCTGTGTTAAGAAGAGGGTGAAGGCAAATGAAAAGAAAAAATTTTGTGGAGATGGCCAACCTGCCAATTTCATCCATAGGTAGATGACCATAAAACGGAAACTTTCGTTTCTGGAGTGTGCCATTATTGGGTCAAGGCAATTCCCTGTATGCAAAGTAGCATTCTTGATACCAACAAGTGACCTGCACACAGTCTTCCCAAGCTCTGTGTGCCTTTGCCCCCAGCAAGCCTCAGATTTGCCATGTATTGTGATTCAGGGCTCCTAAGTACAATAGGATATGACGACAAGAGGGAGAGAGAGAAACAATGAGGGAACCGAAAGGGGAAAAAAATGGTAGGATAATACAATGAGATCATTCCAATCAATAACTTCCACTTTCATGTAAGGCATATGAGGGGGTGGATTACAGATTCAGCTCACACACAGCCAGCGTCAGCCATGACCCAATTAGCGTAAACAATTCACAGGTGCTTGGGAAAGAATTCTTTTCATTTTCCCAAGCAAAATCTGTTCTCCTAAAAGTACCACTCTCTGGGACTGAACTGTCAGAGGCAAGGATGGGGGGCCTAGCACACTAAAATCAGTTCATGGCGGGGCATCTGAGTGCTTCAGTCCATTAAGCTTCAGACTTTGGCTCAGGTCATGATCTCACAGTTCATGAGTTTGAGTCCTCCATTGGGCTCTGTGCTGACCGTTTGGAGCCTGGAACCTGCCTGCTTCAGTATTATCTCTCTCTCTCTCTCTCTCTCTCCCCCTCCCCCACTCACACTCTGTCTCTGTCTCTCTCAAAAATAAATAAACACTAAAAAAAATTAAAATCAATTCATGGCTAATACCATTTTTAAAATATTTTAAAGAATATTTCAGTAAACAATTAGACCCACACACTCATGCAAAACCACAAAATGAATATTGGTGTTAAATAGTACTTCTGAAATGCTAGGACTGAGCAGAGAGACTGTGCTGGAGATCAGTGTTTCTTTTTTCAATTATAAAAGCAAAACAAGGGTAATATTAAAGTGTTTTGCCAAAAAATGGAAAGAAAAATCAGCCCTATAGAGCCACCATTGACCCTTGAACAATCTGGGACGCCTGCTCATCATGAAGTCAAAAATCATCCTCTAACCTTTGACTTCCCCTGAACTTAAACTATTAATAGCCTACTATTGAGTGGATGTGTTACCGTTGGTAAACAGTCGTTTAATACATATTTTGTATGTTATCTATATTATACACTGTACTCTTACAACAAAGTAAGCCAGAGAAAAGAAAATGTTATGAAAACAACCATAGGAAGAGAAAATACACTTACACTACTGTACTGTATTTATCCAAAAAAATTTCACAGATAAGTCGAACCCACTTGTTCAAGGGTCAACTGTGCATATGTATTACAAATATCTTCCACCAGTCTTTGCCTTGTTGTTTGTTTTTTTACTTTCTTAGTGGTATATTTTAATAAGCAGACATTTTTACTTTTGATGAAATCCAGTTCATTTTTTTCTAATATGGTTAGTCCTTTAACAAATCTTTGCCATCCTGCATGTTATGAAAATATTTTTCTGTGCTGTTTTTTCAAAGCCTTTTAGTTTTCACTTTCGTGTGTAAGCCTATGATCCATCTTAAATAGATTTTCCATATGATACAGAGTAGAGGAGGAATTGTCTTTATGAAAGTATTCTTATTACAACTGACATTTTGAAATGTGATCACTGAGACCTGGATATTTTAGTTACTTCTTTTTTCTCTTGTGCTTTCTCCTTTTCTCCATAGACTTTATAGTGTTTATGTTACCCCAATCAAAAGTGACTTAAAATAGACATACTTTATATATCTTTGGAGTTTGTGCTTTCCATGAAATGGGAGTTAGGAAAGTTACTGTTCTGTTTTTAAGTTATACTCAAACGGCTGAAGAGTTCCCAAATTGGATTTTTCATGAAAATGAATTATCTAAATGGCATTAAGTATCCAAAAATCAAACACAGTTCTTTGTTTACAATTGTGAATGTTGGTATACCAAATTCTATAACTATTGGATTTAGAAATAATTGAATCTATTATTCTGCTGTGTGTTGTTATTTAAGAAGTTTTTGTGTACTTAAGGTATTCTGGATATTACCCAGTCTATATTACCTATATTCCTGCTCTCCATCGATGTCCCCATTATTCAACTACCAGAAAATTCTCAATATCTATTTCTTCACATAAAATTAGTAGTTTTCTCGATTTATTTGCAGCACTTTACTTATGTGACACATATACATTTTGGCTGATTAATAGAATTTCAACACACAAAGCACATTTATTCAGTTGGTCATTCAACAAATATTTATTGAGCAGCTATAGAGTGTCAATTATTATTCTGAGCACTGGACCTTCAGAGTCAACAAAACAGATGAAAACCAGCCTTCATGGAGCCTACAGTTTAGTGAGATTTTACACATCAACTTATATTCCAAATATTTACCTTTATTTTAAATTGAATATTCAAGGGGCATCTGGGTGGCTCAGTTGGTTAAGCAGCCAATTCTTGATAATCAGCTCAGGTCATGATCTCAGGATTCATGAATTTGAACTCCGCGTTGGGTCCTTTGCTGACCTCATGAAGCCTGCCTGGGAGTCTCTCTTTCCCTGTCCTTCTGTTTCTCTTTCTTCCTCTCTCTCTCTCTCTCTCTCAAATAAAGAAACGTTAAACAATTTTAAAAATAAAATCAAATATTCAGGTATTAACAATACATCTGATTTATTTGCAGTATATAATTATATGTCAATCAAATTGTGTGCCTGCCATTCCCCACCCCCACCCCCGCTTTCATTGTATAAAGTTCTTTTGAGAAATTGCCACCCAGCCAGGAATGATATTTCCCAGACCCCCTTATACCTTTGGTAGTGCCTATAATTAGTTCGTGCCAAAGGAATGGCAACAGAATTGATGTGTCACTTCCAAGCCAAGGTATTTTAGAAGTGGGTCTACCTTCTCTGTGCTCTTGTTCACCTTTTGCGGGCTGCATGCCAATGAGAGGTGGCCCTGGGGGGTGGTGTAGGGAAAGAGCCAATCAGCGTTTCAGACAGAAAATGGGTCTACAGACCGGTAATTCAGACTCCAGCATGAACGAAATAATACACTTTACCGTGTGAATCTGTGTGAATGTTCCGGAATGCAAGGTTTATTTGCTAAGTTAGCATTGCCATAACAAATGCACTTGCCTTGTTAATATGGGAGACTGTTCATCTGAATAGCTGCAAGGTTTAACCGAGAATAGAACCATTATCCTTGATTAATACAATCTCAGGACTGCCAAAAAAGTGATACTGAAGGAGACAGTCAGCTACACGGCCTCCCAAAGGGGAGGGCCAGCACTAAGAATAGATTTTTGCTAAAGACGGAGGCCAAAATCAGACGCAACCCTGGGGCACTTGGGTGGCTCAGTCAGTTAAGCATCCAACTCTTGATTTCGGCTCAGGTCATGATCTCAGGTCATGATCTCACGCCCATGAGATAGAGTCCTGCACTGACAGTGAGGAGCCTGCTTGGGATTCTCTCTCTCACTCTCTCTCTACCCCTCCCCCACCCGTGCTGTCTCTGTCTCTCTCTCACTCTCTCTCTCTCTCAAAATAAATAAACTTTAAAAATTAAATGCACCCCTAGCAGCTAGTGACTTATAAAAAAAAAGTTACATAAGAAAGTAAGAGTAATTTTGAGGACTCTTTGGTCCATGAACCAAATTTGCATGGTTATAATACCAAGTGGTTACTATTGGAATTCTGATCAAATAAGACTGGGGAATGTGGAGGGAATATGGTGTAGGAAAACCATGTCCTTCCTCATCCTATATGGTAGTGAGTGTAAAATGGGTCAGAAAATAATATATGCATGCTTCCTATGCTCATATAGGAATAGAATTTGTTGCCTCTGTGGGAGTCGAACCAGTGACTAGAAACAGAGGTGGGAGGAAAGCTCTTCATTTTTTCACTTGTGAATATTGCACCATATAAAATTACCTATTTAAAAATACAATTTTTTAAAGTGTAGCATGGCTTGTGAGAAGTAATCCATATCAGGGAAGATATAATTTTCTGAATTCCAACAAAGTCCCTTATGAAAACAGGTGGATGGGATTACAGAATGGACACTGTAATTTAGGAAGTACCCTCAGTGAGATCCTTCCCTTAAAACCTGTGAAGTAGGGGCCTGGGTGGCTCTGTTAGTTGAGGGACTGACTCTTGACTTCGGCTCAGGTCATTATCCCAGGGTCATAGGATCGAACCTTGTGTCTGACTTTGCTGTGAGTATGGAGCTTGCTTAAGATTCTCTCTCCTCTTCCTCCTCCTCCTCCCCTCCCCCGCTCACATGCATCCTCTCTCTCTCTCTCTCTCAAATTAAAAACAAAAACGTATGAAGTCTCATAAGTTTTTGCTTATAACAGGTATTAAAACCAGTACTGAAATACACTGAACTTAGATCTAACCCTTTGAATCACAATATCCTAAAATGATCAGTCAAGATGTCGGTAAATGTTGAAGCACATTCAGTTACATTGCATCATTGAACAATTTATGTTGTATCATAATACATCCCTAATGTATGATATTCCAAACTTTTAATCCAACAAGCAAAAAATCACTTGTCTTACTTACCTCCTTTAATTCATCTGTTAACTATCTCCTTTGTGCATATTTTATAGCATATATAAAATATTCATGCAATACAATACTGATCCGTAGATTAAGAAGAACATTCTTGGGAATGCAGGCAGGCTCAGGAAGCATCTGCGGGCGGGCGGTGGAGTCTGGGCTTGGAGACATCTTTATCTGCTGCAGAAGCTCAGAGAAAGAATCTCTGATGGCAACAGTCAGGTCAGGGCTGTCTCAGTGGTTTGAGCTCCGACCTGAAGGCTAACAGCATCTAAACAGGAGACAGGACAAGGAGAGAGACATTAGAAAGCAAGAAAACATAGAAAGAACCCATAAGGCTCCTCTGGCCACTAAAGCAATTCTCCAGGTGGGATCTGGGCCCCTTCCACACCAGCAACACTGAAGACATTGTTTCAAATGCTTTCCCCAGACCTGTTAAATCAAAACTTCTGACATAGGGTAGTCAAAAATACTCATTTTTATCAAGATCCTGATAATTTTTAGGCATACCAAAATCTGGAAGGTACTCATTCCATGAAAATACACCGGAGGGCACATGGGTTTGTATTGCAGAGACGTTATAAGTGATGCTTTTGATTTAAAGCAGTGCTCAATCTCAAAAAAAGGAAACTGAGAAATGGCTACTTTGAAATAATCATCATTGATGGGTCCGCCATTTTGCCAATATTTAATTCAGCTTTTCAGCACTGGCATTTCCATAAAGTATCGAAATGTTCCGCTGCGGTGTAATAAAGAGAATTGAAAAGTTGGGTTCCCATTCCTTTTTTGAGTGTTGATCAGTTCTATTGTTTAATTACCTTGAACTCTAGAAAAAGACTAGGAAGGAAACAATGTTGTCTGTCACATTCCCATCCTGTCTGTTTGAAAGGTACTTTTCAAATCGGGTTCAGTGTTTCGGGTGTTGAAAACCTCCTTGTACCATTAACTGCGATAGCCCACAGACTGAGGTTCTTCTGAGGGTCACATCTTTGTTACCACTAATGCAATTGTAAGGTAGGAAGTTGAAAAAAAAATGATGACTTCCTAGACTCCTATTTTCCACAAGCTGTTTCCAGAACTCTGCGTGGCGCTCATGGTGAGCTTATTAATATTTAATATAATCTGAATATAATTTTGCCTCAAAACCTTTTATTCCAAAATGCCATGTTTCATGGTGTGATGTTGATACATTTGCAATCCTCGTGCATATGTGGCCACTTTGTGGCAAGGGGGCTTTTGTTTTTATTTTCCTTCTGTGGAGAGGAAATGAAGACCCACACCGGGCTACCTTAAATGAAACCCGGGTACCAGTTAATGTGCATTCAGGTTACAATAAAAGCAGAGTGCCAGTTTAAACTGTGTGGGCATTGCTTGCATTTCTCTCTCAAAAAGGGACAATGTTTGACAGAAAACTTAAGGTTTTCAAAATAAAACATGACCAAGGAGCAACACAGAAATGCAGAGCCTTGAAAGCATGTTTTAGGTGCATTCAAACTAGTTTGAAAGATGAGTAGGAATAAAGCTGAGTAGGGAAACAGGCTTCTGAATAAAAGGATGAAGTGAAATACAATTGACCCTTGAAGGAAGGATGGGTTACAGGTGTGAACCCCCACAGTTGAAAATCTGCATACAATTTTGACTCCGCCCAAACTAAACTACTAATAGCCTATGTTGACCAGAACCCATAATGAGAACATATACAGTTGGAATACATCTTGTGTATGCGACATGTATTATATGCTGCTGTATTCTTACAATAAAGTAAGCTAGAGAAAAGAAACTATTAAGAAAGAGAAAATACAGTACTATAGTGTACTGTACTGTACATATAGTACTGTATAGAAAATACAGTACTATACTGTAGTTATTTAAAAATATCTGTGTATAGGTTGACCCAAGTATAAATCAAGGGTCAACTGTATTTTAATTTTTTATACTTACTTTTTGGTCACTCTCATACCCATTCATGTTTTTACAAAGTTGCATTTGTGGCATATACAAAACTGGGGTCATGAATGACATCTTTTTTTTAATGTTTTATTTATTTTTTGAGAGAGCACAAGCAGGGGAGAGGCAGAGAGAAAGAGGGACAGAGGAAATCAAGAGGGCTTTGCGCTAACAGCAGCAAGCCGGATGTGGGGCTTGAACCCACAAACCTCAAGATCATGACCTGAGCTGAAGTCAGATGCTCAACCAGCTGAGCCACCCAGGTGCCCCATGAATGAAATCTTTTCCAGGACTGGCTGAAGAATATTATGTTTTAGGGCTTAGGCTTCAGAATGACAGGTGTGAAGGACATTAAGCAAGTCATTTAATCTCCCTTTGCCTCGCTCTTCCTTTTTGAATGCAAATGAGAATAAGAGTTCTCAGCCCAAAAAGTTCTAGGATTAAATGAAACAAAATGCATTTCACAAACGATGGTCCAATATATGAGTTGCAGGCTATGCTTGTGAACTCTTTTATGATAATCATGTGTCTGTTCTCATTATGTGTTAGAAAAAATGTAAATTTAAAAAAATTCATTAAAATATAAAACCATAGAATTAGACGCTATGGACTACTGTGTCGAACAAGGGAGAAAGAGTGAGCTACCTGAAGTTCAGTTAAGGAAAAACATTCATAGTAGCAGACACACTAGTGGAGCAAAAATCCATAAAAGTGACGTAGAGTGACTCACGTTTGGAAACACTAAACAAATAAATGCAAAACATTAAACAAAGTATCAAGTACTTAATGTGCATTTAGTAAGTGTTAGCTCCTGTGTTAATTAGGCTTTAGTTTTGTCAGACCTCCGTGGAAAATGTGTTTTCCAGAGGTGACCTCCCTCCCTGTCAGTCCTCAGGTCTTCTCGGCCATCATTTCTGCCTAATTCACATTTCTAAGCCCTTTGAAAATTCGAGGCAGTCTGAAAACCCAAGAACAAGAAGAGCAACAAAACTTTGATCTTTTACAAAATCAAGTTGCTAAAAATCCCCGAAGAATTTTCTTTATGGTTGGACTGCTGGGAATTTTTGTCCTCCAGACTTTCAAAACATTAGCTACGCTACACTGATTCCCTCTAAACTTGCGGCAAACTCTAGTGGCTTGTGGCTTTCAGGTGGTGATTGACACGAGTCAGCATTTACGGAGACATGAGGCACTTTAAATCATATTTTTTTCATCCTTTTCTTCTGTTCTTTTAAGTAACAAAGCAAGGCAATGTGAAAAAAATAATATCAGAAACACCAGAAGCAAATTCTAACCCAGCCATTAAATAGCCAGGTGATGGGCAATACAAACAACTGAAACTGTATAAGTCTTTGTTTCCACGTTTGCAAAATTATAACAATACTTGCAATATTATTATTATGAGGATGAAATGACACAAAGTAATAAATTTAGATTATATTCTCATTTTGGAGAGTAGATTCTCAATAAATATTTGCTCAAGGAATGATTGATTGTAGCAATAAGGAAAGAAAAGAACATTAGTTAAGTGTTCTGTGTCTTCAAGAAGCTCAAAGACTATATATAATATATAATATATAATATAACATAATATAATATAATACAAAATACTGTAATAGAAGCAAAAACAGGATCAGAAAGGCAAAAAGAAAGAATTCAGAGAACTTTTTTTTAATGTTTTTTATTTATTTTTGAGAGACAATGAGACAGTGTGAGCAGGGGAGGGTCAGAGAGAGAGGGAGACACAGAATCTGAAGACAGGCTCCAGGCTCTGAGCTAACTGTCACCACAGAGACCGACACGGGGCTTGAACCCACAAACTGTGAGATCATGACCTGAGCTGAAGTTGGACGCCTAACTGACTGAGTCACTCAGGCGCCTCCAAAGAATTCTTTCTGAAGGAGGTGATGCCTAAGTTTCATCCTAGAATTAGCACAATAGTGGGGCATTCCTTACAGAAAAAAACTAGTACATATAGATCTTTCCAGAAACAGTTCAGTATGACGAGATCAAAAAGTACAAGAAGGTGAAGGTGATATCTGGGGTTGGAGAAAAAGCAGGGTTTGAAAAACCTTGAAGACAAGATTAAGAAATTCAGAATCTGTAGGAAAACATGGAGCATTGGAAGGATTTTTAAAGCTGGAACAGCTTGTTAGATAACAGAAACATACATTTTACGACCCCTGCTTAGATGTGCTGATCAGAAATTTGGGGAATTGGGTGTGGCAATCTGTTTTTTCTTTCTATTTTTAAGGCGTTGTTTTGTTTAACTTCTGCAGCTCCTGGATGTTTTGACATAAATAGTATGAAGTCTAGAATTTGAGACTCATTGACTAATTCTCTACTTTTATAGATGAGGAAAATAGAGCCAAAAGAGGTAAATGATTTAAATGGAATAACAATCCAAGATTATATTAATTTAGATAATTAGATAGAGATACTCACGTGTGTTTTGGGGAGAGAGGGTAGATGTGTTCCCACGTTGATATCCCAGATGAGATGACGGTTAATCTGCCTTTGGGCTAGATTTAAATAGGAGAAAAAAGAACGTTCTGGGCAGTGTGAAATGGCTTGTGATAAGTCATGGACACATTAGAAGTATGATATGTTCAGAGAACTGTACATGTTACAGAATGAGAGATGTATTGGAAATATGGGGAATGGCAAGAGAAGAGACTAGAATAACAGGCAGTAGCCATGGCACAAAGACTTTATATGCTTCACTAAGGAATTCCAAACATGATATGGAATGCACCAAAGAATCTAACACAGAGGAGATCTGTTGTGTGATCAGTTTTTACCAAGACCACAAATATGGAGGACATATTGGAGAATGGAGGCAGAGAAAGAGAGGTTACTGCAGAGATCCAAGTGAGAAGTAAAGACCATGTGAAAAGGGAACTGACAGTGAATTCAGCAAGGGAGAGGGATCTTGGAAATTAAGAAAGTTCTTTCCAGATCATGTGATGGTAGGGTGGGTAGACAGAAAGAGAGGGGTACTTCCGATGATCTCCTGATGTTTTATGTGGGCCCATTGGGTAGATATGATAAGGCTGTTCACTCAGAGAGAGGACATAAGAAAAGAATCAAGATGGAGGGGAGGAAAAGATAAGTTCAAGTTAGAATATGTTGAATTTGGAAACTCTACAGAATATCCGAGCATAGATTACCAGTAGGGATCAAGGTCTACGGGTATAAGGCTTGCTATAGAGATCTTCAGAAACCATCCAAAATATTCTATGTGCCTACGTCATTCCTAAAATAATATCACTTACATCAGTCTCTAAATCCGTGGTTTCACTGGGCCTTGGGTTTCCTTTCATACTTCTTTTGAGGACTGGGAGATTGTATAAAGGAAACATTTATTTTGTAAATTAAAAGTTTTTGCTCTGAGTAGAGTATTTTCCCCCTAACACTAGTACTTAAAATTTATAGGTCATTTGAAATATTTACATAAACCCAGTGTTTGAAGTTACCAATTATTATTTCAAATTCTAGCTTCTTGGAAACAAATTTTTGAGCTAACACTAGATCATCTAAAGAAAACAGTTTTTTTTTTCTTAAACACTATCAATGCAGCTCAATCTCTTTACAGAACTGTAGGCTCTGACAGAATGTTGCAGAAGAAGTGGGAAAAGAGATTCAGCTATAGCTGGTTAAAAATAAAATAGACCTTACTTTTCTTTTGAACCTACACAGTAAGATCTTTTGTTACATTTTGTTAATTATGTACCTCTTGGTGACTAACCTTGATAGGTGACAGGCAGAGAGAAAACCAAAAAAAAACTATTTGACTTCACCCAATTCAATTCCTGTTTCTGGAAAGCAAGACCACACTCCAAACGTCATGCCCCAAGACTGATTTTTACATTAGCCCCCCATCCTCTGCTAGCTCAGTAATCTGGGCATGCACACAGAAATTGCAAAATAAAATGAGAAGGGGGAGAGGATTCACATTTTATGTGTCTGGGGCTTAGTGTTTATTGTCTTGTTTAGTCCCAGAAAGGGACTTTTGTGAGGTGCTTGTTATTATCCTCATTTTACAGATGATGTAATCCATGGTTCCAAAAATCAAGTAATTCCCAAGCTCATACACCTGTTAAGAATGGAACCAGAGAGGCACCTGGGTGGATCAGTTGACTACGCATCTGGCTCTTAATTTCTGCTCAGGTCATGATCCCAGGGTCTTGGGATAGAACCCCGTGTCGGGCTCCTTACTGAGTGTGGAGCTTGCTTGAAATTCTCTCTCTCTCCCTCTGGCCCTGTCCCCTGTTCACCTGCTCTCCCTCTCTCTCTTTCTAAAATAAAATAAAAAATAAGGGTGCCTGGGTGGCTCAGTCAGCTAATTGTCTGGCTTTGGCTCAGGTCATGATCTCACGGTTCATGGGTTCAAGTCCCGCATCAGGCTCTGTGCTGACAGTGTGGAGCCTGTTTGGGCTCCCTCTCTCTCTGCCTCTCCCCAACTTGTGCATTCTCTTTCTATCTCAAAATAAGTAAGTAAACATCTTAAAAAATAAGTAAATTCTTTGTATCTTGGAGCGATTGATTCTAACAAATGTAAGAAATAATCAGACACAACTTGGGCTAAGAGACAGAGGTCATCCATGCTTTGTTTTTGCCGAAAGAGTGACTTTGCCAGCTGGGTTGATGGTCCTGGCTCTGTTCTGCCATTATTTACTAGACAGAGTCTCTGACTAATACCCTGTGATCTGATCACTGTCATCAGGCCATCTGTAGTCACAACAGAATGCAAATAAAATATCTACTGAATCTATATTGGGCAGGCCTTCCTCTTAAACACATACATTTAAGAATTTTTGTGGTTTTTTCCCCCTCCACCACCACAATATGTTTTTATTTTTATGACAACCAGATGTGGCACTTCATTACATACCGAGAGCAAGTGCCCAGATCTAAGGTTTCATTTAACAGTGTAATTCCTACAATAATAGAACATTAGAACTAGGAGGGTCTTAATTCAACTGGGTCATTTCACAGGTGATAAAACTGAGGCTTGGGGAAAAAGAGAGAGGCAAAATGTATTCAATAAATACCTGATAAATACCAGAAGCTCTGCATGTTTATTTCATTCACTATCGTAAGCTTATGAGCTTGATAGGATTGCCCCCAGTTTATAGGACATGAAAGCCCAGGGGAATTACACAACTATGGAGACATCGAGCCTTAATTCCAACATGAGCCTTTCTGACTCAGCTTTCCCCTACGACATCTTGCCTGTCTGGAAAGAGGTGACTTATTTAAATCAGGCATCTAGATGGTATAAGAGCAGAATCTAGGACCTAGTCTCCCACTGTCTAGACCGAAGCCCTTATCCCTACATCCTTACATCTTGTTATAGTACATGGAGATCAAATGAGATTAAAGCTCATGGCATTTGCCTCTAAGGTCACTTTGCAAGTGACCACGCCCAGCTGTTTGCCACACAAAGATATATCCAAGTAAATGTCACCCCTGGGTACGTTGAACGTGAATTNGCCATCCAGGAGCCCCGATTTTACATTTTTAAACAAAAATTCAAAGACTTCTAGCATAAATGCAAGACAGATCACCATTAAGATCAATACTATATTTATCCACAGCTTGACAATGGCAATTTTTCAGAAAGATTGGAAGTAAGGATGAGACATCATTTCTAGTCCTTGGAAACTCTCCTAAATAATAAGACAGAGGGGCACCCGGGTGGCTCAGTCGGTTAAGCGTCCGACTTCAGCTCAGGTCGTGATCTCATGGTTTGTGGGTTCGAGCCCCACATCAGGCTCTGTGCTAACAGCTCAGAGCCTGGAGCCTGCTTTGGATTCTGTGTCTCCCTCTCTCTCTGCCCCTCCCCTGCTCATGCTCTGTCTCTCTTTGTCTCTCAAAAAAAAATGAATAAATGTTAAAAAAAAATTTTTTAAGTAATAAGATATAAACATACTTTTACTAGGATGACTGATTGTTCTATCCAGAGAGGAATGTAAAAGGGTATATTTATAGAGAGAGAGGAAGAGAGAGAGGAAGGCAGAGAGAGACAAGAGAAGAAGGAAAAGAGAATATATACACACAATTGTGTGTGTGTTTGATTTTGTGTGTGTGTATGTATACATACATATTTTTTGTAAACTATCATAGCCCTTTATCTCTAACATTTAACTGTGCATTTTCAAAGAATAGGATAGCCTTTTCCATACCCACAGCATAGCTGTCAACTGCAGTAAATTCAACATTTATACTAATTATATATTTTTTAAAGTTTTTCTTTTTTCAAATTCCAGTTAGTTAACATACAATTTAATATGAGTTTCAGGTATATAATATAGTGATTCAATATTCAAGCAAGTGCACTCTTTAATCCCCATCACCTATTTTTTAAAAAATTTCTTTAATGTTTATTTATTTTTGAGAGACAGAGTGTGAGCAGGGGAAGGACAGAGAGAGAGGGAGTCACAGAATTCAAAGCAGGCTCCAATCTCTGAACTGTCAGCACAGAGCCCAACACGGGGCTCGAACCCACGAACTGTGAGATCTTGACCTGAGCCAAAGTTGGCCGCTTAACTAACTGACCCACCCTGGTGCTGCCCCCAACCCCATCACCTATTTTTTAACTCATGCCCCCACCCATCTCCCCTCTGGTAACCATCTGTTTATTTTCTATAGTTAAGAGTCTCTTTCTTGGTTTGCCTTTCTCTCCCCTTCCTCCCCCCTTTGCTCATTTGTTTTGTTTCTTAAACTCCACATATAAGTGAAATCATATGATATTTGTCTTTCTCTGACTGACTTATTCCACTTAGCACTATTCACTCTAGCTCCATCCATGTCATTGCAAATGGCAAGATTTCATTCTTTCTTATGGCTGAATGATAATATGTTGTATATATATGTATGTATGCGTGTATATGGTGTGTATATATATATATATACCACATCTTCCTTATGCATTCATCAGTTGATGGACACTTGGGCTGTTGCCACAAATTCGCTATTGTAGATAATGCTGCTACAAACATTGGGGTACATGTATTCCTTTGAATTAGTATTTTTGCAGTCTTTAGGTAAATAACTGGTAGTACAATTGCTAGATCATAGAGTAATTGTACTTAAAAATGTTTAGGTACCCCCATACTGTTTTCTAGAGTGGATTCACCAGTTTGCATTCTCACCAACCGTGCAAGAGGGCTCCCCTTTCTCCGCATCCTTGTCAGCACCTGTTGTTTCTTGTGTTTTTGGTTTTAGTCAACAAAATTTCCCGCTAGACTTAGCATTTTGACAGGTGTGAGGTAATATCTCATTGTAGTTTTGATTTGTATTTTCCTGATGATCAGTGATGTTGAGCAACTTTTCATGTGTCTGTTGGCCATCTCTATGTCTTCAGAAAAATATCTCTTCACGTTTTAATTGGATTATTCACTTTTTGGGTGTTGAGTTTCAGAAATTCCTTATATATTTTGGATACTAACCTTTATCAGACACGTCATTGGCAAATATCTTCTCCCAGTCCATAGGTTGCCTTTTAGTTTTGTCAATTGTTTCCTTCACTGTGTAAAAGCCTTTTATTTTGGTGAAGTCCCAGTAGTTCGTTTTGCTTTTTCCCTTGCATCAGGACACAATAGAAAGAAGCTGCTATGCCCAGTGTCAAAGAGGTTACTACTGCCTGTATTCTCCTCTAGGCTTTTGATGGGTACAGGTCTCACATTTATATCTTTAATCCATTTTGAATTTGTTTTTGTGGGGGCGCCTGGGTGGCTCAGTCGGTTAGGCGTCCGACTTCGGCTCAGGTCATGATCTCACGGTTTGTGGGTTCGAGCCCCATGTCGGGCTCTGTGCTGACAGCTCGGAGCCTGGAGCCTGCTTCAGATTCTGCATCTCATTCTCTCTCTGTCCCTCTCCCACTTGTATTCTGTCTCTCTCTGTGTCTCAAAAATAAATAAATGTAAAAAAAAAAATTTTGAATTTGTTTTTGTGTATCGTGTAAGAAGGTGGTCCAGTGTCATTCTTTTGCATGTGGCTGTCCAGTTTTCCTAACGCCATTCATGGAAGACTATCTTTCTCCATTGGATAGTCTTTCTAGTTTTGTCAAAGATTAATTGACCATATACTTGTGGGCTCTCTTCTGGGTTTTCTATTGTGTTCTATAGATCTATGTGTCTATTCGTGTGCCAGTATCGTACTACTTTGATCACTACAGCTTTATAATATAAATTGAAGTCTAGAATTGCGATGTCTCTGGCATTGCTTTGCTTTTTCAAGGTTGCTTTGGCTATTTGGGGTCTTTTACAGTTCCATACAAATTTTAGGATTGTTCTGGCTCTGTGAAAAATGCTGTTAGTATTTTGATAAGGATTACACTGAATGAATAGATTGCTTTGGGTAGTATAGACATTTTAGCAATATTTGTTCTTCCAAGTTATGAGCACGGAATGTCTTTCCATTTCTTTGTGTCTTCTTCAGTTTCTTTCATCAATGTTTTATAGTTTTCAGAGTACAGGTCTCTGGCCTCCTCAACACTGATACTTTAATCTGCTCTTTGGATTTCAATTTTGTCAGTTGATCCCAGAATGTCCTTTAGAGCACTTTTCCTCTGCAAGACAGGTCTAGTCTAGAGTCAATTCAGTATAAGATCTGACTCTAGTACAGAGTCCAGTCTAGGGTCAGATATCTTTTACCTCCTTTTATCTGGAAATTTTCAAAGCCTTAATTTGTCTTTTAGAACATTGGTTTTTTTTTTTTTTTTTTAGGAATACAGTCCCCCATCCCTTTTTTAATAAACAGTTCCTACTTTTGAGGTTGCTGATACTTCCTCATGGTTCTACTCAGGTTATGCATTCTAGAACACTCCAAAGATACTTGTATGTTCTCCACATTTCACATTCGGAGGTGCTCAATGCCCAATTTGTCTTCCATTCGTGATGGTAATTTTGATTGCCCAGTCCAGGTGTTTTCCAATTTTTCCCTAGAAATGAATAAGTCTGGGGGGAGAAATTTTAAGATCATGAAAATTTCCCCCTAGAGGTAGCATTATTGGTCTTTGCTTGACCTTTATTCCAATGGCTGCAGAATGATGATTTTGGAATGCTCACACTTCTTCTGCATTGATGCATTAGCTCTCTGCATTTTACTGGAAACAACAGCCATACCCTTTCCTGAATTTACTTCTTTGGCTATTTGCCCAATTATTATCAGTTTTACCCACTTACATACTTATTATTAGGACTCATGAATTTCCATTTTTAATAACGTATCATTCATTAGTGGACTTAATTATTTTTTTGTGTTCTAATTGTTCCAGATTTGACCAATGCAGCTCCTTTCAAGCTGGCTTCTGTGCTTCTGTGTTCTTGCGATGTACCCCTTAATTTGGGGGAATGCTGCCTTGTTTCTGGCATAACAAGAAGCTTCCTTTCGTCATTCTTTCGTTATTCCTTATATACATATTCAATCTAGTTATTTGTTGTTGTGTTTAATGCAGCACAGAATGCTGGGAACACAATACTTAAGAAATCATGTTTATAAAAGATAGATATGATGATAGCCTAAAACTAAGACTGAGACAGGAAAGAAAACCCTACAGAATTTGGGGTAGTAGAATATTGATCTTCACAAAGATGGCCCAAGTCATTAGGAAACTATTTTAATTAATCAGATCAAAATAAATTGTTATAATAGTGGGGTTTTGTAAATATTTGGTACTCAAAGGCAATGATTATCACATTTATTTGTGCATATTAAGCTTGAGGCTTTTTAACTGTTAAAAAAAGAGCTTATGCATTTATTTTTAAATTGATGAGTTGGTATCAAATAACTATAATACTCCACATACTATAGTATTCTCCAGGATATACTTGTTTATATAATAATGTGTAAGTTTTATTTCTAAATGTATAGTAAATGGTGACTGGCAAATTTTTATTAAAGTAAGCATAATTTTGTAAGCTGAAAGCATTCTAAAATTTATTTTTAGTGGTATATAATATATATAGTGATAATGCACAGATGTAAAATGTATAATTTGATGAACTTTTACAAAAGTAATTACTTTTTCTAAAAGGTATAATCACCATTCAAATCAAGATAGACTCTTTCCTACATCCCCAAATATTCCTTTGTGTCCCCTCCAAGTCACTATCTTTCTAATTAACCTCCTATCATTGTATATTAGCTTTATAACTTTTTATTGAACTTCACATAAAGGAATACATACATATCCATACAACGTATACTTTTTTAGGTCTGGCTTCTTTTGCTCAACATTATGCCTATGAGATTCATCTATCTTGTTGCTTGTAGCATAGTTTGTTCTTTTTTCATTTCTACGATGTAGGACATTGTAATGAAGTTTTCCAAACAGTTCTGTGCACTTTTCGGTTGATGTTGATGGCCATTTGGGTGTTTCTGGTTTGGGGCCATTACAAATATATCTGTTATGGACCTGCTTGTTCATGTCATAGAGTATTTGTGTATATATTTGAGTATACATTTGTGTATACTGTGTGTGTAAATGGCTTTCCAGACTGGTTTTACAAGTTCACATTCCCACCAGCTTTCACGAGAGCTCCAATTCTTCCATAACCTCACCAATTTGGCATTGAATGACTTTTAAGTTCCACCCAGATTTGTGGGTGTGATATCTCATTGAGGCTTCTATTTGAATTTACCTCTAAATAATGATTCTGAGCATTTTTTCTTATGCTTATTGGACATTTGGATTTTCTTGTGTGTGAAGTGTCTATTCAAGTCTTTTGTCCATTTTAAAAATATTGAATTGTCTGTCTTTTTATTCTTGTTTTGAAGTTCTTTATATATTCTGGTTACTAGTCCTTTGTTGTATATAAAACTGAAAATACCTTCTCCCAGTCTGTGGCTTGCCTTTCCACTCCCTTATTGATGTCTTTATTTTTTTTTTTAAGATTTTATTTTTAAGGTAATCTCCACACTCAATGTGGAGTTCAAACTCACAACCCCAAGATCAAGAGTCACATGCTCCACCGAGTGAGTCAGCCAGGCACCTCTGTCTTTTATTTAAGAAGACTGCATGTAGTTTATTTTTGCTAACTTGTTGAATATATGAACATAAAGGTGTTTGTAGTATTCTCCTACTCTCTTTTAATAGATATAGGATCTATAGTGATTACGCCAGTGTGATTTCTGATAATAGTAATTTGTATCTTCTCTATTTTTATCACTGTTTGACTTGCTAGAAGTTAATCAATTTTATCAAATTTTTTTTGAAGAATGAGCTTTTTGTTTCATCTACTTTTTTATTGTTTTCATGTTTTCAATTTCAATGACTTAATGCTTATGCTTTTATCTTTATTAGTTCCTTCTACTCACTTTAGATTTATTTCTTTTTCTAAGTTCTTGAGGTAGGATTATTGATTTGAGATCTTTTCTCTTCTCTAATGTAAACAGGTAGTGCTATGTTTTAGCTGCATATCCCACATATTTTAGTATGCTCTATTTTTCCTTGTGTCTTGTGATGAACAAAAGTTCTTAATTTTAATAGCATCCACATGCCTGTGTATTGTAGTGCCTTTCATGTACTATTTAAAAATCTTTGCTGAGGTCATAAAATATAATATGAAAAAAGTTTTCTTCTAGAAACTTTGTTGTTTGCCTTTCACATTTAGGTCCATGATTCATTTGAAATTTAATCTGTATGGTGTGAGATAGGGATCAGGGTTTGGTTTCTTCCACATTTGAACATCCAAGTGTTCAAGCACTACGTATTGAAAACTCCATCTTTCCCCTATTATACTGCCGTGGGATTCTTGACATAATCAGGCTACCGCTTATATATGGATGTATTTTTAAATTCTCTGTTTTCTTCCATTTCTCTAATTATCTTATTTTGTTTTTGAATTCTATATCTTCATAATAGGTCTTGATGTCTTCTACTGCAAATCCTCTAGCTATTTTCTTATTTGTCATGATTAGGCTAGTCTTATCCCTTTGCATTTTCATATAAATTTTAGAATCAGGCTGTCAATTAAAAGTAAAGTTTGGATTTTAACTGGAATTTCATTGAATCTATAGATCAGTTTGAAGAGATTGATGCATTTACATAGTGTGTCTTTTAATCCATGAGCATGAGAACAGGTTAGTCATACCAGTCCTCATTTATTTAGGGTTTACTATTTCAGGAATGTTTTGTAGTTTTTCATGTAGAGGTCCTGCTCATCTTTTGTGAGATTTATTCATAAGCATTTGATGGTTTTGATACTATTATAAATGGTTCCTTTTAAATTACATGTTCTAATTTTGCCAGTATGTAGAAACAAAATGGTGTTTTATACTGCTATTGTATCAGTGATGTTGTCAAATACATGTATTATTTCTAATAGGCTGGATTCTTTGGATACTATATGTACACAATCACAACATAGTCAACTAATTACAATTTTATTCTTGTTTTCCAATCATTATATCTTTTTAATTTCTTTCCTTTGACATAACTTAACTCACTGCATTGACCAAGACCTCCAGTATTATTGTGAATAAAAGTGGTTAAGAATGGACTTACTTAGAGGCACCTGGGTGGCTCAGTCAGTTAGGCATCTGACCTCGGCTCAGGTCATGATCTTACAGTTTGTGGGTTTGAGCCCTGCACTGGGCTCTGTGCTGACAGCTCAGAGCCTGGAGCTTGCTTCGATTCTGTGTCTCCCTCTCTCTCTGCCCCTCCCCTGGTCATGCTGTCTCTCTTGAAAATAAACAATAAAAATAAAAATAAAAGAAGAAGAATGGACTTAGTTAGATAGAAGCCTTTTGAAATCCTAAGTAACCAGTTCTCATCCCCTCAAAATTCAGTAGGTCCAGGTTGGGGGCCTGGAAAATCTACATTTGAACAAGGGTTCTAGGTGATATCAATGTAGGCGTGTCCTAGAAACACTCTGAGTAAAATTTTTAAAGCTTTTCTCACCTAAAGAGTTTTCTTGATTAGGATGGAATATTGCTCTTTCTTTCTCCCTTCTCTTCCCGCCTTCATTCTCTTCCATGCCAGTGAAGGATGTACAAAATGTTACTCCTCTGAGTACACTATTGTTTCTCTTTTTCTGTTTCTCACTGTAGATATAACAGACATGTAAGGGGCTTCAGTGTTAAAATGTTGGCTGGTTTTAGAAAAGAAAAAAAGCCCTCATCCTGAGGCAGTAGTCTACTCAAAAAGAAGCAATTTTTTTTAAAGTGTATTTAAATGTTCTTGAGATCACAGTTGAATTCAGTTCTTTCTATATACACACCCGTACCCCCAGGCACACACACAAACAATCATATGGGTGTTGCCACTTGATGGAAACACTATGAGGAAAAAAGCAGATTCTAAAGGATGCACTCTTGCAGAAAATAGATCTGAATAATATGAAATGGCTTGAGAGAAATATAGATACCATGTGGTTTCCTAACTGTGGTTAGTTACAGATCAAAGGAACAATGTATTTTCTGAGATTGAAAGATAAAATATGCCATGGATATTTATGGATAAAAGAGATACACAAATAGCTGCAAATAGTATAGAATATTAGAGCTAGGCAGGGCCTTAAGATCATGTTATCTGACAGTGGCATTTTTCAAGCTAAGGTGACTGAGACCCACCTTGGTAGAGTGAGTGACTTGCCCAGTGTAATCTTTTGAGGTATTGGCAGTACTGAGCACAGCACCCAGCATTCCAAGTCCCCACCACAGTGCTCCTCCCCTTACATCACTCAGATAGTTTATGATAAGAGATTATGCCTATGAAAGGAATCCCAGAGAATAAAGAAGGTGGAAACATCAGGGCAAACCCACAAAAGTGAGTCCTTCATACAGGCTAAGAGGGAAATACATGAAATGAAATTGATTTTGTAAGCGAATTGTAAGAAAGATGTGTGAAAAGAGGCAAAGTGAACAGGGAATGGAAAAAACTAGATGAGACAAAGAAGACAGTACATTGCGGAAGTCCAAAAAAATGGAAGATAAAACTACAATAAAAGGGACGCCTGGATGGCTCAGTCGGTTAAGTGTCTGACTTTGGCTCAGGTCATGATCTCGCAGTCCGTGGGTTCGAGCCCCACGTCGGGCTCTGTACTGACAGCTCAGAGCCTGGAGCCTGCTTCAGATTCTGTGTCTTCTTCTCTCTCTGCCCCTTCAGAGCCCACTTGTACCCTATCTCTCATTCTTTCTCAAAAATAAACATTAAAAAAACCTAAAAATACAATAAAATAATTCAAGCACATATAGGTAGATGTAGTATTTTTTGTCATTTTTTATCAAAGGTATGTCTATCTAGAATTATTCCAATAATAAAATGACCATAATGAAATCTTATGAAAGTACATTTAGACTCCTTAAAATTTTTTTTAATGCTTATTCATTTTTGAGAGAGAGAGTGAGACAGAATGTGAGTTGGGGAGGGGCAGAGAGAGAGGGAGGCACAGAATCCAAATCAGGTTCCAGGCTCTGAGCTGTCAGCACAGAGCCTGATATGGGGCTCAAACCCAGGAACCGTGAGATCACAACCTGAGCCAAAGTCAGACACTTAACTGACTGAGCCACCCAGACACCTATAGACTCCTTTAAAGAAAGGTATACCTAAAGTGGTAGCAATGTTAAGTTCTTAATCTTCTAAAATGTTGAAGGAAGAAGATACAGAAATCCAAAGATGTACTTGCTGTATCATGAAACATTAAATGTAAAATCAAAGAGGCACAGGCAAAGCTAAGGTTGGGTATTTCTTCAAATGATTTTATAGTTTTTTTTTTAATTTCTTAAATATTTATTTATTTATTTATTTTGAGAGAGAGAGCAAGGAAGGGGCAGAGAGAGAGGAAAAGACAGAATCCCAAGCAGGCCCCACACCCAGTGTGAAGCTCAATACAGGGCTGGATCTTATGACCATGAGATCATGATCTGAGCCAAAATCAAGAGTCTGACACTCACCCCACCTAAACCACCCAGGCACTCCAGGCTTTTTTTTTTTTTTTTTAAGATATGGCTGTAGAATGAAAATATAAGGGGGTGTACAAATATTTTGAATAGTCAAGTGGCACTGCCTTAATTCAAAGAGAGGTAGTGTTTATACAGTATTCAGAATCATTGGCATTTATTTCCTTATTTTTGCACTTCCTTATGAGCCTGAACCTAAATGTTATAATCATAATATTGGTTTCCAACCTATCTAGCCATTGAAAAGCATTAACCTTCATGGTTCATCTGATGAGCCACATACCCTGGTTGTGCCTCCTGAGAGAGGACGTACCCTTTTTAAATCTATGTTTAACAGAGATAAATGAGCCATAATAATGAGGCAAATGTCATAGAAAAGTGAATTGTAAATGTGGCCAGTCAACCAAATGTATATATTTAGCAAATCAATATACTGGTTAAGGACACAGGATTTAAAAACCAGGCAAGCAAGGATTTGATCCCCAATTCAGCCGCTCATTATTTGTGTAACTACTCCTTCTTTCTCTTCTCTCCTTCTTCTCTGCCTCTCTTCCTCTCCTCCTTCCTCTTATTAAAAAAAAATCTATTGAGCATTTACTATGTATTATGCCATAGACTAGTGGGCCAGGTGCCTGCCATTCCTGAGGGAGAACATGGGAAGTTTACAGGAAGAAATTTGTGGTGTGTGACACAAGCCAAGATACAGATGCAGAAATGAGCCAGACTTGCTGGGACAAATCTGAGCAGACTGGAATAAATCATGGGAGACAAGTTTGGAAAAACATATTAAAGTCAGGTTGTGAAGGGCCCTGAATGCCAGGATAAGTAATTTCAAATGAACATTGCAGATACCTGGTGAACAATCAGAAATTGAGTGATTCAGGAAGAAGTCTAGTACTGAAAGACACAAGAGGAGACTATTTCAAAAGAATAGTTTACTACATACTTCAGAGAAGGCAAGAAAGAAATGGATTTAACTGTTAGAAGGACATGATGACCTTTCAAATAGCTCTGCTTCGGTGGTGGGGATAGAAACCAGTAGTGAGGATGAAAGAAGGGGTTGAAGGTGAAGAAACGCAGCCTGTGCGGCAAAAGTTTCATGGGAGGGTTAAGCAGAATGGGAAGGAAACAGTATGGTAGAGATTCAGGAAGCAGTGAGGTCCAGGGCAGATATATTTTTCCTAAGATGAAGAGTTACTATCTACGTGGGAAGTAAAAAACCTGTGTGGACGGACTGCAGATTCCAGGGTGCAAGAGCAGATGAGACCTCATGAGAATTCCCACTGACCACTGAAGTAGGAAGGCCCGCAGAGCTGAAGTAGCAGTTCTTCCTCTGAGATTGAGGGGTATGACTTGACGCTGAGATTTCCTTTGTAGCAGGGAGAGAATCAAGGCAGTATTTATCTGTGTACGCCAGGTGAGCTCTTACTAGAAAAAAGAGTGGCAACATCAGGCCACAACAAAAAGACCAAGTGACGGGGCTGTAGAAAGACACACATCAAAGAGTTCAGCCATCAATGGATTCAGGAGCATCAAAGCATTTTCAGTCACACTCCAGAAACCTTTCTACTTCCTTCTGTGCTGTGTACTGTGGGAAGTTTGCAGTGCAAACATTCAAAGAAATGTAGAGCGTCCTTGATCTTCACCTCTCCTTCAGAAACAATGGTACTGGGTTATAGAGACTATGGGTCCAATGCGAAGATGATAATTTGCCCTCTAAGTCACCACTCAAAGAGAGTGTTGAAGGTTAAAATCAATAGGTATTTACGTAGACATAAACGCATCCTAGAAGTTGATGGTTGTCAAAGAGGGTTACTCAGCGCTGTGTGGATATGTCTAGTCTACATTCGAAGTACCAGCTCTGGAAACTTTACTGCCCAAGTGCTACCAGACTTGTATAGACTTTTCTTGTCCCTCCACCTTCGGGTTCAATGGGGCTGGTAAAAAAGCTTCTGAGGATTGCAGGTCTCGTTGCATCTTTATTTGAGCTCCGGGTTGGGAAAGGGGGAGCAAAGGGGTGCCCTGGGTGCAGTGCCCTCCTCCGTGACCACTGGAGGGTTGCACCCCAACAATAGTAATTCCACACAAGGAAAGCTGAAGCTGGTGTATCTAGCCAGGCATCGTCAGTCTAGAGAATCCTGTGGGTTAAGGAGACCCTAGTGTGCACTTGACGAGCAGAGTAAGTGCCTTTGGCGGGAGAGGGCACAGTGCTGACTGGGCATCTTCGCTTTGGAGTCTTCCCTTTCGCATTGGCCTATCGGTGCCAGGAGCTGAGAACCCGGGGCTTCGGGCAGAGGCGGGGTGTCAGTCGGGAACACTGACCCATTGGTCCTGTGGCTGCAAGGGGAGTTAGGGGAGCCCTGGGCGCCGGCCAGGGATAGCCCGAGCTCTGCTCCAGTCCACAAATCCTTAACGGATTTTCTTTCTCTCCCTTCACCCTTTTCTCTCCTTTGCTCTCTTTCTTCCACTCTCCTTCTTTTTTTCCTTTTTCCCCTCTTTTCCCCCTCCCTCCCTGTCCCCTTCCCTTCCTCTCCCCTCCCNCCTCTCTCTCTCCGTCTCCTTCTCCCTCTCAGCTCGCCGGGCGACCCTGCTCCTGCCTCCCACATTAATGGCGGCATCTTCGGAGGATGATATAGACCGGCGGCCCATCAGAAGAGTGCGCTCCAAGAGCGACACGCCGTACCTCGCTGAAGCCAGGATCTCCTTCAACCTCGGGGCAGGTAAGGACGACCCTCTCGCCTCGCTCTAGCCCCCACCCTGCTTCCTCCCCTCCCCTCTCCTCCCTCCTCGCTGGCTGGCTCAGCCCCCTGCCCCTCCTGGGGTGTCCCCCTCCCGCCTCCCTTTCCTACCGAGCCGGACGCCGGGCTCGCTCACTCGCTCTTTGTGTCGCCGGTGTACGGAGGGTGTGTGTGTGTGTGTGTGTGTGTGTGTGTGTGTGTTGCAGAGGTGGGGGAGGGTAGCGCGTGGAGCCCTACATCCGCCCAGGAGTCACAGGAGGGCTTTCCCTTTCCTTACGGAGAAGAAAGTGCTGTCAGTGATAACAATGATCATGGAATAACCTAGCGCCGGCTCTGGCGCGAGTGCACTGGCTGTGGGCGGACGGAGGGTCTGGCAAGGCTCTGCCGGGGAGGTTTGCTTGTAGGGCTACTACAAAGTGGAACTTGTTGGTGAAATTCAGACTGGTGATTTTGCTGGGTTGATGCCATTGCTGCAGTGGTGGAGGGGTGAGAGGGTGTGGGGTTGACAGCTAGGGAGAGGACTGTATCTTTTCACCAAGCAGCTGAAGAGCAACCCTAAGGATGATAATAATAATAACATTGTCTGTTGGATACATGTTAGGTGATTTGATTCTGGCACTGGTACTGATGCGCAAAGTGGCCCCGTGGAATTAAGTGAAAAGTGGAATTAAGTGAAAAGGGAAACTGAGGTAGAGAAAGGCAGGAGGAGGGAGGGAGGAGGGCAAAGAAGGAGCGAGGAAGGGGTCATGGGAGGGAAGGGGAAAGGAAGAACCAAGGGGAGGGAGGGAAGAAGAAAGGTAGGGGAGATAGAGAGGACTGACAGATCCAGAGAGTCAAATTGCTTCAGTTGAGACCTCTCGGGGTTACTTGATGAGAGGAGCCCCGTGTCTGCTGTCCCTGCTGCTGCTGCTTCTCCAGACTCATAGGCAGACATCAGCTCGTTAGTAGTAGATGGTTACTATCATTGAGAAGAAGTTGTTCACCAATAACTTCATAGTGCTGCCTTTTCTCAATGACTCCTAAGCTTCTGCCCCAGCTTGTCTCTTCCTTTTTAGAGTCCCTTAGTGTTCTAGAAATTCCAGTGGGGGGGGGAAAGAATGAGGGCATTTTCCTGAAGACTATCCCTGGAAATAAGTTTCAAAGCCAGATACCATCCCTTTTTCTTTAGGAAACGAAATCCTTGAAAATGGAACTGAATGGAAGCATGTGTGTGCATGTGTTGGAGCGGAGAACCTTCACATGATGAGTGTTTTATGTACTATTGAAAAGTTTGGACAAAAGAGAAAACTCTGAATAGAAAAACAGGACATGTTTGCTAAGGGACTGTATCTTCATGACTAGAAGGATAATGGGAAAGGGCCAGAGCAGCCAAGTTGGTTGGAGTGTTACTTTCCTGTCTTGGTGATTTGGGGGTTTTAATCATATGTTTTCTTGTCATTCCTAGAATGTTTCCTCTGGATTTAGTGCTGGGGAAATGAGAACTTTGCTGGGAGAAATTTTGGCAATTTTTGCGCAATGCTGTGTAGCCTATGGCCTCATGTTGGAACTGTTGATCCTTCACGTGTATGCTCCAGATTCAGGGTATGGTTGTCAGGGGTCTTCAGAAGGACAGAGGAGAGTTTCTTCGATGAGTTTGTTTTCTCACTGAGTGATATTAGAAATTGTGCCACTGACCCCTTTGCTGCTAAACTTTGGTACATTCCCTTAGTGTCTCTCTTAGCACAGAAGAAAAAGGGCTAGAGAGGCAGTTAGTAAAGGTTGTTTACCTTGCTTTACTTTTACAACAAAACAATAAAATAAAACACAAAAACAGAGCTTCAAGTTTCAGCTGCTACTGAGTTAGGTTGAGCCATTTTGCCACCAGATTAAACCCAGTGACTTGTAATCTTTTATTCTGGTTAAATTACTCTGGAGGCCAATTAAAAGATTGGACTTTTCAGACAAGACTTGTCTGTCTTTTATCTGGAAATAAATAAGCCAAACAAGGTCCCAGTCTCTTCTATATGCTCCTTAGAATTTCCCTAAAGGGAAAATCAAAAAAGACACCAGCAAGAAAGAGAAATTCTATCCAGAGGATGTTGGTAAAAAAGGGAGGGCAGTCGCAGTGGACTGTGTTCTTTAGATAGGGGAGCTGTCCTCCCTCCGTGGTGCTGAAACGAAGGACTGTGTGACAGGGAGGTGACTATAAGCAACAGTGGAGGGAGGGTGTACCGAGTCCTTCCCAGTGATGGAATCCCGGGGAAAACGCTGGAGATCTAGTCACCAAAAACTTCTCTAACCCTGCCCACCTACGTTTTGCCGCCTGTTTACTACGCCTCACGCCTACCGCTCCGCTGCTCAAATCAGGCAGTTGTGCTCTAATTTTGCGCAGGCTGCTCACTCCTGGCGCTTTGTTTATTTTCCAGCTGGTTTCTGGTTGCTTTCCTGACATAGTAAGATCTACTCGCAGATGTGTCTTTCCCCCGCGTTTAAAAGTAATTGTAACCCCTGGTTTAAAAAGCAAACAGCCTTGTTTATCTCCTTGAGCAGCAAGTTGTAATTAAACTATTAGTGTCGTTATCAGCGTTGCTGAACAGAGGAGCCTGCACACTTCGGATAAATTACATAATTTGGGCATGGAGAGAACTTTGTCTCCTAACAACAATTTATAAACAATTAAGCAAGGAAGCTTTCATTTGCCCTTTATTTCCACTCTTCTTCTACCCCCAAGTCACTTAGTGTTTATTCTTTCCAGAGAAATTCTTTATTGGTTTAAACTATTTATGTTTAATATTTGCTTTCTCACACCCACTCATTATATATAAGTACATGTTTAATATTTTAGAGGTTGAGTAATGCTTCATGGAATAAATATACATATGTTCATTTTATTTGGATATCACAAAATCATTTTGGGTACCATCTCCCTTAAACTAATCTGTATAGTTGCCAAATAAAGTGGACTGGGCATTTTGAATACTAATTAAATACTTAAGCATCCTTTCAACTATATCCTGTCCCTGAGGGCACTTAATAATATCATTTCAGAAATAATTCCACAGCTTGAGTGGAGGATATACTCCTTCACTTACAGTCCCAAGTCAGTCAAAGAATAGCACCAAAATGTGGGTCTTTCATCACTTTATGAAGATGCAAATTCCAAGTTTTAGCATAAACTGATGGAGTATAGAATAGGGGTTTTCTGAACCATGACTTCCATTCTTCTAAAAGAGCCTCCTTTGTGAGGTTTTTAACCTCTAATCAGCACTTAGTATATTATATTGATAATGATTATTTGCTGAAGACCGTATAAATGCTAGAGAAAATTAAGCCAATGTATTTGCTGAAACTTACTCAGAGACATCAGACCTCATTTAAGACATTGAAAGAGGTTTTTTTTTTCCCTGAGAAATTAAAATGTGTTATAAGGACATCGTGTAACAGAAGAATATGTTCACACTGTTAGTAGCAAGTGTTTCTAATTGTGTTCTCACTTAGTAATGAACATCATTGACATTTAGCTTGTGAGAACTTACCCTGCCTTATGAGGTCATTCATTCACTGCATTGAAGTGAATACACTGGAGAGTTGCAGCTTGTCTGTTGGATGTTTTCCTGTAGGCTAGTGTGTTTTATTTATCTTTATATTGACAGTATATAGAAGAGTATTTGATACCTAGAAGGTGCTGAAACTGAAAAGTTCTCTGCAATTACATACTGAGATAATTGGAAATGTTATGGTAAATAAAAAAGCTAAGCACATCTAAAATTAAGGCATGTCAAAGGAAGGAAAGCTTCATCCTGATGATTCAGGATTGTTTAAACCCCAAAGTCAATATTGGGTCACTATTGAGAAGAATAAGTACTTATCTAATCATAAGGAACGTTAACCTTTGTTGATATTTCGGAATTGCTTTTGTGTGGAAATGATTTTAAGTTAATAGCATGGTCAACTTCAGGATACCTATCATCCTTGGGACTTCAAAATCAGTTTTAGTTTCTGAGACAAGCTAAGGATGGCTATTTCTGACTTCTGCTGATGTTCTCTACTCTTTCAGGCACAGAGGATAACGGCAGTCAAAATTGGCTTGTTCTGGCTACCTGTAAGAAGGGATGGGTCAGCCAGATTAGGATATAAACTTGGTCTCAGAAAATTTCTTTCCTATGTTTCTTGAGGAGGAAGATCTTTATCTCTTAGTTAAATTATGAAAACCTATGATACTGAGAAGTGACAGCCCAGAATGTGATATCATCACTTAGCAATGAGCACTGTCCCTAGGCAAAATTGGGAATATTTTCCATACTGAGCCAAGGTTATTCAACCAATGGGAAGGTCTTGGTAAGCATCTTCCTTCACTCTTTCACTGAAGAATGCCAATGTCTTCCTCATAATATATTTTTTTGTTACTGATTTCAAATTGAAGGCAGATCATATGGGTTTGGCTCTTATTTTGTAAGCCCAAAATCTCCTTGAAAGTATTGCTTCTCACAGTCAGTAGCCATAATCCAACTGGATGGCCATGTGGTTGACCAGAAGCCTCTATTATGGACTCTCTGATGGTCTGCTCTCCTCCTTTGCTGTTTCTAAAGCTAACCAACCTGGAAATCTCATTATGTAGTGCTTTCAGATGATACTGATGAAGACCACTCCAGATAATATAAATAACATAAACAAAGGAAAGTAAATAATTAACAATACGAAGAAATAGGAAGCCCTTTGCTGTTAATATTTAACCTGGCTGCTTACAATGTTATTGCTTCAACAGCAATCCATATGTTTATGAGACAACTTGAACACAAAATCTGTGTTACATGGTTAAGTTTTCTTGGGATCGCTGGTCTGGACACTATTAAAATTTTTTTAACATCTAAGTATTTATTATATTTACTATTATCTTATCACTAAATGATATGTTACTTGTTTAGTTTGTAATTAGAGAGAGAGAGAGAGAGAGAGAAGACCATGAAAGTGTGTTTTATATGAAAAATATGAATCAAGAGTCAGAAAAACTTGATTTTAATGCATCTCTGCCTCTAAGACCATGGACAAGTCATTTAATATTTCTAGGCTTCATTCACTCAGCCCTTGGATGAGGGATTTAGATTTTAAAATCTCTAAAATCTCAGGGCACCTGGGTGTCTCAGTCAGTTATATGTCCAACTCTTGATCTCGGCTTAGGACATGAACTCATGGTTTGTGGGTTCGAGCCCTGCACTGGACCCTGTGCTGACAGTGTGGAGCCTGCTTAGGAATCTCTTTCCCCCTGCCCCTTCCCCACTCATGTGTGTACTCTCTCTCTCAAAATAAATAAACATTAAAAATAAACAAAAAAAAACCCAAAAATTTTAAAAATTAAATAAAATGAAGTCTCATTTAATTTAAAAACCTTCTATGAATAACTGGTACTTCTAAATCTAGCTGTACTACTGGATATTCACAAAACTAGTGATTTTTATATGCAGTCTTATTTATGGTATAAAACATATAGTAGAATAGCATAATTATAGCAGTGATTTAAACATTTAATCACAGCTAAGTTATGAAAATAATTTTGATTAAAATAATAAATATTAATCATAATGAATAATTACTTCTTAATAATTAATAATGTGCTGGAAGGTACATTTACATACACTTAAAATGTTTTAAGTTTGAATATTCAGAGATTAGAGTCTTAAACATAGTTGATGCTTTGTAAATGTTTGTTGTATGATTGAATAAGGTATTGGTGAAATCTTAGCAATAAATGGAAAATGAGAAAACTAAATATTAATCCAGTCTCCGAATTGGCATTTTAAGTGTTTCCTGTTATCTTTTACAATTAGAGTGAATAAGTTATAAGATCTATATTTTCCCTTTATCCTTTTAAATTACTGGGGAAGGTAAATATACACCTTTGGAATTCGCAGATAGAATAATCCTATCTTCTAGGCTCTAACTGTGAAACTCGGCCATGGACTACAAAGAACTTTTTTCTTTTTTCTTCACAGGCATATGTGCTGATAGTAGCAAATAAACTGTTGTTTAGAATAGGTGCAAAACAATATATTCCTTTTTTTAAATATTTTATTTATTTTTGAGAGAGAGATAGAGACAGCATGAGCAGGGGAGGATCAGAGAGAGAGGGAGGCACAGAATCTGAAACAGGCTCCAGGCTCTGAGCTGTCAGCACAGAGCCCGATGCGGGGCTCGAACCCACGAACCGTGAGACCATGACCTGAGCTGAAGTCTGACGCTCAGCCGACTGAGCCACCCAGGCGCCCCAAAACAATACATTCTTATACAGGTATTTTATTTTTTTATTTTTTTAATGTTTATTTATTTTTGAGACACACACACACACACACACACACACACGGAGTGTGAGTGGGGGAGGGGCAGAGAGAGAAGGAGACACAGAAGTCGAAGCAGGCTCCAGGCTCTAAGCTGTCAGCAAAGCCTGTCGCGGGACTTGAACTCACAAACTGCCAGATCATGGCCTGAGCTAGTCAGACACTTAACCAACTGAGCCACCCAGGGCCCCCTACATGTATTTTGATACCAAGCAAAAATATTTTAATATTACACATGGAATTACTCTTTGATGAATGCAACTTCAATTCATGATTATTTATTGTATAAGCAAGAGTTAAAACACAAGTGGAAACAGAAGATAATATGTCAATATATAATTAACAATATATAAGATTATTTTAACAATATATAAGATATAACAAGATATAATTAACAATAATATGTCTTTGACTTGATAAGGTGAAAAAGGAGACATGTATTATAGTCAGTGTATTATGTCATAAAAACAAAAAAGGCCCTGAACGAACTATTAATAAATATAACATGTTCCTCATTGTATGATACCAGAAGAATTCTAACATTTTCCCCCTTTGTTTCATCCCTGTCCCCACCCTCTTTGGTAGGTAGTAGAGAGGGTGTGATTTCAGGAGGGAAAAAAGTAGGCCATGTTGACATCTTAATTGCTTTAATTTACAAGTGTTTTATATAATGTGGGATAGTTAAATAAAAGACAAAATCAATTTTATGACCTTATTGAATGATGATGGATTGGCATGATTTTCTACATAAGCTATCGAAGGACAACAGAAATAGTCACACTACTAGTTATTTAACATTTATAAAAGGAAGTGTTGTATAAAAGCTTGTAGTTTTCCTATTGATCTTTTCTGCCTCATTTATATACTCTAAACTAACAATTCAAGAGCAGAATCTTTGAATAGTAAATAGTTGGACTGGAATTGTAGTCATGAGGATTCAATGTATTTCTTGGTTTTGAAGCCATACTGAACTTTATCAATGTGATTGTTTGCCATTTATAGACATAGATAGCCTATTATTTCTGGATTTCTACCAAACAAATAGCAAGTTGGTTTAATACTCAATCATAATTTATTCAAGAGTATAGAAAGAGCTCTGTTATGCTTGATTTTCCCCATTCCATCTGGGCCCTGTGTTTTGGGAGAGAGGAGGTAGAAGAAGGTAAAAGGAAATAATAAAATTTATTCATTCAACAAATGTTAATTGAGGAAGTTAAATATTTATTAGGCCATGTTTTAGGCATTTGGGAAATAGTAGTAACCAAAACAAACTCAGTTGGTTCAGTTGGTTAAGTATTTAACTCTTGATCTCAGCTCAGGTCTTGGTCTCAAGGTTGTGAGTTCAAGCCCTGCATTGGGCTCCACAACCAGTGTGGAGCTTACTTTAAAAAAACAAAAAACATGGGGCGCCTGGGTGGCTCAGTCGGTTAAGCGTCCGACTTCGGCTCAGGTCATGATCTCACGGTTCATGGATTCGAGCCCCGCATCGAGCCCCACGTTGAGCCCCGCGTCGGGCTCTGTGCTGACAGCCAGCTCAGAGCCTGGAGCCTATTTCAGATTCTGTGTCTCCCTCTCTCTCTGACCCTCCCCTGCTCATGCTGTCTCTCTCTCAAAAATAAATAAAAAACATTAAAAAAAATAAACAAACAAAAAACCATCTAACGCTTATGAATTTAAACTCTTAAAGTGGGTTATAGACAATAAACAATATAATATTTATGTACACTGTATAGTATTTTATAAGTTAAGGCAAAAGTAAATAAAGGAACCTAAGTGTACAAGGCGTGTAGAGGCAAAGAAAGGGGTGGATTGTGGGATAGGCAACACTGGGAAGAGGGAATGTGAACAAATTTCACCAAAGTAGTTAAGAGAATGAGCAATTCCAATATGGGTGGAGGACAGGGCAAGTGAGAGCTCAGGGAAAGCAAGTGTAAAGATCTTTTAGCTGGAGTGTTCCTGGTATGTTCAAGACCTGGAAAGGAACACAGTGTGGCTGGAGAGGAGATTTGTGAGGGAACAGGGACCAGATTATACAGGATCTGGGGGGCTACTCTGGCCTTGGCTCTCTTAGGGGAGTGTAGGATGATGCAGGGATTTAAGCATAAGACTAACATGATCTGAGATAGGTCTTAAAAGGATCACTGGGACTGCTATGCCATGAGCAGACTAGAGTGAGACAATAAGGAAGCAGGGAAGCTGATTTGGGAGCTTAGAGTAACCCAGAAAAATGGTGGTGGCTAAGCAGTGAGCAGAGAAGCAACAGTGAAAAGGGGTCGGATTCTGTATGTATTTGAATAGATAGCCAACAAGTTCATGATGGATTCAGAGTGGGTTGTAAGAGAAGGAAAGGAGCAAGGAGTCCCTCAAAGGTTTGGCCTGAGCAGCCACAAGGATAAAAGGGCCTTTTGGGGCATGGGGGGAACGGTCAGAAGTTCAAATGCAGACACGTCAAATGTGAGATGTCTTGCAGAGTGGAAAGAGGAGCCATGAAGAAGAATCCTTTCTTTCCCAGGGTAGTAATAGTGGTTATGGGAGTATATCTGGAGCTAGACTTCCTGGGTTCAAATCCCCACTCTGTCATTTAGTAGCTGTGTGACCTTGGGCAAGACATTGAACTTCTTTAGTTTCTTACCTATAAAATGAAATGAATAGTGACCACCTTGGAGGGTGTTTTTTTTTTTTTTTTTTGAAGAGTAGTTAATTTTATTAAATTTGAAAAACTCAGGGGCTCCTGGGTGGCTCAGTCGGTTACACATCTGACTCTTGATTTCAGCTCAGATCATGATCTCAAGGTCATGGGATCAAGCCCTGTGTGGAGCTTGCTTAAGATTCCCTTTGTCTCTCTCTCTCCCTCTACCCTTCTGTCTCCACTTGCACTCTCTCACTCTCAAAAAAAAAAAAAAGAAAAAAAAGAACATAGAAAGAAAGAAAGAAAGAAAGAAAGAAAGAAAGAAGGAAAAAAAGAAAATGTGAAAACTTAGAATAATACTTGGCATATAGTGAGTATTCATTACACAAAATGGACAGAAAGCTCCATTACATTTTTGGGTATTGCCTCATCTTTGTCCTATTCTTCCAACGTATTACCAAAAAGAAAAAAGGAAAGAATGAAAAGAAAAAATGAAAAAATGAAGATGTCCTTCCAGTTATCACATCTTATAAGACCAAATGAGCTACGACTTCAGAAACTTTCAGATAAGGAATAAACTTTCTTAGCTAATTTTACCTCTATTCAGTCCTTGTTTAGAGTACAGAATGAATATGCCAGGCCCAAAATGAGAAAGGAAGTCACCTTCAGACTCCAAAAGTTCAGGAAATTTACATTAAAAACAGTCCATCTTCTGACTGAGGTTGAATGGATCAACTTTGAAATATCTTTTGCAAAGATCATTTCCAAATATCATTTTGGAAATGGCCACATGGAAAAGACTAGCTACTGGACTTCCTAGTGATCCCCTGAACATGGAAGAGGTGTTTTGTGAGAAGGAGGAAAAAAGAGCAGAGAAAGGGATATAGGAAGAAGACAGGAAGGAAGCAAAGTGGGAGAGAGAAAAGAGAGAGATCACAGCTTGTCAATTTGAGAAGTCATCCACATAGGTGGACATCAAAAATCACAGAGTCTTAGATTTTAAGAGTCAGGAAGAACATCTCTTTTCCAAATCATGGGCATAAATATTCTGTGATGGGTTTGGAGATGTGCTGATTCCCAATCTGACTCTGCTACTTAGGTGCTGAATCATCTCTGAATCTTTGAAATCTGGAAAGTGGGGATAACATTCTCTGTGTCTAATTCTTGTTGTTACTTTAAGGACCAAATGGGAAAATGGCTTGCCAGTAGCCAAGGGCTATATACAAAGGCAAGAGACAGATGTGGTCTGGATGAATGGGACAGCTTTAGATTTCTCGCTCTGGCACAAATAAGACACAGGAACGAAAATGTGAAAAATAGGCTAATTTACTGAAAATGTTGCCTGTGCCATAGGCAAAAATTCAACACAGCCAAGTAGTCCAGAAAGACTGACTACAGCATCTACTGATTTATAAATGCAGGTGGTGTCCATGCCTCCACTGTCAACACTCATCATGGTAGGGCGTGCCTTTGGATATTATTATCCATCCATAAGAGATAAAGTGCTCAAGTTTTTACAGTGTTTGTTATTTTGAAGCTAAAGGTAACTGCACTGCCCTCTAGAACCACTGGCCTTGCAAGGCATCTGTCCAACTTGACCTTAGGCACACACTCACCCAAATAACCAGATGCATCCCTCCTTTACAATCTCCCCTTCCATTTTCTTCACATTCTCCTCCCCTGACGGAATGCCCTAATTATTTGTTTTGACCTTAACAACACACCCAAAGCTTCCAAGGCAAGATCTTCATTTCTGAGAGGAAGAGGTTCAAAAGTCCCCTGTGTGTCTGCGGAAGTCTAGGGCTGATCATTACCTCCCACTGAAACCACAAAATCACGCATTTTGCACAGCTGTGGAGCCAGCTGCCCTGAGCTCACTCCAGATCGCCCATCATGCTGTCTTGCAGCAACATCTTTGCTGTATCTGGTCATGATGCTGGCTTGTAATCAGCTAAGAAGCAGCTATTTCAGTAAGAAAAGTGACTTTCACCAGCAGTCTGGGCATGGGACTCAGAGCTACCTTTCATATAAGGCAACTTCTCAGTTCTAGAAACAATTTCTCCATGTTCAGTAGGTTCAACTGAAATAGAGCAGGCAGAAATCAAGTTAGGAGCGGATGGGCTCTTACTTTTATTTTTACGTTTTGTCTTTGTCTCCCACTTTGGAGGGGGTTTCATTCAAATAAAAGCAAAAATTTTCGACCTATGTCTGGGTCTGGAGCTATAATGGGTACTGCAGACCACACCAAACTGTGGCTAATCACAGACACCCCATTATATATAATTTATGATACCATATAATTGTTATGAGTGTATTTTTCCACATTTTGACCCAAAAAGATATTCAGTTAATAGAGTTTAAGCAAATTAGATACTTGATACATTATTATAATTTTGTCAAGCTCCAAAATGACTAAGTCTTTTTTCAAGTTGTAAAAGCCCTGAGGTAGTTTTCCTTTATCTTCTTGTGTAAGGAGTTCATTTTAAATATGCAGAAATAAATCATTATTGTGGTTTCTGATGTTTTAGCCAAAGGTGTTTCCTACATTCTGTGTATCACTGACTCCTTGCCACAAAAATCCTCCCCATTTTTATGAAGCAACCAGACAGCATAGCCTCCCTTGGTAGGCCATTTAGTTGATTTTAAAATTCTTTTTGTTTTTCCAAGTCTATTCATATATCTGCACCTATAGCACAGGTAATATTCTTTCTGGCATCTTAAGAACATTTGTATTTCCAGGGGCACCTTGTGTAGCTCAGTTGTTTGTATATCTGACTTCGGCTCAGGTCATGATCTCACAGCTCATGAGTTCGAGCCCTGCATCGGGCTCTGTGCTGATAGCTCAGAGCCTAGAGCCTGCTACATATTCTGTGTCTCCCTCTCTCTCTGCCTCTCCCATGCTCACATTCTGTCTCTCTCTCTAAAAAAATAAACATTAAAATTTTTTTACAAAGAACACTTGTATTTCCAGAAAGAAAAGATTTGCCCGTATTTTTCTTGTCCACCAAGATCTGAGTCAAGCCATGTCATCACTTGTCTGATAAAATAGCAGCCCTAGAAATGGAAGTGTGTGTTAAGTCTAAGACCAACTAGAACCATCCATAAAAATAATACCAGGTCAACTCAAAGTAAGCTCAGATCAGCCTTAAACTCACTTCATTGGCCTCTCTGTTACAGCTCATATAATATGATCTGTATGAACAATTTCTGCTGTAAAGTTACCTCATAAAGACATATATCATCTAGAGTCCTTTCATAAACCCAATTATAGGGCAATTCAGGAGAGTTACAGCTACTATGTTCTGCGTTCTATCTCCTCCCTAGTTCCAATAATTAAGGACACTGAAGTGGAAATATTGAGGTAGAAATGAAACAATGACTGAATTTAGCCAACACAGAAAAGGCTGGTATAATCACTCAATCAGGCATTGCATTAGCTCTTTTATGGACATGTTGCCAGCTTCATTTATTAGAGGTGATTTGTCCAGAGAAAAGTTATTAGTGGGCCCTTTGTATACAAATATGAATATCTGTTCAATATCTCACTGACTTCTGTGTATGTTTCATTCAAAATTATTAGGACTATTTCATTCAAATTCAGTCACCATAGTATTTGGATAACTAAGATCCTGGTGGCAAGTGGCAGAGAGGAATAGAAGACTAATAATTAAGAATACATAGTAATTAATCATTGATAAAAAATATTTTTTCAACTTTTTTAATTTTTAATCAAAATATATTTAATATATTTTTTCAAAAATTTTTAATTTTTAATCAAAATTAAAAAAATCCAATTGTGAAAGATAAAATTCATTTTTATGTTATAACTCAGTTTGGACCAGGAGATATTCATGTTAACTTTTTTTTAAGTTTATTTGTTTCATTTGAAAGAGAGGGAAAGCACGAGCAGGGCAGGGGAGAGAGAGAGAGAAAGAATCCCACACTGAGCATGGAGCCTGACACAGTGTTCAAACCCGTGAACAGTGAGATCATGACCTGAGTCGAAACCAAGAGTTAGAAACTTAACCGACTAAGCCACCCAGGCACGTTTCCTATTAAGTTTTTTGTTCCTCACAGAACTTAAATGGTTTTGAAAGGAAATCACATAAGTCATAATAAAAAGGCATAGAAAGGGACTTAAATAGAGGCACTAAAATGCGCTACTTGTACATTGACTCAAATATGTAACACATTCACCACAACTGAGCACATACATTCAACAACACTGGTGTACATTAAAACGGATATAATTTTCTTTCCAGTTGCTGGTTCTCAGAGGACTTTATTCTCTGTCAATCTCTGCAAACCTCAAATATGGTCCAATAACCACAATGAATCTTGAGCGCATTTTAGTGTCTTTTCTAAATTATAACTGGTTTCATCTCTCTCTCTCTTGCTCTTTGGTGACCCTAAAGGAAATGAATTGTGTTATTTATGTGGGTTCATAAAAATATAAATTTCTTCCATAAGTCCTCAGTTTCCATAAATCTATTGCTGTGGTTCAATTATTTTCTTCCCCTGAGAGGGAGAAGAGTTTCAAGCCGTAGGTTCACCTTGTCCTAATTTCTCCCACTACATTCCTGGCTCTGCCGAGCATCAGGACAAAATGCCTTATTGTGGTGAAGCAGTAGAGGTTGTAGAGTTGGAAGTAGATCAAGGAAGCAGGGTAGCAATGAAAAGATAGAGCTCTAGTCTTCCCAGGGGCGAATTGCCAGGAGCGCCCACTTATTTGTAATATGTCATCATACATAGAAGGAGAAAAGTGCCTTGGGATTATTGACTCACGTGGGAGCTTTGTAGGTGCAGATGTAGCGCAGTTCTCCTGGCTGCTCTTGACATATCACGTGGAGAGGGAGAAGCACGTGTCAGACAGACCTGGGTATGAATTCTGACCCTGTTGAGCAAGTTTATCATCTTTATGAACTCGGTTTGCTTACCTATAAAATGGGCAGACTCATTTCCCAGAGTCATGAGAAGGACTGGAAGGAGGGATATAAAGAAAAGTGCCTGGCATTGTAGGTGCTCAATAAATACCTTTCAAGCCATTCAAGCAAGATGCATGTTCAATTTAGTTTATTAACACGAAATATTGATGTTGTAGCACAGCAACCATGATTAGGTTAGCCAAAGTGCCCTTGTAAAACCTGGACAAAATTTTCATACAAGAATGGATGACTTTTTATTGTGACTTATTTCATTAAATATCCATATAACAAATGTTCATCAAAGGCTTGCTACATGCTTGATGTGAATAAACAGTTTTTTCAACAAATAAATCCACATAGGAATATCAACATCCACCAGACTCTAATCTTTTTTAAACAAAGGGATCATGTCTGACTTACTTACCCCTGAATCCTCAGTCCTGAGCACAGAGCATGGCCCATAACAGGTGCTCAAAAAGCACTCACGATAAAAAAAAATGTTATCAGGGCAATGATCACTTTGCTTGTAGTCTAACTTTATACAAAATTCATTGGATTTCTTCTTTTTTAAAAGGACTTCATTTTTTGGTTTATTTTTTGCATTTTTATGTTTTTACTGAGATGTAATTGACATACAGCATTGAATAAGTTTATAGTCTACACATGTTGGCAAAAGGGCTTTATTTTTTAAGAACAGTTTTAGGTTAATAGCAGAATGGAGAGGAAGTACAGAGATTCCCCCCAGGCTCCCTGCCCCCACACAGGCACAGCCTCCCCCATGATCATCAACATCCCCCACCAGAGTGGGACATTTGCTACAATTGATTAACCTACGCTGACATGTCACTGTCACCTGAAGTCCAAAATTGACCTTAAGGTTCATTCTTGGTGGTGTACTTCTGTGGCTTAGTCACATGTATACTGGCATGTATCCATCATTATAGCAACATACAGAGTATTTTCACTGCCCTAAAGATCCTCTGTGATCTTCTTATTCATCTCTCTCTCTCTCCCCTCCCAACCCCTGGCAACCACTGATCTTTCTATTGTCCTTATTATTTTGCCTTTTCCAAAATATCATAATTTCACATGCATTTATGGTAGTGTGCATGTAAGATTTTTCCATGTCTTTTATGCCTGATAGTTTATTTCTTTTTCATTTTTTTAACTGTTTATTTTTGAGACACACACACACACACACACACACACACACAGAATGTGAACAGGGGAGGGGCAGAGAGAGGGAGACACAGAATCCGAAGCAGGCTCCAGGCTGTCAGCACAGAGCCAGATCCAGGACTCAAACTCACAAGCTGAGAGATCATGACCTGAGCCGAAGTCGGATGCTTAACCAGCTGAGCCACCCAGGCGCCCAGGTTCATTTCTTTTTAGCGTTGAATAGCATTCCATTGTCTGGATGTACCACAGTTTATTTATCCATTCACCTACTGAAGGACATCTTGAATGCTTCCCAGTTTTGGCAATTATGATTAAAGCTGCTATAAACATCCATGTGCAGGTTTTTGTGTGGACATAAGTTTTCAACTCCTCTGGATAAATACCAAATGCGATTGCTGGATCATATGGTAAAAGTAAGCTTTGTTTTGTAAGAAAACACCAAACCATCTTCAAAAATGGCTGTACCGTTTTCCATTCCCACCAGCAATGAATAAGACCTCCTTCTCTTCACTTTTCACTAACATCTATAGGCATCTTCATATATCTGATCCTTGTTTCCTTCTGACAGTTTCCATAAGCAGAAGCTGTAGAGCAAGAAGACACTTACCCCATCAAAGCTGTCTCCAATCCAGGCGGGCCTCTCAGAATTGCTGTATCCACCTCTTCAGTCCTGCTCTCTGGGAAGAATCCAGAGATATGATCGTCTCTAGAGCTTGTGTCTGGGTCTTGTAAAACATGGAAAGAAAGGGTTTTCACTCCTTTTACATTACAGTTGCAATAGTACTTGCGATGATACCATGAACTTTTCTTTATCAGTTCAGCTCAGTCTCTCCTGAAGTGATTCCCTAGACACGGAAAAAGGTTGAAAGTACAGTTCTTGCAAAGGAGGTGAAATGTTCCTTCTCCCATACATCGCAAAGAGGGATACCTTTCATTTTGCCCGTTTTGAAAATGCAGAAGTAGATATGAAACAGTATAACCAAACATAAGGTGTTTCTCCTCATTGACCTGGCTTTTGTTTTTCTTTTTAAGCTGAACTTTAGGAATTGACATCATTATGAGAAGATCATGGCAGTCTTCCACTTTCCATATCTCTGAAGACCATTGCTAAGTTTTATAAAATGAACCTCACTGAACACTCTCTGTGTTGGAGGCCATCCTACATCTCCATGTCCTTAGAGTATAAATTTGGATGCAATAGAATTTTTGGTAATTCTGCTATAATACTCAATCTGCCCTAAAATTCAGAGTGGGAAAGTTTTTAAAATATTTAAAGAGTCGAGCTTAGATAAAGTGTAGAGATTACAAGCTAACACATCTTGCAAATGAGGAAATTATGCTCCAGAGAGCCCTGTGGTCCCCAAGAAGAGAAAAGGAAAGGGGCGCCTGGGTGGCCTAGTCAGTTGAGTGTCCAACTTCGACTCAGGTCATGATCTCACAGTTGGTGGGTTTGAGTCCCGAGTCAGGCTCTGAGCTGTCAGCACAGAGCCTGGAACCTGCTTCAGAGTCTGTGTCTCCCTCTCTCTCTGCCCCTCCCCTGTGTGTGCTCTCTCTCTCTTACTCTCTCAGAAATAAATAAAGAAACATTTTTTAAAAAGGAAAGGGAAATGAAAAATCTGCAGATTCTAGGTGTTTAAAAGCAGCTCAGTTCCAGGGGTATATGCTGGAAGTAGCACATACACAGTCTTGAAAGCCAACTAAGCACATCTCTTCCAAACTCCAAGGTCAGTGTCATCACATTGGTAGCTTGCAGTCAGCCACAGCAGGAGTATTTACACATGGAAATCAACAAACACTGCCATACATCAGAACATTTTTTTAAATGCTTATTTATTTTTGAGAGAGAGAGAGACAGAGCGTGAGCGGGGGAGGGGCAGAGAGAGAAGGGAGACACAAAATCTGAAGCAGGCTCCAGCACAGAGCCTGACGTGGGGCAGGCTCGAACCCACGAACCGTGACATCATGACCTGAGCCGAAGTCAGCCACTTCACCGACCAAGCCACCCAGGCGCCCCTCAGAACACGTTTTAGAGAGCTGTTGTTAAGCAGTTACTCACACATCACTGCTCAGTTCACAGAGTTGAGCCTGATATTTAATAGACATACTCTAAGCATCATCTAAGTATATATGTAAGTGGTTTAGGCATATTTTATTAAATGCTAAAAATATCAAAGGAAAAGTATCAGAATGGCTTTGCTTGACCAATTTAATTTGACAACTTCACATTCAAATATTTATTTACTTCAAAGGATCTATGAACATGTTGGTAGGTGAAATTACTTTATTATTGCTTCACTGGTATTTTAATATGGCAAAATCAATATGGCTAAGGTGCAGGATATGAGCGTGTCTGTTGAAAATATGCTTTCATCTCTAGAATAGATGTAAAATGTGTGATACAATCTAACAGTTTTTCATAGAAAATATCTTTTCATCTTGCATTGTATTTTGGACACTTGTGAAGATGAAAGTGGATTTCTTTCTGCAGTCCATTCAATAATAAGATCAGATTGGCCAGTGTTCCAACATATCATGCAGCCTTTCCACATTTACCAACTGACACTGCTATAATACATTAACTCTATTTGGAATCCGGTTGCAATCAAATAAATAGTGAGTCTGTTGCAATATCTCCATACTGGCCTTGACAACTGAAAGGTGCATCTCCAAGCATGAAATCAACAGCTATTTAGAATTCTTCTGGCCTATCAGTCTTTAGAACAATTGCAAATCTACATTAGAGTAAAAAAAAAAGTCATTCCGTGTAGGCCTTTCCTGAGAGAGCCTTTTAAAATTATATTTCAGTTTCTTCGCGTCCATGTATTTTTCAAGCAGTGGAGAGAAAGGTTTTTTGTTTTTGTTGTTTCCTGAATAGTTGTTAACTTCTAGTAAATGCAGTGGTAGATGAAATCAGAGTCTCTGGGGACTATCAGACTTGCTGGAGGGAATTTGAACCAGTTCCTCTGCAATCTTCTTTCTTTTTAAAATGTGACTTAATGATAATCATAAAGGAACGTGTGTGCGCACACTAAGAAACCGACTTAGAACTTTGCGTTTATGCATGGGGGGCCGGTATAGGGTAAGAAATGAGAATATTTTTTCTCCTGGTGTATTTTAAAGCATTCCAGGTCATTTCTGGGCATTCTGACATACAGAAAACAGATAAAAGGATTCAGAACAAGAAGTCATTAGTTAAGAAAAGAGCCTAAAGTTGGAGAGTTCTGGGGAAAATATCAAGAAAACTTAAAAGGCATTAATAAACCTGTTTCAATTACTTTAACGTATTCTATCTAGCTGCATAACATAAATCCAGCAGAAAATGCTATTGTACGTGGCCTAAATATTATTGCATAATTGAGCTTGGTATTTTCCTTTCATGTAGAAAGTGACACTGGGAGAGTGGATTTGTCCTTTGGTTATTGGAATTGCCTGATTTTGATGAGTTTGATGTGACTCGATACAACAGCATCACTTTCTATAGGGACAGTTACTTAGAATGCCATCAAACCCTTTTTGGGGAACAGATTCTAGGAGAAACAGTTATCCCCATCTACCCACCCCCCCTTGGGTAGAAAATCCTGAGAAAAGAATGGATTTTGCCTACTTAAGGTCCTGGTAGGATGCATTATTTGCATGGAGGGCCAGAAATTTTCTTTTCACTTACTTTCTCTTTGTGAGGAAAGAATGAGTTTCAATTGTGGTTTAGGTTGGGGTCTGTGGGTTAGACTGTGGACCATGGAGTCCTGGCCCCTGGGTTTTGCATCTCACCTCTGGACCTCATTATGTATGAGCTTTTGAATCAGTAGCTGAACCTCTCTCTGTCTTTCTTCCTTCTCAGTAAATTAGGGATAATAATAGCATCTGTTTAATACGTGTGGGGATTAGAGACAGCAGGATGTACAAAGTTCTTAGAAGGGTGTCAGGTACATAGTAAGCACTCGGCAAATGCTCGCTGGTACTATTAATGGGCACTGCTGGCCGGGTCAGCCCAGGATGCTACTAAGCGTTAGAGACTCAGCACCTGTTGGGAGAAGAGCCAGCTGGCTCAGCTGTGCAGTCCCCTCTGTGAGTCGATGCTTTTGCTTTGCTCTCCTTCTGCACAGATCTATGCTTAGAAGCTCAGGAAAATAAAACCTCTTTAACCCCCCCGGTCAAATCTTGGCGGAAGCACCCTGTCCCAGAGCCATCATCCAGGCCGTGACTAAGCAGATTCAGGATTTAAAGCTTCTTTTAGGTAACTCCATTAATGGGGTTAAGTATTTAACTCAGCAGGCAGGTAAAAGATGTGATATACCAGTGTTTAGTCACTTACAATTCTAACTGCTTGAGATGATTATGCAATCTGAAATGCCACAAGATGTGGGAAGCAGGATATGAGTCAGTGAAGACTTAGATTCTCTTGGCCTTTCATTTGGAAAGCCTCTTCGGTACGTCCTCCCACTGCGGGGCTTCTTGAACCTGGTTTCATGATCAACCCAGAAGGGTGATCTGGACCAGAGTTCCAGATATTAACACAGCTACTTTACATCATACCTCTGCTTAGTATCCCCTACCCTGTGCTAGGCACTAGAAACACAAAGATAGATAAGGAAGCCCCTAGTCCTAGAGCCCAGATTGGTTTGGGTAGAGGGGTAGTAAACAGATGGTACCAAGGCATAGTTGTTGGCAGTGTCATAGTCAAGGCACATACAAGGCATCACTGGACACAGACAATGAAGGAAACAGCCCTGCGGGGGGTAGCCAGGGAATCCTTGCTGAGGAGGGCACTGGCCCAGATCTCCAGAGGATGAGTCAGACTTTTCCCCACGGAGGAAACCATGGGGGAAGCATTTCAAGAATTGAAAGGCATTCTAATCAGAGGAAACAGGCTGCACAAAAGGCATCTGGCATTTAGGTTACTCTGGCTCCCAAAGGTTGTAGTCATTAAGGAATACTCATTTACGATCTGCAGTGCGCTGAACTAACCCTGGACATCTCTGCCATTGGGGAGCGCAGACTGAGGGAGGATAGCCATGGAAGGTGTCCGGGAGGTGGTGTGCATGCTCTACCAGCAGAAAATAGAGATCTTCCCCAGCAGAGCCTCCGGATCTGGTGGAGGGTCATAGTAGAGCATGGAGGCTGGAATAAGGCCTCCGGAATGAGAGGCACCATCCCCCCACCCAGGAAGGCAAGTGAAAGGGGGGTGTGTGAAGGCATGGGTCAGGGCACGTGCAACCTCTCAAAGAGCAGGAAATCTGGTGCAAATTGAGAGTGTGTGAGCAAGAACTGCAGGGCAGCCTAGGGAGGAGACGGGATAACGCAGGCATCAGAGGACACCCAGCAGCAGTGAGGAAGACGGATGGAGAGGGCCGATACTGGAGGCAGGGAGGTGCTTAGTTTAAGTTAAGCATTTGCCAAGACTGGGGCCATAATAGGATGGAAAACTGATTTAGAATCAAGATATTTAAAAAAGTGGAATAGCCAGGACCTAGCAGCCATGGACTCTGAGGGCTCGGGGGAAGGGGATGAAGATCTCTAAGTATCTTCCTTGGGTAACTCAGTTCTGTTTGCCAGTTCAGGGAACAGAGCACAGACACATCCTCTCAGGACCAGTTAATGAGCTTATACATAGACAGGTGGGTTTGGGGGTGCCTGTGTGGCCTCCTTGTAGAGGATCCATCAAGAAGTAAGTACATGGGTTGGGAACTAGGGAGAAGAATTCATACTCACTAAAATCTGGTGGGAAAGAGCACCTAGGTCAAAGATTCTTGTTCTGTGTACCATCAGCAATGGCACTGTGCAAAAGCATAGATACCCTCAACATTGTATTTGTCTTAGGTGTACAGTGTAGTGGTGTGATATATGTGCTCATATGAAATGATCCATAATAACTTTAACATCCCATCACCAGCCTTTTTTTTTTCTCCTTTTTATTTTGGGGGGAATGCGTACAGCTGACACATGATGAGACATTAGCTTCAGATGTACAGCATAGCATGATTCAACTGCTCTATAGGTTCTGCCGGGCTCAGCACAGTGTAGCTACCATCTGTCACCATGTAACACTATTACAATACCATTGACTGTATTCCCTGTGCTGTGCTTTTCATCCCCTGACTTACTCATTGCATAATTGGAAGCCTTGTTTCTTACTTCCCTTCACCCATTTTGCCCATCTCCCCGCCCCCACTTCCTTCTAGCAACCATCAGTGTGTTCTCTGTGTTTATAGGTCTGGTTCTGTTTTTTGTTTGTTTGTTCATTTGTTTTGGTTTCTTTAGATTCCACATAGGAGTGAAATCATATGGTATTTGTCTTTCTCTGACTGACTTATTTCCCCTAGAATAATACCCTCTAGCTCCATCCCTGTTGTCACAAATGCAAGATTCCTTCCTTTTCATCGCTGGGTAATATTCCATTGTGTGTGTGTGTGTGTATATATATATATATATATACACACACACACACCACATCTTCCTTATCCGTTCATCTATCAGTGGACACTCAGGTTCCTTCCATATCTCGGCTACTGTAAATAATGCTGCAATAAACATAGGGGTGCATATGTCTTTTCATTCAAATTGGCGTTTTCACTTTCCTTGGGTAAATACCTGAAAGTGGCATTACTGGATCATATGGTGTTTCTATGTCTAATTTCTTGAGGAACCTCCATATTGTTTTTCATGGTGCCTGCACCAATTTACATCCCCACCAAAGACCCTGAATATCCACTACCATCCTTTTCTATATTTGACCTGACAAAACATTAGGAAGCCCTGCGCTATGGAAACCATGGTGAGAGACAGAAGAGAATGGGGAACAGATTCCCAAGGGACATCCATTTTTTTTTAAGTTTATTTATTTTGAGAGAGACAGAGACAGCACAAGTGGGGAGGACACACACACACACACACAGAGAGAGAGAGAGAGAGAGAGAGAGAATCCCAAGCAGGTTCCACGCTGCCAGTGCAGAGCCCGATGTGGGGCTCAAACCCATAAAGCTGCCAGATCATGACCTGAGCTGAAATTAAGAGTCAGTCGCTTAACCAACTGAGCCACCCAGGCGCCCCTCAATGGATGTCCATATCAAAGGGTATGGAGAAAAGGAGTCAGCACTAGCAGCTGAGGAGGAATGAAAGGAGGGGGAGGATCAAGACAAGCCAGAGGAGAAAGGGTTTTCTAGGGAAATGCAGTAGCTAGCAGGTTCACATGCAGCAGAGAGACCCGGGGTGGATTAAACCATGGCCCTGTCATTTGGTGCCTTTATCAAAGGTTATTTATCAAGTGGAAGAGGCCCAGCTGCATGGAGTAGAATAGTGACTAGAGGTGAGAATATTGAGGCACTAACATTGATTCTTCATTCGAGGGCATTGCCTGTGAAGGAAAGGGAAGAACAGAACCCTGGCTAGCTGGCACAGAACAGGTGTCAGAGGAGGCTAATCTGATTTTCCTAGTTAGGTTACAACCTCCCTGAACAAGCAACCGTGTTTCCCGAAGCGCTGGGCACAGCCCTGATGCTAATTCAGGACATGGAGACTCACATGCTGCTTTCTATCACACAGTTATTCAGACAACATTCACATTTAAAAGGTAATTTCTTAATATTTTTGAAATACGTGAATATACCCATTTCATAAGGGGAGAAAGGAGATTTTGTGACGCTAATGAACGATAATGGATCTGTTCAAAATATTGTGATTCTGTAGACACTTCTCTTGCTCTGGGGATTTCCTTTTATTTAGACTTATTTTAAAGTGTAACAAGATATTTTGCGCCTGCTTTTCTCTGCACACCGGCCTTTCTCCTACATTCATCTGTTAAGTAACATTTTCTCAACCACAGTGCTCAGACCATATGTTCCCCTTCTGCAGTGTTTTGACTTTTTCTTTGGTGGGGTGAATGGTACTTAGGGAGGGTCTCACCATTCTCAAATACCGAGCAAATATACTCATTAGGCTTAACAATGAAATCAACTCTTTCTGGGCAACAACTCATTGATCAAAAAATACCACACCCGACCATTGTTCCTAAATTGAAAGGTGTATGTCGTCTTCTACTGGGCAAAGCATGCCCCCCAGAATGTGACAGTCCACATTTAAAGTTTCTGTTTGTACTAGGATGTGTCGTTCCAGCTCAGAAAAGTGTTAAAACTGATTACAAATCATAGCAAATGGACTCTGTTTCCAACTCCCATATATTTAATTTAGACTTGTACCAAATTCAGTAGGATTTCCAGACATTTATATAAAGACACACTATGGGTGTGATCAGAAAGAGATCTTTAAATAAGAAAATATGCCCATTACGAGGTGCTTGGGTGTCTCCATCAGTTAAGCGTCTGACTCTTGGTTTCAGCTCAGGTCAAGATCTCACGGTTCGTCTGTTCGAGCCCCACATCAGGCTCTGTGCTGACAGCAAGGAGCCTACTTGGGATCCTCCCTCTCTCCTTGCTCTCTGGTCTTGCTCTCACACTCTCTCTCAAAATAAATAAATAAACTTAAAAAATATGTCCTTCAAAATAATGAAGAGAATAAGACAATCTGGTGAACTAATAGATTACATAGCAGAACCCTTTCTTTAATAGAGGTTTGAGGGCATCTGGGTGGCTCAGTAGGTTAAGCGTCCAACTTCAGCTCAGGTCATGATCTCAGCGTGAGTTCCAGCCCCATGTTGGGCTCTATGTTGACAGCTCAGAGCCTGGAGCCTGCTTCAAATTCTGTGTCTCCCTCTCTCTCTGACCCTCCCCTGCTCACGCTGCCTCTCTCTCTCTCTCTCTTTCTCTCTCTCTCAGAAATAAATAAAACATTAAAAAAATAAAAAAAAATAAGTTAGATACTTGAAAAACTCCACATTTCAAACTGGCCCTCAGATGCATGTACAACATAACCAGAAAGAAGGCTGTCAGTGCAAGTCATATCTCAGCTCTAATATTAAACCTCAGATTTCACAGATCTCATAATATCTGAGCTGTGACTATTTGCCTCAGGCATCAACGTGGCATTTAAAAAAACTTTTTTTAATTGCGTGGACATTTCGCTTTGTCAGAATATTTACTTCTTGTATAATGCTTAAAAATATCACACTTTCACTCAAACGTCCAATTTTGTCACATTCCACGAGTCAGAAGTCTTTTTTGCCTAATGAAGTCCTCTTTCCTTCTTTCCACTTCTAGGCTCCTACATACTTTGTCACCCATTTTGTGTTGGTTGGTTGGTTGGTTGGTTGGTTGGTTGGTTAGTTGGCTGGTTGATTCATTGATTAGGTAATCAAATTAACTGTCTAGAAAATGCATTCTGAACACACACAAAAAACATTTTTTCCCCATAGAATTTTTGCTTACTACTTTCAGAAGGAATATAGACACATAAGTAAAGGACAAGAGAAAGGAGTGACAGGTAAAAAGAAAGGTGCTCAGCTGAAAGGTGAGAGAGTTAATGAAATTTCAAATATGTGGCAATAGCGTTCCTTCCAAATGAGACAGATACGTATTTTTGTATGTGAAGTATTTTGTATTTTAAAGTTTTTTTTAAACGTTCGTTCATTTTTGAGAGACAGAGAGAGACAGAGCATGAGTGGGGGAGGGGTGGGGGGGTGTCACAGAATCTGAAGCAGGCTCCAGGCTCCAAGCTGTCAGCACAGAGCCCGACGCTGGCCTTGAACTCACGAACCGCGAGATCATGACCTGAGCCAAAGTCAGAGTCGGTCGCTTAACTGACTGAGCCACTCAGGCGCCCCGAAGTACTTTGTATTTTATACTCACATATATATTTGATAGTATTAGCTCTCTTTGCACATGATATTCATGAGGAATGTTTGCATAACCCCCTGGAATTTGCAAAGTGCTCCCAGCTCTTATTTTCTGAACCATAAGGTAAGCTCCTTCAGACCCAGAAGCAAGTGTGTATTTTCCTGACACTTCCTGGATCTGAATGCATCCAAATCAATGATTCTTTGAGCTGTTAGGTATCCGTGGGATGTTTAAATGCACTATCACACCTGCAGACACTGACATATTGTGGCCCATAGTCCACTTTCAGTAGAGGCAGTAAGAAAGAGGCGCGGGCTTTGGCACCTGAGCTGGCTTAGTTCCCAAAAAGCAAAACCATTTCCCAACAAAGTAAGCAAAGACGTTGCCAAGAAGTCCCTGAGCTGCTTTGAGAACGTGCCTGTGGCTGAAGGACCATGACTTTCTATTATCTCTCCAGGGAGACTCCCCTCTTGGGAAGTGCTAAGCAGATGGGGGCTCCAGATGGGAGCCTCCCCGGGCCTTCCCAGCCAGAGTGGCCTGCTAAAAGGATGGAGAAGGGAAGGGTTCAGGGACCCACTGTCTCTCTCCAGGACTCACTTCATCTCTCTTCATTCTTTTGACACCTTCATTACCCAAGGACTCCTGCATTATATCACATCTTACTCATTTTTTCAAATAACCAATTTCCTAATATTTGTAACCCTATGATCAATCAATATTCAGCTCTCCCAAAGCACCCTTCATGAAATGACATCTCCTTCTTAAAAAAAATGTTAAGATAAATATATTAATTTTTTTGAACATTTATTTAGAGGAAGTTAGATCTGGCCATCTGTTGCCATGTAGCTAGCCAGCAATGTAGTAAATACAATATGAAGACATAAATCTATTTCCATTCACTGATCTCATTAATCATGTGGCCAAATGGGATGGTACAGCACCACTCACATTTTTAAATTTGTATTATGATAGTGAAGGCGAATCCTGGGCTACTTCATTTTTTTTTGAGTACTAAATGACAAATTAAAATATAACTTAATGGGGTGGGTTTTTAAAACTCCATTGTGGTGGTGAAAACATGCAAATTCATGGGAGATGCAAAATGGTTTGAGATGCAATTTGTACATATGAGAATTCAGGAGCAGGTGGTTTTCTTTTGCTCTTCTGCCAGTAAATTTTTTAGAACTTTGGTATTTTAAGATCTGAGAGTCCAAGATTCTTTTGCCAGTAGTGTTGACTGGAATATACTGTACCATCAGGTTTGCCTACCTCTGGGTCTGATAGAAGAAAAGAGATTCTCAACCCTTTTCTGAGATGCTCGGGGCAAGAAACCATTCGTTCCTTATTCAGGTTACAATCGACAACTAAGCCTAAAGAATTAAAAATAATTACTTCATTCAACAATTATTCAGGGGCGCCTGGGTGGCTTAGTCGGTTAAGCGTCCGACTTTCGCTTAGGTCATGATCTCGCGGTTCGTGGGTTCGAGCCCCGCGTCGGGCTCTGTGCTGACAGCCAGCTCAGAGCCTGGAGCCTGTTTCAGTCTGTGACTCCCTCTCTCTCTGACCCTCCCCTGCTCACGCTGTCTCTCTCTCTCTCCTAGAAATAAATAAAAACATTTAAAAAAAAAAAACAATTATTCACTAGATGCTCACTCTATGAGCATTAAATGCTCATTCTAAGCATAATGCTTAGAAACGAAAAGACAGCAATGAACATAATAGTCTTATTCCCTGTTCTCATGGCTCTTATGATCTTAAAGTCCTCCCTGATCTGAACACTCCTGTTTGAAAATTTAAACAATTAAAATAGACTGTTATCTGAAGACCTCTTTTCTTCACAGTGCATATACAACCTTTTAACCAAATGTGAGGTTATTTTCCTACATCTCTTGGCTATACATTTTTACTTTTTTCTTTTAACTATACCTATCCATGTCAACAAAAGAAAGTATGAGTTCTGAAGCCAACACTGTCTTTATTTTCCCTTTCCTGTTTGCCTATAGATTGAAGGAGAAAAAAAGTGAGAATTTCTTCTGTTGTCTTAACACACACCTCATTAGCATTTACACATTTACGTTGGTCCAAAATAAGGAAACAATCTTTCTACTTCTGACAAAGCTCACTCCGGGAAGCCTGCATCGGTACTGGCAGCAGCTTCCGGTAAATCAGGTGCCTGATCACGTGCCCCAGCGGGTCCTGGCAGTCTGTGCACCCCCGTCCTGCAAAAGTTTCCACTTGGCTTTAAGAAGCACCAGACAGCTGCTATCCCTAGGTAGATGTGGGCTCCAGTCCTAGGAAAGTCAGAAATGTCTTGGGTATCGTATCATCACTCTAATACTCCATTTTCATATTTGGAATTTCACATCTTCTGAGTAAAGTCTTGCTCAGCACTGACTTAGAATTATTTAAAAAGACAGACATATTATTTTAAAGTTCGTTTTTATTTTCATTAGTCATTCATACCATCTTCCCGAATTTAAAACTGAAGAAACTTCCAAAGTGAGTTACATAACCAAATTCCTGCTCACTCACAGACTGAGGAAGCAAGACCCTGGAATAATACTGAAGATTCTTAGATTCTTTAGAAAAGGGTGAAAACTACATAGTATCCTTTACATGATATAGACTGTTATGGAATGTCCTCTTTAATACATAGAAGTTAGGATCCATCCTTTTCACACAAAACAACCAATAGGCTGCTACAGTGGTAATTTTCACTGGTGTTTCAGTAAAAACACTCACTTTTAAGGTTAGAAATGCTCAATGTGACACACAGTATGTGTTTAATATCCACTGATTGGAAGAAGTGATGAAGTTGAGGAGTACTCAAACATTTCTGTACTTTATTCAATACGATATTTGCAATACATCTAGAGAATCAGAGCACGGACATGTTTCACATTTATTCATATACTAGTTAATAACCATCATACACCCATGGATGGGATGGCTTCTTATAATAACTCTTGGGTCCCACAGTTCAAAAGGCATGAGGGGTGCTATGGAGTGGAGAAGGGGGTTTCTCAAGGTGGAGTAGTGTACAGATCCTTTTAAAAGAAAAAAATAATAGTACTGGACCCCTAGAATTGCAAACCTGGTTATAAACTCCTTTACACTCAGAACCTTTGTCTAACCATAAAATCAAAACAAATTAACAATCAAATATGGGCTACAAAATCAATTAAAATCAAATTAACAGAACTAATTTAATGTGGCAAAACATGTTGTTTGGCGGAAATTAAATTATGGCTCAAAATATGAATATGGTATCGATGCTATGGCAACAGACCTTCTGATCTCAGCACATCTATGTATTTCAAGTGCCAAGTGACAGTTTTCTGGTAGAACACTAGTTGCCTTCATTTATTCCTTGGATTTAGTTGGTACAAATAAATCATTAGCTTATGAGTCTATCTTGTAGTCTTCAGTAATATTACTTGTCACTGTTGTAAAAAAATTTTATACTATATTATTAATTTTATGTTAATTAGATTAATTATTAGATTATCATCCAAATAAAAAAATTTCCTGTAGAGAATTTGCAGAATCTTACAAATATGTTCAAACACTCCCCTATCTTCGTTCCCAATGACGGTAGACACCTGTTTGAAACCCTTAGAAGATAGGAAATGGTGTTCTGGACCTGTACTATGTCAAAGGGTAGTCTGTAATAATAGCGCAAAGGTTTGAAATTCAGTGTTATATTGTAAAGGATTTAAGTGTCCAGTTTGAGGGCAGCCTGAGTGGCTCAACTGGTTAAGTGGCTGACTCTTGATTTCAGCTCAGGCCTTGATCTCAGGGTCATGAGTTGGAGACCTGCATTGGGCTCCACATTGGCCATGAATCCTACTTAAAAAATAAAAATAAAAATAAAAATAAAAAAGTAAAATAAATGCCCAGTTTGATTTTCCTATATAGTAGATCTCAGGTTCACCACTAACCCATAGGGTTCCCTTGTGCAGATTAGAAACAGACACCCCTCCCAGCAGACACAGCCTCGAGCTGGTGTTCTTGGCTTAACCACACGGGCCAGTCTGGAGTTTAGCCCCATGTGCCCCTGGCTCGTGCCTTCGTGCTACAACAACCTATACAACTGTACACGGCAGACTCCACGTATTAAAAAGTTAAGGAAGCAAGATTCCTCTTCTTATTTTTCTTCTCCAAAGAAAAGAAATCCCGACTCTCAAATTGACTCATTAGCTGCATTAAACCTCTTTGTAATGTCATATTTACTTCAGTTAATTAAAGCAAATGCACTGGGAAATACATGCAGTTTCCCTCAGGAAATTATTCCTGGTGACCTCATCTTAAATAAAAGACACATTCTACACACGAGTTCCATTTCCACTTAGTTCACTAATTTCAGTTCATTTTTCCCATTTGATATAATTGTCCAAGTAATCAAACCCTAACTGCGAGTCCCCCAACACCTTCTTGATCTCGCTTTATTTGAAGACTATTTCCTTACTGTATGTGATACTGTGATTTATAAGAAACGTATATTTGGTTATTCGGATGACCAAAGTACATTTCTCATATATATATTAGGTCTTAGGCCACAGTTCCTAAAACCCTTTGAATTTTCTGTGATGAGAACAATAAAGGTATCATTTCTTATTTTGATGAGGTGACCTTTGGGAAGCCTTTAGGTAAGCTCAGGTCGGGGGCTGTTTGCCAGGAGAACCAATCAGTGGTACAGGGTTGGAATGTCCAGCCCTACCTCTGACCTCCTGAGAGAGGAGCTGAGCTGGAGATCGATTCAATCAACAGCCTATGATTTAATCAGTCATGGGTATATGATGAAGCCTCCATAAAAACTCAAAAGGACCATGTTCAAAGAGCTTCCAGGTTGGAGAACATGGTGATTTAGGGGGAGTGGTGAGTCCCGGGAGGTCGTGTCATGGAAAGCCTCTTCCCATATACCTTGCCTTATGCGCCTCTTCTATTGGGATGTTCATCCGTATCTTTGTCATATCCTTTTATAATAAGCTGGTAGGGGCGCCTGGGTGGCTCAGTCAGTTAAATGATTTTGGTTCAGGTCATGATCTCAGGGTCCTGAGACAGAGCCTTGCATTGGGCTCTGCACCGGGAGTGGAGCCTGCTTAGGATTATTTCTCTCCTTCTCCCTCTCCCTCTGCCCTTCCCCTGTTCACACTCACTCTTGCTCTCCCTCCCCTCCCCCCTCCCCTAAAAAGCTAGTAATTCGGTAAGAAAAATGTTTCTCTGAGTTCTGTGAGCTACTCTAGTGAATTATTCTAACCCAAAGAGGAGGTTGTGGGAACCTCTAGTTTATAACCTGCACTTTCCACTGGTCTGATGTGGGTGAGGGTCTGAGGAGCAGGCTTGTATGGGAGAGTCCTTACCCCGTGGGAGCTATGCTGTCTCTGAGTAGATAATGTCAAAATGGACTTGAACTGCAGGACATGCAGTTGGTGTCCAAGCATTGCTGTTGCTGTGGGGAAACCCCCAAACCACATTGGAATTGGTGATCGGAGCCACCAATTTACATATGATGAGGACTAGAAAGAAGTATTTTCTCTGTGGCAGCATTTCTCAGCAGCAATGTTGAGAAATGTGTGTGTGTGTGTGTGTGTGTGTGTGTGTGTGTGTGTATACATATATATATATTTACATTTGCTATCTCTCTCTCTCTCACCTAGTTTAAATAAAGTGTTCTTTTCATATAGCTAGAGCATTTTGAATAGAAATACATCATGGAGAATTATGTAATACCGTTATCTTGAATATTGCTCACTGAGCTTTTCAATGCTATTTACAGGTCATTTCTCAATGTGCATGTCATTGAGAAAGTCAGCTTGTGTTCCCATCCTGCTCTGACCCAGAGAGAAGGGAGGAGGAGAAAGATTTATCAGGAACCTGTGGTGGAGAACTCTAAGATGATATCTGGAGGTAGAAATCAGGAAGTCTGGGAGGATTTAGAGCTTCAAGATTGTAATTGGATTTTAGTAGTGTAGTTGTTGTTTAAAACCTTTGACAGTTATATGCATAATAAAAGCCTAATATCTAGAAGAGAGAGCAGTGGAAGGATCCCTCTGTGTATGTGTGTGTGTGTGTGTGTGTGTGTGTGAGAGAGAGAGAGAGAGAGAGAGAGAGAGGCTATTCCATTTTGTGTGAGTGCGTGCACATACCTAAGCACTCTGCAAAGGCAATGTTATATTTGAGCATCAAGGCTTGATATATAGAAACAGATCATTGCTGTTATGCAATTGTGAACTTATAAAGTAAATCCTCTCTTCCTGAAGCTTCATAACCAGCAGAATTATGCAGAGGCAATTTTACTTTGTGGATTATGGCCATTTATCACAGAGTAAATCTTTGCCAGATCCTTGCAAAAGGAATAGAGCACTAGGAACCTTCTACCTTTGCCTAGAGCCCTCTACCCAGAGTCAAAGCCTGGAGTACCTCCCTAGGACCCCTATTTGCCTGCATAATCACCTCCTCTGGGCAAGAAATCAACAAATGCATGCCCAAGCAAGTCCTTTTCTAGGCTGCCTTCCTTGGGCTTTGCATACATTCATTCAAGGTGCCTTAAGGTCATCTAAGCACTGTGAAGCAAAAGTTAAGGAAACCGGTCTACAAAACTCTAAAAACACATGCAAATCTTAAAGGAACGTTTGCTGAAATACTACAGTGCATACTGACCCTTGCTCCATCCCTGTCTTCCTCTGTGTGATAAGTGGTTTTAGAGGACAGAAAAACTGGGCAAAGGATGGAATGAATTATTTCATCTTTATCTCCTTCCTGCTCATCTAGAGAAGGACACTTGGCACAGTTTGTCACTCACAGTAATGTCAGGCAAATTGCTGGGATTTGTTACCACCACTGCTGTCGAGGTCTTCCATTCCTTTTCCCTCCCCTGGGGGAGACTGCCGGGCTTGAAGAATGAAAATTCCTCAAGTATTTTGGAGTCCCTCCTATATTCTGTATCCGGACTCAGGAGACGCCCCCCTCCCCATCACTCACTTTCTGCCTCTGGGACAATTCTTGCTTCACTGTGAATGCTTTGTTCTATGATATTTTTAAAATTTTTTTTAATGTTTTATTTATTTCTAGGAGATTGAGAGAGAGTCAGCGTGAGCAGGGGAGGGTCAGAGAGAGAGGGAGTCACAGACTGAAACAGGCTCCAGGCTCTGAGCTGGCAGTCAGCACAGAGCCCGACGCGGGGCTCGAACCCACGAACCGCGAGATCATGACCTAAGCGAAAGTCAGACGCTTAACCGACTAAGCCACCCAGGCGCCCCTGTTCTATGATATTTTTGAAGGTGGAGAATCCCTTGTGTCATTGAGGAGAAAGTTTCTGATTGTTCCTTCACCACGCATATATTCATTCTACCCAATACGTGAGCCTTTGGTGACAAAACCATTTTCAAAACCATGTTCACTCTATGAAAGCAGTGGCTTCTGTCTTCAAATGTATGGCAAGCTATTTATTTTCCAAACCAACCAACAAGCGTTCTGGTGTTACCCAGTGCAAAAGAACATGTCCATCAAGAGTACTCACTGGTAGCTAGGTTTTTTTCTTTTGGAAGGAATAGAAAAGCTCAATTTCGTCGTTTCAATTCATGGGAGACTGTTTTAATGCAAAGTGTAGCTATAGAGCAGCCCAAGAGTAATCACTGTCTACAGCCCCCCAGTGTGGGCCCCCCAGGACTGGAGCAGTTCTTTCCCACCTCATTGCTGCTTCAGCCACAGATGTTCGTGACTTCTGGCCATCTCTTCTTTATTCCCGGAGCAAGGTGAACAGGAAATTTGTATTCTTCTTTCAGTTACCAAAATTCCAAGTGAAAGAATGCATTTGTCCTAACAAATGAATATCGACTCTGTTGGGGCTGACCTGTTATACCAAGTCATGTCAGGATTCTGGTCAACCTAAGTGTTGGCAGTCAAGTACCCCTTCTTGGTCTCGTTCGTTAGATCTGGATGTTTCAAATGACACAGAACATGAGCCTGCACCAGGCACTGCCTGTGGCTGCTTTCTCCAGCAAGGCATAAGGGCAAAGTTATTGTCCTCAGAGAGTACATTAGAGGTGGCACGTACCATGACTAAACCCCTCGGTATAACACCAGGCCATAACAAGACTGTATTCACAAGGACAAAATGTAGTCATCTTGTGTTTCCAATGGACTGAAAAACATAAATCTTTTCCACCTAAGGCTCTCAATCCAGTATTTTTCTTTTTGTGAACTTGGATTGTGATGGCACATGGGATAATTATAGAAAGGGTAGTAGTAAAAATTTATAAGAACTGAAAGATGTGCTTAGATACCTTTGGGGAATGTTAGCTAAGGCTGGATAGTGGCCAGCAGTCGAATTTAAAAAGAGGACTCCTATTAATTAGGCAGGCAGAGTAACAGAAAATAATGATTCTGGATAGCATCCTGATGATAGGAAGTGAGAGGCCGGGCAGCTATCAGAAGGAAGAATTATCCAGGAGACACAGTCATTATCTTAGTGCCTATTCTTTTATGAAATATATAGCCGCTGGAAATCCAGTTGGGAGATAGCGGCGGGGGAGGGGGGGATATTTACATTCAATCTGTATCATTTTTGGATTTATATATTTACAGTGCTCGGCTATGAGTGTTCCTGATGAACTACAGCCTTCTGTATTTCACATAACTGTGTTTGAGGCAGAGCAAATGAAATACGTTCAGTCTACATGCGTTATGAGCCGCACTGTGGGCTGAAAAGGCAAGGCTGTCAGTGGTTTCTTGCTTTGCTTCCAGGTTGTCTGTGTAATGTCAGGAGCCTTGGTTTCTAGTGTGTTGTCACGTCGTCTCCCTGTATCCCTTGTCCAGGTGGGCAGCTCTGGACGCACAGGTGTTTTTGTGTTGTGCATTTAGGCAGGTAACTAGGAACACTCTGTGTGCAGGTCAGATGCCTCACACCCACAAAAATCAGATCCATTCTGGATTAGAGTTGGCTCCAAGTGTAAGAATTCAATTTAATAACATAAATGTTTTTTGTGTGCCTAATTAGAGACAAATTCTTTGCTCTCCCTGTGCTCTGAAATATATGGGCCACAGTGGCAGCTGAAGTGCCATTGTTAGGTGACAAAGCAATGGGAATGTGAATGGATTTTGCCTATGGTCTCATGACCATGAGATAACCTTGTACTTAAAGTTTAGTTTTAAACTCATCTTGTTATAGTCCAAACCGCATGGATTTTTCAATGTAATAAACACATATTTATAGTCATCATGTGCTTGGCGCTTTGATAAGCAAATCTGCAGTGGGTTCCAAAATAGCATTTGTCAGCGTCAAGGAGCTTTTGATCAAATTACGGAGAAAGACAATCATAAAAATCACAATTGTCATAGCATTGAACATTTGTTGCATGTCAAATTGTTTTAAATGTATTTCTAGCCATATGCAAAAATACTATAAATTATTTTCTTGCTTTCACAAAGGAAAAAAAATGGAATTGGTGGGGTTAAGTGACAAGCCCAAATAACCAGGTAGAAGATTCAAATTTAGGTTATCTGAATTTAAACCCACATTTTCCTATTATATGATGATCAATAGGCAAAGTAGTGAAATAATAAATAACAGTTATGTGAGGCATTGCTCTAGGAAGTCTGAGAAAGGAAAGATCAACACAAGAGGTCAATTAGTCCTATACTTGCTTGATAGCCTTTATAGGAGATAGTGCTAGGATGAACACATACATGCACATGATCACACACACACACACACATACACACACATCTATACACATATATACTCATAAATATGATGATATATACCTAGATATGCTTACAGACACATACACATATATGATGATATAAATCTGAAATGTAGATACACACATACACATACACACATATTAGAGAAAGAGAAAGCAAAAACTAAACTCCTTTTAGGAGTTTATAGTCTAAGAAGAAATACCCATGCCATACCCATGAGAAAAGAATGCACTTCATGAGAGCTGATGCGTAGACCAGCACTGAGCTTCCCCCACTAAAGTTGCCTGTGTTGCCAGCAGATAGAAGGGCCCCTGTGTCCACCTTAGTGGGCACCACTGCTCTAAAGGAAAACAAAAACTTTTCATCTTAATGTGGTTTCTCCCCTGCCTCTGGGTACTCAAAAATATTAACATGCTGATGTGAGAGACTGTATGTTCTTCTCCAGTAAACAAGACCTTGGTTATAATAGTTTGGCTACACACCCTTTAGCGTCTTATATATAACACAAGTTTCGATTATAAAGGAATGTGACTGGTTTTCTTATGCTACTCATAAACTTATGATAATCCAAAACCAGGAGCTTCTAGTTTTACTGGGTGTGTGTGTATGTGTGTGTGTTAGACCAATGCCAGTATTATAAATGCATAGCTCTCTAAGGTGATTCTTTTGAATAGGAAAATAATTCCTAGCACAAATTCTGATTTTTTGTTAATAATCAATTTCAAAGTAGGGCACCTGGGTGGCACCACTGGGTAAGCATCCAACTTCAGCTCAGGTCATGATCTCACGGTTCGTGAGTTCAAGCCCCAGGTCGGGTTCTGTGCTGATAGCTCAGAGCCTGGAACCTTCAGATTCTGTGTCTCCCTCTGTCTCTGCCCCTTCCCTACTCATACTCTGTCTCTCTCTGTCTCAAAAATAAACAAACATTTAAAAAATTTAAGTAATGATCAATTTCAAAGCATCAAATATGGGGCTTAATACAGTCCAGAGTGTGATGTTTGCTATGTAATTGGACCTAAGCTTCAGGAATCAGTATTTAAGTAAGTATTTAAATCAGTATTTAAGTAAGAATAGCAGAGAAAATATTGAACGGCCCGTTTCTGGAAAGTGTCGCTTGTTAGCGGTGGTACATATGTGCTTTCGGGCTGTTTGGGATCCACATGAAGTGACAGATTCCGTTGCCACACTATTTGAAGTAGTTAAGTGTCAAAGAAGTTAGCCACCTGGAAATTGTGGCTTTGAAGTTGAGTTCAAAATGATAGTTGTTTCCGGAACACGAGAGCCAAGCCCTTCAGTGCCCGCCATCAACAATCTTGATAAAACTGGTCGTTTTGTTTGTCTCCTCTATTTTAAAAGCACTTAGCTAAGCCTCAGTGTCACAAAGATGGATACTTAAAATTAGGGTCATATATAAAAATATTCCATCTCTAAAATGACATGTTTTATATGTAACTACCAAGTTAAATCACCTGTGGTAATGAGTTTTGGGAAACAGAGGGGCAGTGGGACAGACATCATGCCCTGACTTCTATAACTAAGGGAAAATTATAAGTTTTATCTAACTTCAGAAATGTTGGAAATAAGCTATTACAGCATGGGTGAAGTACTACACCAAAGAAAATAGTTCACTTAGTGAAGCAGTTGAAAAGCGTGACTATTTTCCAATTGACTGAAAAAGAGATGACTTGAATGGACAGTTTTCATGGATATTTAAATAGGAGGGAGCTTAGAGATTACCCCCTCATGTGATGAGTTGGGGCAATTGTGAGGTAGAAAGCTCAAGGTTGAATCAAGGGTTGATGCTAAGCTTTGATGCAAAGCCAGCAGCACTCATCAGCTTCTTTCTACTAATAATGTTATCTTTTTAAGTTCAAACTTCATGATTATTATTGTGGCTTAGAACGTACTAGATATGAGATTAAAAGCAGGGGTAAAGCATGAGAATTTTGAATGTTGACTTAAACGCTCCATGGTTACCTTTCTTGGTAGTAAAACTCTTCCTTATAAAAAAAGATACCAGTGTCCTTCCAGGACTTGAATGTCAAAGGCAGGAGGGTGTTTTGTGGGGGCAGATTTTAATTTTACACATTCATAGCCAAGACTGGAAAAGTTATGATCCTGGCCAATGGTGTCTCAGGATACTGATGAAGAGAACAGTCAGAGATGTGTTGGGGAGAGTTAATTCTAACCTGCCTTTACACAAAGGCCAGGAAGGCTAAGAAAGAGGCCACTTTGCTTCTAATTAAGTCAGGCTCCTCCACCAAGCTGGGAGATCCTGCTCAGAATCAATCTCATGGTTGGCTGGGGTCGAATGCTAAATCACAGCTCTCCTCCTGGAGGGATTCTAGCAGGAACAAGGCTCATGTGTTGACCATAGCCTACGGAGTCCCAGGGCTTTTACCAATTGCATTGCTCTACCCAGAGTGACCTTTCTAGACAGGAACCAATATCTCAGCCTCTCAGGATGAGTAAGGGTGTCAAACATAGAAACCATGGCCTTCCACCTCTATCCTGGCTTAAGCCTGAGGATTCAAGAGGGTACTTGGGTCCATTAGCAGCAGATTCGAGCAAAGTAGATGAGAGAAACTGAGCACTGTCAAAGCCACAGCTCCCCTCTGCAAGTTCCCCCACTATATCAGCTGGTGTAGCTACTCACAATATTTTCAGTTTGTACTATTTAGCAAGGTGTGGGCTTTGCAGAAATGAAACCCCTTCTCCTTTTTCCAGAGACTGTAAGCAAGAGAGGAGTGTTATCTTTTCAGAGTTATTGTTCAAGATTTTGAATGACCTAGCAATGATGTACAGAGTCACATACTTTTAATGAGGACCTCATAGGGTGATGGAGAGAAATGAAATATAACAATCGAAAGCATGTCATCAGGACTTTGAGGACATGTGGGGCATAAAATTTTGATGCAATGGTATTTCATGTTGATACGCTGTTATGATTTTTAGGTGGCACAAGATACCAATATTAATTCATATTGGTTATTATTCTTACATGTCAAAGTATTAATCAAGGGAGGAATTGGTTATCAGAGAATATAAATTAATTGGACAGAGAAGAGTGGCCAAGGCCTCTTTGGATGGCATTGAGTGCATAATATTTTAGAGTTCATTTATAAGAACACCAAACAAATTTAAAGCACTGTATCTGCCTTCCAGGGGCTAATAGTTGCGGAGAGAGCTAAGACATGTAAGAGAAGAGTAGAGTACAGGCAGAATTTGATTAAATGCTGAATTGAGGTCCTAGAGAATAAATGCTTCAGCACATCTGCAAGGACAAAACAGGTAACATGAGTTGGACTTTGAAAGGAAGACAGGAATTGAAGAAGCAAGAGTATTTGGAGAAGAAAAGAAGTCACTCAAGAACTGAATAGCTGGGGGTGCCTGGGTGGCTTAGTCGGTTAAGCGTCTGACTTTTGCTTAGGTCATGATCTCACGGTTCGTGGGTTCGAGCCCCGCGTCGGGCTCTGTGCTGACTGCCAGCACGGAGCCTGGAGCCTGTTTCAGAGTCTATGACTCCCTCTCTCTCTGACCCTCTCCTGCTCACTCTCTCTCTCTGTCTTAGAAATAAATAGAACATTTTAAAAAAAAACTTAAAAAAAAAAAGAACTGAATAGCTGGATTATATTTTTACTTGGTGAGGTTCTTGGGATGATACAAACCAACATTTTTTTTGGTCTTCAATATCTGTGTTCTCATTTCCTCTTAAATCACTTGGGTTCACATTTTTGCCTTCACACTTCCCTGATATTGCTTTTGCTGAGACCTCTAATCCCTTCCATACTGTTAAATCTAAAGGCCAAGTCCTGTATCTTGTCTTTCTAGACCTGCAGCATCATTGGTGATGGTAGGACCCAGCCACCTTCCACTGGCAAACTTGCCTCACGTGCCTGGTTTCCAGGGAAGCCTTTCTCTTGGTTACCCTCCAGAGTCACCGATAATTTACTCCTGATCTCCTTTTGAAACCCCTGATCTTTTACATTGGCCTGCCTCAGAGCTAGGTCCTTGGCCCTCTCTTCTCCATCTATACCAACTCTTTTGGGGTCTCATCTGGTCTCATGATTTTAAATACCAAGTATGCAGAGATAACGTCCAAATTCAGGTTCTGAGCCAAGACCCTTCCAAACTCTGTAACTGCATATCTAACCACTCTTTGACATTCCTACCTAAATGTCCAACATCTATCCAAAACTGAACTCCTCGTCTGTGCCCGTTAAAATTTTGCTGTACCCTCAGCCTTTCCATCCAAGTTGATGACTACAGTCATCTTCCTGACTTGCTTAGTCTAAGAGCCTAAAGTCATTCTTGACTCTTTCTTTCTCTTATCACCTACATCTGGAAATGTTAAAAGAAATTTCTAGTGTCTGACCACATCTGTCCACTTCTACTGGTATTGAACCACTTTGGTTCAATAACACCATGATCTCTCTCCTGGTTCATTCTAATAGCCTTCAAATAAATCCCTGTTTCTGCTTTTTCCTCACTAGAGTTCTACTCCCAAAGCAGAAGCCAAAGTGATCTTTTAAAATGAAAGGCCATGTCCACTTATCTGTTCCAAAACACCTTACTCATTCCCGGTTTCTCTTGGAGTAAAAGCCAAAATTCTTACAATGACCTGCAGGGCCTTCACGGTCTGGGACCCTGTTACCTGTGCCTTGTCCCCTCAAATGGATCTACTCAGCATTCTCTCTGATCCAGCCACAGTGACCTCCCCTCTTTATGAACATATCAGGTAAGTTTGCACATCACAGCCTTTTTGCTGACTGTTTTCCTGTGTCTGGAATGCTGGTCCACCATATATCACATGGCTCACTCCCTCACCTTCTCCAAGTACCTGCTCAAGTGTCCTTCACCTCAGCAAGGCCCCCCACAACTCTTCCATTTTAAATTGCAAACTACTTGCCCAATCCCAGCTTCTATTGTTCACCATCTGTATCGCTGACAAAATGCAAGCTCCATAAGACCAATGATCCTTGTCTGTTTTGTTTAATGAGAAAGGCCACATAGCTGTGCCCAGCAAGTATTTGCTGAATGAAAGAGCAGAGACTGGCAATGGCTAATTTATGGAAAGATGGTATTATTGGACATCCATGGGATGGATCAAAGAATCTGAAGGAAGGTGATGAACTAGGCTTTGATAGAGCCTGGAACCCATCTCCTCCAGTCTCCACATCAGGCTAAATTATGACCTCCATTTGGATCAAGGTCGAAATTCCAGAAAGAGAGCTCTGATTGGCCTAAATTGGTCAACTGCCCAGCCATTGGCCAGGGGAGTTTGGGGCAACTTGATGGACCTTTCTATCTAAACTGGCTCCAATGGGGAAAGAACAGTTTCTCCCTTTAAAATCAGTGTGCTGTTATTTTTAAAAGGAGAATGAATAATGAGCCAACACAATAGGCAACTTATTCAGTAGCCATTCAGCCAACATGGGTTGAGCACTAACCATATTATGTCACGTAGTGGGATGCTCAGAGCGGGGCGCCTAGGAGGGACTGTCACATAAGCAGTTACATGCTATACAATAGGCTAACCTTCTATGGTTATCACCATAGAAGGTGATATGAAAAGCAAAGGACTACCCTCTGGAGTGAGGGAGAAGAGAAGTAAGTGAACGATTTTAGAGACCATGAGGTGTTTCTTTAGAGAGAAGCTCAGCCTTTCATCCTTCAGTCCTGACACCTATGGCTGCTGAAGGGTTGCTGGATGGGAGCCTCTTTCAAGGCAGTTTGACATACTTCCTCTTGTTCTCTCCCTGGGATGGAGGAATATATTTAAGGAATTAGATCCGCTCAAATAGCCAGAGATGAATAAGACCCCAGGAACTTGTCACTCATCTCACTTCCTCCACAATGGAAGTGACCTGAGCAAAGCTTTACAGTGAAGTATGAACCTGGTGTTCTCAGGGAGGAGTGAAGAGACCAGACCTTTGGCAAAAGCAGGTGCTCACTCATCCACCTCAGGAAAGAGGCTGAGGAAGAGGCAGAGGAGTCAAATGGCTCGATGCACTGGCAGACAAGGCTTGATGCTGCCTGCTTGGGAGAGTTTCTTCACTTCTAGAAAAGTCACCTCTAGAATGAAAAGAAAATGTGCCAGAGCCATAACCTTCATTCAGAAGATCAAATGAGGGCATGAGTTACCATGTGTAGAATGACCAGCACTGTGCCCTGTACCAAATAAGCAGCCACCATGTTTCTGTTCCCTGTGTATGTTTGCTGAGCACCTCTATTTTTAGGTGCAGCAATGACCAATGTGGAAATATATTGCCCTTCTTCTGGGAGCTATGCCACGGTAAGAAAAGCAGATAGTAAGTACATGGTAGGTTTCATAATATGCAGATGGTGATAGTGTCATGAAGAAAAATGGATAGAAGATAAAGGAGCAGAGATGGGTGATAGTTACTATAAAGATTGGTCCAGGAAGGCTTCTCTGACAATGACTTTCAAACAGAGACTCAATGGAGATTTTAATATATGCATGTATATATAAATATATGAAAATAGGTGTAGGCATTTATTTGTATGTGTATATTTACATTTATATATATGTATATATATGCATAATAGGTTAGAAATCAGAGAATAAAGAGTTCTGACATCATCCTGAAAAAATAAAATCTGCAGAATAATTTTTATTTCTGAGAGGGACCCATGGGTGGCTCAGTCGGTTAGGCATCTGTCTTGGGCTCAGGTCATGATCTCACAGTTTGTGAGTTTGAGTCCCACATCAGGCTTCGTGCTGATAGCTGAGAGCCTGGAGCCTGCTTCAGATTCTGTGTCTCTCTCTCTTTCTGCCCCTCCTCTGATTGTACTCTGTCTCTGTCTCTCTCTCAAAAATAAATACACATTAAAAAAGTGGAAAAAAAAGTAAAATTTCATATTTCTGAGAAAACTCAAATACTCTAAAATTCAAATGCTGCAGACATTACATTCATGCCATATATTTAAAGCTATTTATAGCTGAAAATTTCAGTGTTTTGTGTCTTAGGAATTAGTCTGTTATGATCCTGTTCTTCCCATTTTTGTTCAAAATCCTGAAAATGTAACTTGGGGCTAGGATTCTTTTGAACTCTGAGGCTTCATACACTCCATTAAAATGGAACTCAAGATTTAGGGATATTAAACAGAGCTGTACATTCTTAAGCTTGATATTCCCACTGTATTTGTTCCTTAAATAAAAGCTTTCTTGAGGGAGCAATCATCAAAGGAATTCTGAAGCTTTTCTATCTTGACTACACCTACGTGTTTTCTATTTTTGGCAAGCTCCCTCTAGTCAAAAACATGCTTAGATTTTAGATTTTTCTTGTTCCTAGTGAAGTTCATGAGATTTGTCATTTTAATTTTATCTTCAAAATTGTATTTTTCCCTTAAGGTCATTATCAATTCTTGCCCCATGTTGGAAAGAAAGAAAGAGGGAGGGAGGGAGGGAAGAGGGGAGAGAGAAAGAGAGAGAGAAGAAGGAAGGAAGGAAGGAAGGAAGGAAGGAAGGAAGGAAGGAAGGAAGGAAGGAAGGAAGAGAGGGAAGAAGGAAGGAAAAGAAAGAGCTAGAGGATGAAAGAAAGAAAAGAAAAGGATAGAAAGGAAAAGATGATTATTAAGGATCATTCACATTAAGTGCTTCAGCCTGTGTTGCACTATTTCTCAAGTTCTCTGATCAAGGTTATTAAGTTGGATTTTCATGAGTTTTAGAATTAAAATTGAACATATTTCAAGTGTTTCCTTGTGTGGCAGTTGGCAACCATTCCCACCAGTACTGACTCTAGAGTTTTATTGGGTAATAAAATCTTGGGACTGTAAAGCTTTGTATATAATTTGTCCCTTATTCAGGTTGGTTATTTTTTCCATGACTGGCATTTTTTAAAGAAAGCCATTTGGCAAGGGACAAGGGTTAACTGAATGAGATAGTGTAGGATTTCAGTTCCTGTGTCTATTTCTCCATCCTTCTTGTATATCAAGTGAACAGAAGGAAAATGTATTATCCATTCTTTGAAAAGAAATGCAAAATCACAGAGAGAAGATAAATTTTATGAACCTTTGAGCTGGGAGACAACTGGTGCTCCAAATTCTGATTATATTGATTAAGAAACCAAACCCAGATAGGTGGAGTGACTTTTTAAAGTTAATTTAGTGGTAGAAGCTGCATCAGAATCCAAGATTTGTTGTTACCAACCTACTGGTGTTTCAACCATAACATTCTACTGTCCAAAGTCAAGGAAAAAATATATGGCATAAATCAGCTTTCTAAAGACATACTCACATTTCTGTTTTTTTTAATGGGGCATGACTTGGAGAGGCATGAGTGGCTCAGTTAAGTATCCGACTCTTGATCTCAGCTCAGGTCTTGATCTCAAGCTTATGAGTTCAAGGCCCACAATGAGCTCCATGCTGGCCATGAAGCCTACTTATAAAGGGGAAGGGCATCAAATTTCCCATGCAATTAATATCACTTTCCCAAAACTTCCTCCCCACTATCCTATGGCAATTAATAACCTAAGTGAGAATTCACCGTGAAAGGCAGAGTTTGAAGTCAGAGAGTCTTGGACTTGAATATGGGTCAGCCACTTAGCAGCTGTGTGGCCTTGGAAAAATAAATTACGATCTCTGAGCTTCACCCCATTTGGCCTACTTCTGAGGACAAAATAAAACACGCCACTTTGTAAAATGGTTAGTCCACTTCACACACAGTAGACCCTTAAGTATGAGACATCCCCCTCCCCCTTTAACTCACAGATTAATCAATATAGTAAGAGACTAAACTAGGAACAGATGACAGTGATAGCTTGATAACCCTTCAATGGGGTACTGCTGAAATGCTCAGGGTATCCTTGATTTATCCTGAATAAAGATAAAGAATATGACAGGTAGAGCAGATGTGTTTGAATAGGAAAATCGCTCACCAGGCAGACAGGGGTAAAGAAGAAAATTCCAAACCAAAGGAACTGCTCAAACAGACCACAAACCTGAATATAGTGGGCAGAGAACAGCACTGTTCAATAAAAATAAATGCACCTAAAATTCCTAGTAGCCACCTTTTTAAAAGATAAAAGTGGAAAATAATTTCGAGACTTTGTTTCACTTCCTGTAATATATATCTGAAATGGTATGTATCACCATGTCCTCGATATAAAAAATTAATGAGATATTTCACATTCTTTCCCCATATGGAGCTTTTGAAATGTGGTGTATGTTGTCACTTACAGCACATCTCAGTTCAGACTGGACACATTTGAAGTGTACAGTAGCTGCATATGGCTGGTGGCTGCCCTAATGGACACACTGATCTAGAACGGCAGGTGTGGGGAGGGGGAAGAAGCTTAGGGACAGGCAGGAAGGCAGGGACATGATGACAGGGAGCCTTGCAGGCGAGTTACAGGAATGGACTTGACATTTGTAAGTAAGAGAATTATATAACCACATCTGTAATTTACAAAGATCGGCTGGAGGAGAGGGGGTTTGAGAGAAGGACCAGCCCTGAGGGGCTGTCTAGGTAGATTATTGCCTCTCATATTAGTGTGCACATGGATAAGCCCGGAATCTTGTTAAAGTACAGATTCCAATATTCTAGGTCTCAGATGAGACCTGAGCATCTGCATTTCTTTTTTTTTTTAATGTTTTATTTATTTCGGAGAGAGAGAGAGAAACAGCGTGAGCAGGGGAGGGTCAGAGAGAGAGGGAGACACAGAATCCGAAGCAGCCTCCAGGCTCTGAGCTAGCCGTCAGCACAGAGCCCGACGTGGGGCTCGAACCGACAAACTGTGTGCTCATGATCTGAGCTGAAGTTAGATCCTTAACCCACTGAGTCACCCAGTGACCCCTGAGAGTCTGCGTTTCAAAGGAGCTCCCCAGTTGATACTCAAGCTGCCAGTTCATGGATGGAACTTTGAGTATCAAGGATGTAGAATAAAAACTGAAAAAAAAAATAATGTAAAGGATACTTTTGCCTACAGACTAGCAAGAACCATTAATAAATCATCAAAATGCAAACAAATGCCAGGAGCTCTATATAGTCCGGAACTAACTACTTAGCACTAAGCCCCTTTTGAAGTCCCCCCACACCTCCCTTCTCTGGGAACTAGCTGTGTCAATTAAGGATGTGAATGACAACCATTATCTTGCATTGCAATTTTGTTAACCTTTCCAGGAAGCTTATTAATTCATGTTAAAAGGATAAAGACATTTGGAGCACAAACTGCCTGTGATTTAATGCTCCTGGGAAAGAACATTTTGATTCACGAATAAGTTGGAAACCACAGGACTGTAACAAAATTGCCCACATAAAAGGTTGGATGTATGATTAATGGGTCCTAGTGTTTGACACAGGGAACATGCCACCAAGTAATGAGTTGGGGAAGGAAAATGACAACAAAACCAATAAATTTTGGTTTGGAGAGTCCCATCGTGGTTTTGGGGTTTCTTTTATTCAATATACTTTATGCCACCACATTGTAGAGGGCAAAGTAAATGAGCCCATTAGGTTGACTTTCCCCTCTTCCTTTCTTTTTTCTTTTTCTTTTCTTTCTTTTTTTTTTCTTTTTGGCAGATGAGAGAATTTTCCTCAGGGAAAATTCCTGATAGAAAATTTGTCTTCGCTTAAACAGAATTTATAGGCATTTTAGGAAAATGAATCTTCATTTTAGGACATTCATTTTGGGAAAAAGAATCTTCAACTTCACGGAGAAACATAAGTCATTGTTCTCCAAATTCCATAAAGATTCCCAAATGATTCTTGGCCATTCAGTGAAGCTAAGTAAATCAAGAATGCTACATTAGAAGAATTCCAGCATGTACATTGGGAATGCAAAGAGTTAAATGGTATAACTTACTTAAAGTTTGCCAAGGTCAACAAAGCTGATTTTTCTTCTTGATGAAGTTGAAAGAACCTCAGAAGGAAGGGGGAAAAACAGCATTTAGGAAATATATGGGGGGGGAGCCTTAATTGCTATAATTACTAAATATACGCATTTTCTTCTATATTTCGAGTGCCCTCTGACTTAAGTAAGAATGTGTGTGCTTTTTGGTTTAGAGTAGTTATGTATCAAATCCAATTTGTATACAAACAGTTTGGACAAGAGAACATTTTCCTTTTCCCAGGGTGTGCTACTTGGAAGAGGGCTTGATGTCCGGTACCCTTATATTGCTGCCTCATGGACCTAGTGCCCAGTACCGACTGGCCTGGCTACAGCGCCTCCCCTGCCCGCTGACTGAGGGCTAGGACAAGGCCCTCATAGCCATGCCCTACACAGCAAGATGGGTATTTAAGAGGCCTCTGCAGGGGTGCCTGGGTGGCTCAGTCGGTTAAGCATCTGACTTCAGCTCAGGTCATGATCTCACGGTTTGTGGGTTTGAGTCCCATGTCGGGCTCTGTGCTGACAGCTAGCTCAGAGCCTGGAGCCTGTTTCAGATTCTCTGTCTCCTTCTCTCTCTGCCCCTCCCCCCCAATAAATATTAAAAAACAATTTAAGAGGCCTCTGCAGAATGACCACAGCATATGGATGCCTTGATTTTTTTAGACACGTGGTACTCAATCAATAACAAATTGTCTTCTGATCTTCAATTTCTGGGTGAGGTTCCCAACATACCCACTAGGCATTGGTGCCCAGAGTTTCCACAAATACCTAAGGAGAGAAGTACAGTAGGAAGAATAGTTTAGGTAAATAAAGGTAGAATCATGAAAAGAATGCTCACGGGGACTTAATGACAAGCAAACAGTGGGACACTCCAAGGCTTGTGTCCACAGGCAAGGTTGAAGCAAGAACAACAAGAAGAATCTAGTATCTATATTTGTCCATTGCATTCCACACTCTGGGCTGACACCTCTGCAAGATTCGCAGGCGTTCTGCATACCAATGCCAAAGGCCAGCTATCACCACTTCCACTTTACAGGAAAGAAAAGTGACTCAAATACCAATTAAGTTACTCAAGGGCACAAGTGCTTTCGTGGAAGCACCAGACCTTAGGTCTGGTATGTCATACTTGGAGAAGCCTAGGAAAAGCCCAGCGGTGGGCTGGCATGCAGGCCTGCATATATAGGGTAGAGGAGAGGAGGCAGAAAGGGGGAGCGGGGAGGTGAGAGCAGAGTGAGTAATAGCAGAATTTGACCTGGGGACAGAAGAGCTGATCTTGCAAGTCCTGAGTCCTTACAGGAGTCATGGATGTGACTAGTCCAGCCTGGTGCATCCAATAGACAGGAAGACAGATTGATGGGATCAAAACCTACCGAAAATTCTGTAGCATCCAGCTTGCAGGCAGCCAAGGGGTCCTCCCAGAAGCTCCTGGAATAAGGGTGTATAACAGAGATCACACCCCCAAAAACAGCTATCCATTCATGTATGCTGTTATGTAGTAGTTCAAGGACAAATACCTTCACTGAATTCTCAATCAGGCAATCAGTACCTGTTATCCACGGGCCCTTCACAGTTTGGTTGTTTTTTAAATTTTATTTTAGAGAGAGAGAGACAGAACACACAAACGAGGGCAAGGGGAAGAGAGACAAAGAGAGAGAGAGAATCTCAAGCAGATTCCACACTCAGCATGGAGCCTTGTGCAGAACTTGACCCCACAACCCTGGGATCACGACCTGAGCCAAAATCAAGAGTCAGATGCTCAACCAACTAAGCCATCTCCAGGCAGGCTGGCCCTTCACAGTTTGATAACTTCAATGGCTCTAACCATGGGACATGCAACTGAAAGATAATCAATCATTCATTACTTCTTTTGATAAATAATTCTTTTTTTAAATATTTTTATTTTTATTTCAAGGAGAGAGAGAGACAGCGTGAGCAGGGGAGGGTCAGAGAGAGAGGGAGATACAGACTCTGAAACAGGCTCCAGGCTCTGAGCTGGCAGTCAGCACAGAGCCCGACGCGGGGCTCGAACCCACGAACTGCGAGATCATGACCTAAGCGAAAGTCGGACGCTTAACCGACTAAGCCACCCAGGAGCCCCTTGATAAATAATTCTTTGAGCATCTTCTCCATGATATTCTGGGGCTGATATGCTAGTAGGGAACAGGGACAAACAAGAATAATGTAAAGGAACAACTGAATTGCTTCAGTGGAGACAGCATGTGCAGTAGGAGCGCAGGGGAAGTAGGTGTGAGCCTACCTGCCCCATGGCCAGTGGAGACCCTGGTCCAGCTCAGTCCACCTGTTGTACCAACCTCTTCTTAGACCCCCGGTCCCCTCCCCCCACCACACTGCAGCCACACACAGTGGCTTTTCTGTCTATCATAACATCGGGCTCATTCCTACTCTGGGGCTCTGCACTGCTTATTCTCTCTACCTAGAACACTTCCTCTTAGACCTTCACAGGGCAGTTAGGTCTCAGCTCAAATGTCAAATGTCACTTGGTCAAAAGATCATTCCAGAAAACGATATTTAGAGTAACCTCCCTCTACCCTCAGTCTTGACTACATCTTGAGGACATTAACCACTTTCCCAAACATGCATACACCCTGTATACACATATATGTGAAGGGATCTGAGCTAATTACTGTATCTGTCCTCTGTGCCTGCCACCGTAATTAGCAGAGTCACCAGTCAAAACACTCACTGAATGAGGGGGAGAAGAAGAGGGAAAAGAAGGAGGGAGGGAGAGAAGAAAGTAGAAGAAAAGAGGGAAGGTTTCACTGAAGAGAGCTGAGGTGTTTGGGTGGGTATTTAGATAAGACAAGCAAGGGGGGAGGGAGGGTGGCCATGCCAGGGATAGAATGATAGAGGCGAAGTTCAGGTTGGGGAGTGGAAAGTACCACTGCCTGAGATGGTAGAGAAAGCCTAGCAAGAGAGGTAAGAAGTTATTTGAGATTCCAAAAAATGAATGATTCAAAAAGCCAGTGAATATTAGAAGGGCATTCTGGGCTCTGGGCACAGCCCAGTTATCACTCCTTAAGTAAATTAAGTGTCATAGCATGACTGAGCTTAAGTATAAATGGCCAGTTTTGGGGCGCCTGGGTGGCTCATTAGGTTGAGCATCCAACTCTTGGTTTCAGTTCAGGTCACGGTCTCGCAGTTTCGTGAGTTCGAACCCTGCATCAGGCTCTGTGTTGGCAGCATGAAGCCTGCTGGGAATTCTCTCTTTCTTCCTCTCTCTCTCTTCTTCCCCCACTTGCTCTGTCTCTGTCTCCCTCAAAATAAATAAATTGAAAAAAGTTAAAATGGCCAATTTCAAGGCAATGCTGAGTTGACAGTGCCAACCGCTTACTTCTTGAGATTTTTTCGGAAAGAATGCACATCCTGTCTTCTAATGAGAGGATTAGTGACCTGTCTTGCATACTTTGGACAGTCACCTAAGAAGTCAGCATATTGCAAAGGAAGCTGTCTTCAATGCTGGCTAATTTCCAGAGCATCCCTTGTAAATTTTGATGCCTAATTAGCATGTTGGCCCTGGCACAGGGTTAGACCAAATTCACATGGTTTCAAAACATCTATAGTTCATGCCCCTTTCCTGAATCTGTATGGTGGCTGGCCTCTCTGTTCTTTTATTCTAGTTCGTTGATCCTTCCTAACAAAAATTCTGCCAGTTCCACTTAAAAGAATATTCAGATTCTTCCCACTCTAAAAGTGTTCTCTTTTCTTTCCTTTGTGAAGATCTCCAGGTAGCACGTTGGAGCATTTCATTGATTTAAGACTATGTCAAATTGCAGAAAGGCTGAGTGACACCTTTTAAATGTCAGACTCTACCATAGTCACTTTTGGGAAAAGCAATATCCATTTTTTTAATTTGACCTTTCTTGGGAGCATGTTTGGTACATGTGATTCACTTCAGTTTTCCTCAAGTCCTCTCCATAAAAGATTTATAAACGGATCCCCACCAGCATGATATTTCATCATGATGCAACAGAAAGAATGTTTTACAAATGCCACCGTGTGATGAAAGTTAAGGCCATGCATCAAGCTGGGGTCACACTAGAGGTGGCATTCATGTAGAAAGAATTCATCTTCACAGCTTCTTATTTGATATCTCTGATATCTACCCAAGTCAAACTGCATATGTAGATGAGCCATTGTTCACTTTCAAAGCTAGAACCAGTTATTAGGTTTTCAAAATATTAGATATTTTTTCCACAATTTCTTTTCTGGGTGAAAAATAACTATGTTGTCTTCCTGCGACAATAGGGAAAACATCACTTCATGCTCCCTAAGTATCTCTAGTAACAACATTTGGAGGGATTCCCCAGGAAATGATAAAAACTAATTGTATTATTAGGGGGAGGGGATAAGAAGCCACCCCCCATCTCATAAGTCAGATTCCTTGGTAGAAATGGACATGTTACAAATTTCTGATATGTCAGTAATCTTGGTCCTGGCAAAGCTGGATGGCCATGTGGTCAGTCCCTATGATCACCTAGTGTGGATACTGTTTTCCTCATGAGGTAACTTGAGTTTAATATGACCTTCAAAGTAGAGGAAAGGCGCTTTTGATAGGATTTTTCATAGCCAGACTTTGATTCAAGTGGCCATATATACTGAAAGGCGTAGAAGAAAACTGAAGATGATGCTGGTAACGACAGTAGGGATAACTCAACTCATTGTTTTCTAATGCTATACCACGTTATTCTGTGTTCTAGTTCACACACAAAAAGATTGCACGTACCTTGTTGATTTTATTTTTTTTATTTTATTTATTTTTATTTATTTCTAGGAGAGAGAGAGAGAGAGAGAGAGACAGCGTGAACAGGGGAGGGTCAGAGAGAGAGGGAGATACAGACTCTGAAATAGGCTCCAGGCTCTGAGCTGGCAGTCAGCACAGAGCCCGACGTGGGGCTCAAACCCACGAACTGCGAGATCATGACCTAAGCGAAAGTCGGCCGCTCAACCAGCTAAGCCACCCAAGCGCCCCACCTTGTTGATTTTAATCTTTCCATCAACACCATGTGCAAGCTTTAAAATCTTGTTCTTGTNGCACAGAGCCCGACGTGGGGCTCAAACCCACGAACTGCGAGATCATGACCTAAGCGAAAGTCGGCCGCTCAACAGACTAAGCCACCCAAGTGCCCCACCTTGTTGATTTTAATCTTTCCATCAACACCATGTGCAAGCTTTAAAATCTTGTTCTTGTTCTCATTTTACTCATGAAAACATCGGGGCCAAAATGAAAAACAGACACTGCACTAGAACCCAGGTCTTCTGACCTCCAATCCCCCATTCATTCCATTTCTCCAGTGAGAAGGAACCAAGAAGAGTTGTATAAACAAAAAGCAGTGGCACAAAAAATTTCTAAACTCCTTAACCTTACCATCTCTAGGCTGGGTGCTTATACTTTTTGTTGGTTAGAATGAGGATCAGGGGTTATAAATCCCTGGACTTAATTTTTTTTTAACCCAGGGATTGGCATTCCATATGTGCAAGAGAAAACATCTCAAAGACTAGGCATCTCACCAAAAAGCTACAAGCTGAGAACAAATAGACAACACACACAAGAGACAGACTTGAACCTAGGGCATTTCTTGCCTATTACAAACTTGCCCTAGCCTCCGGTTCAATAAATTGTCTCATGGTATGCCATTGTTCTTTACCTTGAAGTTAGCAGAGTGATTCCCTGATTTTAATATGTGTAGTCTATTAGAGAAGTCATAACAAAGAGAGAGTTAAGTGATTTAGAAAATTTTCAGTTAAGAAATTTAAAAGTCAATTTGAAGAGTTCATTTTGGGAGGACCCTTTCAGTTTCTTTTTGTTTTAATTTTTTAACATGCATTCACTTTTGAGAGACAGAAAGAGAGGGAGGAGACAGAGTGCAAGCGGGGGAGGGGCAGAGAGACGGGGAGACACAGAATCCCAAGCAGGCTCTAGGCTCCGAGCTGTCAGCACAAAACCTGACACGGGGCCCGAATCCACGAACCATGAGATCATGACCTGAGCTGAAGTTGGATGCTTAACTGACTGAGCCACCCAGGCTCCCAGACCCTTCTCAGTTTCTAAGTGGTGTATTGTCCCAATACATCTTTGAGTATAGTATTTTTAAAAATAAAGTGAAACCACCGGGAAGATAATATACAGTAATTATGCACTGGGGTTAGGGCCTTTGGCTTTTGTATTCAAGATACTAATAAGAACAGATACTACATTTGAATTTAGCCAAAAGGCTGAGGAGCAATTGATTTTTATATTCAAGATACTAAAACTAAGGAGAAATGTGACAATGTGCCTTAAGTTAATAGTTTGTTTTGGTAAAGTGATTTAGAGAAAGATTTAGAGCTTGTGAATATATGTGACAATAGTCGAGAGGGGAGATTCTACATATGAGTGGAAAGATGGGTACACATGAATTGTGGGCAAACGGTCCAATCTGGCGGTAAAGCACGATTCTGCATGTCAGTCAATGAGATGGTCAAGAGGACCACAGGACTGATGGTCTGGTCAGCACTGTGGGCACCATCTGCTTTCTTGGACCAGATGTTGGCCAGCTTCACCTAACTGAACCACGTGTGGCTTGGGCATCCTGTTTTCATAAAGAATGTAGTAGACAAAGGACAACGAGTTCAGAAAGGGGCCACAAAAATAATTCTAAGGGTTCACTGATAAGAATGAAAATGAAGAACAGAATATCCTCACTGCGTGGCTGACAGCTCTGTCAGGGCATGGATGGCAGAAGGGGGAGGAGTTAATTGCAGAGAAGGAGCTAAGAAGTCTGTAGAAGTTTAGGAAGGAAGTATTTAGCAGAACCCTGGAATTTGAAAGCTGTAAAGTATCTTGGAGATCATCTAGAGGTTTGGTTGGAATTAATGAGGTTAAATTAAGCCGGGGAAATGAGATAAAAAGCAAGAGAAACCTTCTGCAAACGAGAGTGAGTTAATAATGCTTAATTGAGCAAAGTAGAAACTCTTGCTCAGTTCTTCCTTCATACCATTGGCTCCTGGAATATGATATTCTTTTGCAATATTTAAGCCAATGCCTTTAGGAATATGGATCAAGGATTAGGCCACTGACAAGTGACTAAATAAATTGTCATCAGAGCCAGTCTTCTGATATCCAGTCAGCATTTTTTTATACCATATTGATAGCCACATCTGATTGAAACTTATGGAACTTCAACATGTAATTGCTAGGTTCTGGTGTGATCATTTAACCTCACACAACCCCTTAAATTTATATATCCCTTGAATCATAGGAAATGGTGCTATATATTATACAATTAAGCTTACATAGCCAGTTAATGCCAAAAATGATGAGTCGATACTAATCCCTACCTAAGCTCTTCTATTTCCAGCCTACCTCATTTATTGAGAAAAGTAAATATTTTTAAGTCCCTATTAGTTTGTAGTCCTCATTAGCAATTTATGATGGTGTAAAAGAGAAAGGAACAGCTTTAGGAACAAAAAGCTACACACAAAATTAATCATTTTTATGTTCTAGCAAGAGGAATATATAACTACGGCAAAGGAGAAGTTGAACAAGAAGCTAATTTAAAAAAGAAAAGATGTATCTATCAGTTTCAAAAGAGAAGCAATTTTAGAGATGACTGGTCTTCTCCAAGTGATTCTAAGGAATTTGGAGAACACTGACTTCATTAAATCTAAAATGCTATCAATTATAGGATGTACCATTATTTTATCCACCACCAAAAAAGAGAAAACCAATTAGGCCATGACACAGTGCTCTCTTATCCCATCAGTTATAAGATGTATCTTGCTTTCTTCAGTGTTAAAATGTTTCTTCAAGTGTGCATAGTACAATCAATGAAATACTGCATCGTAAGCTTAAACCCATAGCAATTGAAGACGGTGCCGGCTGTCTTCCCAGTAGAAAGCCCTTGACACAAGAGGTCCTCCTCTCTATCATTTTATTCTGAAAGGAGAGATTTTTTTTAATGTTTATTTTTTGAGAGAGAGACACAGAGTGTGAGTCAGGCAGGGGCAGAGAGAGATAGAATCTGAAGCAGGCTCCAGGCTCTGAGCTGTCAGCACAGAGCCCGACATGGGGGCTGGAACTCACAGACTGTGAGATCGTGACCTGAGCCGAAGTCGGGCGCTCAACCAACTGAGCCACCAAAGTGCCCCAAGAAGAGAGATTTTTAAAGTGACCTCAAGTTTAGGGGTTCGCTCTTTTTTTTTTTTTTAAGAAGAAAACTGATTTAATTCCTTCCCTGTTGTTGGATGACAAGAGTGACCACATAAAAAGTGTATGTGAAGATAGCTTGTCTATGTGGCTTTTTAGGGAGGAGGAGACACACTCTATAATGAAGTGAAGGTGAGCGTGCATGTGAAATACCAGGCTGCCCTTTCAAAGCCTGTGTATTCAATTGTGACCTGCTACCAAGCTGCACTGTCTTATCTGTGCTCTGTTGACATGTGCTCCTATTTGGTCCCATCATCTTATCGCTTCTCTGTGTTCTTCTTTGAAAGTCTTTGTGTCAAGGGGCGCCTGGGTGGCTCAGTCGGTTGAGCGTCTGACTTTGGCTTGGGTCATGATCTCACGGTTCGTGGGTTCGAGCCCCGTGTCAGGCTCTGTGCTGGCAGCTAGCTCAGAGCCTGGAGCCTGTTTCAGATTCTGTGTCTCCCTCTCTCTCTGACCCTCCCCTGCTCACGCTGTCTGTCTGTCTGTCTCTCTCTCTTTCTGTCTCTCGGAAATAAATAAAACATTAAAAAATTAAAAAAAAAAAAGAAAGAAAGTCTGTGTCAATACTGCTACACTCGGTAACTCACAGAATTCTGGTACCTCTGAGCCAAGCAGGGAAGCTAATCAGGACCTACGTGCCGGGAACGGGGCAAGGGGCAGATTTAGATTTGTGACGTGTCTGTTCCATGTCTCCCCTTCCACCCTCACACCTGCACCACTAACCCTGTCCACCCCCCACCCTTCACAGGGTACAGGGGAAGGAGGAGGCAGATTAAGGAAGGGGAGAAGACCAGAATGCATCCTCCAGTGGGTTGGGCAAGGAAGAAGATGAAATTAAAGATCACAAAGGCTTGCCAACCACACCATTCTCAGGCAGCTCCACAATAAACTAAAAGACATGCACTCTCCAGTGTAAAATGTGTTTTAATAAATAGGAAAAAGAACATCACTGCTGTCTATCCATACTAAAACATGCTAGAAGCATTGGGAGTGTGACCATATACGTTTCTAAATGTCGCTAAGCTGTGCTCTAATTCAGTTTCCCCACTTTGACACTGTGACATTTTGGGCCAGATGATGATTTGTTGGAGGGAGTGGGGGCTGTTCTATGTACCGTAGGATGTTTAGCGGCATCACTGGGCTTCTAGATGCCAGTAACATCCCTCCCTTTATTGTAGCAACCCAAAATCTCTCCATCACCAAGGTCTTCTGGAAGGCAAAATTGCCTCCCCACTCTCCATTTGAGAACCTCTGCTCTAATCCCTCTGTAAAGAAAAGCTACCTAGAATGGAGTTAAAATCCCAAATGGTAACAATTTATTGCTCATCTACAAAAGGCTAAAGAGGATTCCTTATTCTAGAATTGGCTTATGCCAGGCAGAGAGAGAAAAAAAGTCATCAGCATCACTTGTAAAACATTATCTGGGATGGTCTTGTGTCTCTTAGACTTCTTTTGCTTTTTTAATTTAAAACCAAATAAATGTCCATTGAATTATATGCCAGTTGAATTATTTGATCATTCTCATATTTAGCTCAGAAAAAGCAACCTTGCATTTTATTCAGTGATCTCTAAGAGGCACTTTCAAGTGTTGACTTCTGTTTATATGTTTCTTAAAATTCCTTTGTCCCCACTTGTTGGGATGAGCACTGGGTGTTATATGGAATCCAACTTGAGAATAAATGAAGAAAGAAAAAAAGAAAGAAAAGACAGAAAAATTCCTTTGTCCCATAAATTTCCCCAGGTTCTTCCCATACATTCTGTCTTGCTTGAAATGGCTTAGAGACTGATAGCCTAAGAAATGAGAGATATCATGCATGAGTTCAATGCCTGAAAGGAAATAATTCACTGCAATCAATCAGATTTACTTGAAAGATGATGATTGGTTCCTTTACACAATGATCTTTGCTGTATGAAATCATTCCTTATAGAAATTTTATTAAATAGTATCTTATTATTTTTGTCAAACTTATAGTAGAGATCAAGTGAGTACATCTGTATGAAAATACATATTCCAAAAAATGAATAATAATTAATCCATAGAAATTTGTTCAGAAACTTTATTGTAATTCACATTTTTATTTACAAAATTGTTCAGTAAAAGCAATCATGATTTCCTTTCTTTTTCTTTTTTCTTTTTCTTTTTTTTTTTGAGAGAGTTAGCAGAAGAGGGGCAGAGGAAGAGAGAGAATCTTAAGCAGGCTCCATGCCCAGCACAAAGGCCCACACGGGGCTCAATCCCAGAATCCAGGATCATGACCTGAGCCAAAATCAAGAGTCAGATGCTCGCTCAACTGATTGAGCCACTGAGGGACCCTGGAAATCACTATTTCAAGTGCTGTTCAGAATCTCACCTCTTTCATCTTCAACATATGTGTTGCAAAAGAATTTTCCTTTTTGGTTATATGTGGGTTGATTGGGATTGGGCTTTTTAACATTTTTTGGTAAAGTCTGGGGCAAAAATTTATCAAACTATCGTATTAGTTAAGTCAGAAAACTTTATCACAGAGACTCTGACTCATCTGTGCTTTTAAAAATATCACACTTAGAATCCATCAATTAACACATTGTAGGGAATTTATTTAACCATGCTTTTCGAGGCATCAAACTCTTCAACTCCTTTCTAAAATAAATCTCTTCCTAAGTGATCTGGTTATGTGAGGACATAGTGTCTTGACTATTTCACTTTTCTAGAAGCATGAAACATGTCTGCAGCTCTGAGGTCTGGCTCCCACTCTCTCAGCCTCCCATAGTCCTCTTCAGACTCAACAGCCTCTGTGTGGTCAACATCCATTCATAACTTAGTCGCCAACTCCAGCCCCACAGTGACATGCGGAGAAAGGCACTAATGACTAATTGTCAATTTCAGTGGCCTCGTATTTGCTTCCTCACATTCTAATAGTGTCTGCCATTCTTGACTACTGTTCTGTCATGGAATTTCTGTCCTTTGGCTTCATAATGCTCTTTTCCTCTACTCTTCCTACTCCCGAAATCCCAATTTCCCAGGGTCCTATCCCTTTCTACCAACTGTATTTCCATGTTGTATACTCTATCCATTTTCTCTTTCTCTACTGTGTTTCTCAGGAATCCTACCCAGTCCCAGAGCTTTACTACATGCCTCCCAAACATACAGATCTGGAGTTCCCAATCTGCCTTGAAAACCTAACAGGGTTCAGGCAGCTGGATGGCTCAGTTGATTAAGCGTCCGACTTCAGTTCAGGACATGATCTCACGGTTTGTGAGTTCGAGCCCTGCATCTGGCTCTGTGCTGACAGCCAGCTCAAAGCCTGGAGCCTGCTCCAGATTCTGTGTCTCCCTCTCTCTCTCTTACCCTCCCCCACTTGTGCTCTGTCTCTCTGTGTCCCTCAAAAATAAATAAATGTCAAAAAATTAAAAAAAAAAAACCTAACAGGGTCTCGATTCTCAACAGCTGTACACCGAGGCCCACCACCCTCTCACTTGCAAATGCGCCTGAGAACTTGTTAGGAATGCAGATTCGGGCCAGCCTCAGACCTGCTGAATGAGAAATTCTAAAGGGAGGGCCCAGAAATCTGTGTTTCAGTAAGCCCTCCAGGCAATTCTGATGCATGCTAACGTTCGCAAACATGAAATGCTTTTCCTGTGCTTTCTGCTCAAATTTTCTCCATCTTTTGAAACATTGCTTAGATATGAAGTTTGTCTGTGAGGTTGTCTCTGAGTCTCTGCTCTGCTCCTACATTTATCTCTGTGCCTTTATCATGTCACTTCCAAAGCCCTTCCTTGTTTTCCAGTTATATGCACCTGTTGGATCGCCTCCTCCTAGATGTTAAGCTCAAGAATAGGGACCCTGTGTGTGTGTGTGTGTGTGTGTGTGTGTGTGTGTGTGTGTGTGTGTTCTGCTTTGTTTTAAGCCTCATCTTTGTATTTGGTCATTTGCTTTATATTTTTATAAGAATTAAAAGCAATAAATAAAACTTTCCCAATTTGTGAATGATGTAATTCATAGGATCTGGAAGGTTATCAGAAGCAATGAAATAGCGCTTAAAATTTGGGAGAGTAGCTTTAATCTTTTAATAAAATAAATCCCCTCTTTATTCTCACATGCCTATTCAATTAGGAAGGGCCCATCTGATACTATGGTATTAACTTCATAACATTCTGACTGTCTGATCTCTGGGAAAAAAATTTAACACCCAATAACATCACAGGGCCAGAGTTATGTTTTCAGAATGTGCCTTGTTTCACTCGAAGCCCATGGCACTATTGTAGTTAGCACAGTCATTTTATCCAAAGAGGTGTCTAGAAGCAAAGAAGAAAGTTTTCCCAGACTGGTAGGAAATTTAAGTTTGAAAACCAATGTGTGTGTCTAAATCGACCCAACTGTCCTGCATCTGTGATTTGAACTCTTACTACTCCATTTTGTACTGTTAAGATTTATTGATTCATTTGAATGGTCATAATACAAAACCAAGTCACTATGACCATGCGTGTATGTTTAATATAAAGTATTTTTTACGAGCCCAGTTTTCTTAGGTAGGAAGCAGCCTGGGAGGAGGGATGCAGGGCAGAGAAATGGAAGCCAGAAAGAACNCTCCTATGTAGCCATGAACTGCTGAAAACCTTGCTGCAATTTGTTTCTTTGTTTGACACTGGGTAGGCAATTAAAGTAGTGACTAATTCACGCTGCTAATGATTGACCTAAGAGACTTCACAGTAATGATTTCTAAATTAGAAATCTCATAGTGCATCCACTCTATACCCAGCATGTAAAAAATGGCACTTTAGCTCTTAAACCCTCCCAGAAGGGACCCACCATGGCCCCCTCTGACAAACGAAGACGCCTGTGCTGGGAGAGGCTGAGAGTTGCCCACGGGCTCCAGGCTGCATGGATGCAACTCACCCAGAACTGAGCCTGAACAGCCGCTGGGGGCCCCTTGAAAGATGAACATCAGTGGTGCTCAGCCTTTGGGTGCCTGAAGTCCTTTTGAATTCTAGATGGTTTGGCAGTGCATTTAAGGAAATCCAGAGACTTGGAACGACTCAAGTCAATACTAACCATGGTGTAAAGCCTTCTCCAGTGAGCAGTGACTGCGTGTCCATGCAAGTATCCTCAGCTCTTTTGTTTCTACTTACTCCCCTCTATGTCTGGTGGACAGTGAGCAGAGCCATGCGTGTCTCTCGCTGCTATTATAGATCCAGGAGGCTAGCCTCGGCACTCCAGTGAGGGCCCTTTTCGTTGCTGTAGCTGGACATCAACTACACATGCCACCTCTGTACTTTGTGACATGGCCTCTCAACTCAAAACCCCATCTGACAGTCATTGTGGTATATTCAGTTATAACAAGAATAAGCCTTACACATTGCTAACATTTTGGCAACACGTGTGACAGGACTACAATACACAGAGAACCCCTGGAAGATATCATGGCAGCATCTATTGCATGATTACGTAATGGAATATAAAGGCTTGGTCTGCCCATATAACAGAAATGTGAACAGGAAATTTTAAATGATCCTAATTGGATTTTTTAAAGTCTTTTAAAAATTATGACTTCCACCATTCATAGCATGCTTTAATACTAGAAATTATCCTTTATAGGGTATTATTTCATCGAACAATGCATTTTTTTATGAATCAGATCTCCATGATACATTTTTGCTAGTAATAGCTATAAATCCAGTCTTTAGGATGATTAAGCTACTTACGACCCCTCAAAATCCCTGGGAAAAAATGACTGTCCTTAAAAAACATAGCCAGTAGCATGTATATTTTCAGAATTGTGAATTTGTTTGCATGATAACTGCAATTACAAATCTGGAGTTTTTAATCTAGCAATCAGATGACAAGATGAGCAATTACCATTCCATGCTTAACTATTTTTACGATGGCTTTTTTCCCCAAAGCAGCTGTTGTGGTTAAAAACACAAAAATTCTTATTTTTTATTCTCATGCTACAGTATTTTGGCAAACAAATCTCTGTTGCCCAAAACATGAAGAGTCTGATTCTGAAAGATGATGTAACACATGTGTGCTTTCATAGATTTTCCAGTGCTTCATTACCTCATGGATATGGACTTTTTCTTTCCTCCCTTCCTTCTTTCCTCCCTCCCTCCCTCCTTCTTACCCTCTTTCCTTTCTTACCTCACACAATGCTTAATACAGAAAGGATACCCAATGAGTAGTTCATGAATGGATGAGTGAATGAATATTTGGATTATTTGCCTGTATCTTTCTAAAAGTGGTGTGTGTGTGTGTGTGTGTGTGTGTGTGTGTGTGAGAGAGAGAGAGAGAGAGAGAGAGAGAGAGAGAGAGAGAGAGAGAGCGAGCGACTGGAAAAGAAAACCCAAAATATTTATTGATGCTATTTTCCTTTCTTTCCAACCAGCTGATGACATTAAAGAGGTAGATTATGTTCTCTGGAGAATTTCAGACAAGAGATACAAGGGTGTGTTAGAGACTTTGAGTCCCTGTGTTAATCATTGTGCCAATTCAAAAAAATACAAGGGAATGAGATAAATAGGGTGAATAGTAAATAGATAAATGCCACTTATCAGTGCTGATATCAGGTAGTTTTGTTTTCCAGCAGACAATTTTGATTAGAATATATATGTCAAATTCTTACACAGAGCAGGCAGGAACTCTGAGCAAAAACCTCATACCAGCCCAGTCTTCTTTGTGAATCCATCTAAAAATATTCATCCTTTATAAAGCCTTCACTATTAATCATGGACATAGGTTATTGTATCCCTTGCCCCTCTGTCTTACGCTTGCATCTATCTTAATATTTGTTACGTTGACCTCCCCCCCCCCAATATTTATTTGGATGTTTTCCCAATAGCCTTGTTCTAGCTTCAATGGGTGAGATCATGCTTTAGTAATCTTTGTACCTACTCTGTCTGGCAAAATGTTGGTGCCCAGTGAAATTTGTTGAGTTTGATTGAGGGAAGGTAAATGTATGACATATGCATACTGCAGCTGCTATTACTCTAAGCAGACTTAGAGTTTACAAGTATGATCTTCAGAGATTGAATTTTCCATTCCGGCTGGAGGACTGTTTCCATACATTTAATATGTTTGGTTTTAATTTATACACACGGTCATTCTGGAAACAGGAATTAAAGTGTAGAACTCTGGTGTTCCTATTTCTAGGAACTTATTTTCTCTGAGACATCTCCAAGTAGAGCTTAGTAGCAAGTCCTGACCCATCTAATGAGTGAAGATATTCATGACAAGCAGGTAACTTCCCCATTATACCTTTGTGTGCAAAAAACAGTATTGTGTCACCCACGTAGTTCCAAATATGACATGAATGTGATTCGCTATAGTCACATGTGCAGAAATTGGTTTTTTGAGAGCAATTAATAACCTATACAACAGAATTCTTCATTAATCTTTTAAATGTTAACACTAGTATTCAGTCCTTGGGTAGATTTAAAATTATACTTTCAAATTTTAAAAGTTGGTGGAAAATAAAACTATAACATTGCAGGCCATCAATACCCATCAAAAGCAATTGCATTTAATTTGTTTCAGCAATTCTGTCATAAAATTTATCCTGACATAGTAATCACGTAGGTACCAAAAGATGTAGCTCCAAAAATTTCATGAAACTAGGGTTATCAAAATAGAAAAACTTAGAGGCCACCATGATGTACAAGAATAGTGGTTAAGCTGCCAAAAACTGGTAAAATAGAATACAAGGAAGGTATTTTGAAATACATAGAAATATTTTCATGAGTTAGGATCAAAATTAGAACATCAGGTTGCAAAACTACATGAGCACAACCCTTTTTTGAAGAACAATACCTAGCTGGGAAAAAGAGAGAGAATATCTACCAATATGGCTGCCACATCTTTAGGTAAAAGAATGGGAGATTCCTACTGTCTTATTTGTAGCTACACATATTTTCTAACTTTCTGCAGTGAACACAGATTGCTTTAGCAATAAGGAAAATAACTCTGGAAAACAGTATGGAGACTTTTCAAAAAATTAAAAATAGAACTACCCTACAACCCAGCAATTGCACTGCTAGGTATTTACCCAAAGGATACCAAAGTGCTGACTAGAAAGGGACACATGCACCCCAATGTTTATAGCAGCTCTATCCACAATAGCCAAAGTATGGAAGGAGCCCAAATGTCCATCGAGAGATGAATGGATAAAGAAGACATAGTGTATATATACAATGGAGTATTACTCAGCGATCAAAAAGAATGAAATCTTGCCATTTGCAACAACATGGATGGAACTAGACTGCATTATGCTAAGTGACATAAGGTAGTCAGAGGAAGATACATACCATATGATTTCACTCAAATGCGGAATTTAAGAAACAAAAGAGATGAACAGGGAAGGGAAAGAAAAGTAAGATAAAAACAGAAAGGGAGGCAAACCAGAAGAGACTCTCAAATACAGAGAACAAACTGTGAGTTGCTGGCAGGGAGGTGGGTGGGGGGATGGGCTAGATGGGCTGTAGGCATTCCGGAAGGCACTTGCTGGGATGAGCACTGGGTGTTATATGGAAGTGATGAATTACTAAATTCTACTCCTGAAATACATACATACATACATACATACATACATAGGAAAAGAAAAAATAAATTTAAAAAATCCTGGGACAAAAAGATAAAGAAGAAAAAAGAAAAAAAACACCCTATCATTGATATTTACAGAGTCTTTCCCATGGCATTGAAAAAAGCAAACCCCCTAGGGCAGGAATAGCAGGTACCCCACACCCAGGGTGGTGACTCCCCTCACCAATCTGAGCCCTTTGCCCTGGGCCACCTTGACGGAACCCCAGTTTTTCTCAGCACAGTGCTCCAAATTATCCTTCATCCAAGCTGGTATGAGAAATACAACCTGTTCGCCAACTCTACTCTATCAAAACAAAACAAACAAAACACAGTAAAACTCTCTCCCCCAGAGCTGAAATTCTCTTGTTGCATTCCATTGTTTTCTATAATAGTGTTTTAAAAAATGTTTTATTTATTTAGCTTGAGAGAGAGAAAGAGAGAGAGAGCAAGGGAGGGGCAGAGAGAGAGAGAGAATTCTAAGCAGACTCCATGCTGTTAGCACAGAGCCCAATGTAGGACTCGAACTCACAAACTGTGAGATCATAAAATGAGCCAAAGTCAAGTCAGACACTTAACCAACTGAGCCATCCAGACATGCCTATAATAATGTTTTAATTTCTCCACTCATAAAAACTCTTTCCTTCCAAGGGAGTAATGTAGACTAACAAAATGGTAGGTGTGAGGCCAGATGTCTTCTTAGACCAATAATGATAATAATAATAATAATGCTTTAAATTAGCTTCATAGTTCAATTGTTCATTCAAGATGAGATACAGATGGAAGGCCTATGGATGAGAACTTTCTCTCCATCTACCTCCCAAAAAGTATATCAAACATTATCCTTTGTGCATAGCAAATCTTATGACTTGATTATTCTTCCAACTTCTGGTTAGAACAATAAATATATTTTAAGATCATTCATGTCTTCTTGGTATTAAAGTCCAGGGCCTCACCCTTGTAAGGAAAGTGGTCTAGGACCCTAATACTAGAAAATGGAAATACAGAATAAATGAGCTGAATTTACTTAACACCTGGATCTAAACAGCCCACCTCCTTTGCCTGGCTACTCATCTCTGCCCATCAAACAGTCCCTTCTTTGATGCAGCACATTCAGTTTCAGTGGGTATGGAACAGAACTAACCAGGTGAAATCTATCTGGATTAAAAACAAAATTATTTCCTCAGATTATTTCTCTCTTCATAAGGTACACTCATTTCAAAATCTGGGTATTTTTAAACTCGTTTTCTTCTTACTGGTAATTAATTTAAAAGGGGGGAGGGCAGGGGCGCCTGGGTGGCTCAGTCAGTTAAGCGTCCGACTTCGGCTCAGGTCATGATTTTGTGGTTCATGAGTTCGAGCCCCGCGATGGAGTCTGTGCTGACAGTTCAGAGCCTGGAGCCTGCTTCGGATTCTTATGTCTCCCTCCCTCTCTGCCCCTCCCCTGATCATGCTCTGTCTCTCTCTCAAAAATAAATAAGCATTTTAAAAAATTTTTTAAAAAGGGTGGAAGGCAAAAGTGCTCCCTATTTTATGACAGTTTAGTATTGTCTTTCCATCTCCTTTTCTCTCCAAAATAATTCATCTTCCTCTTCCTGAAGATGATACTTCTTTCTGAATCCCAGTCACTTATAAAAATGTTCTCATTGAATTTCACGTGAGATCTGTGTGAAGCTCCTTCAGGTTCCAAGAAATGGAGATGCACTTCTTGGGTTCTCTCTGTACATGATGTTTCTCGTAAAACTCCCTGAGAGATATTAGCAGCTGCAGAACCGGAAGGCTGCTTCCCTCTGTCAGGAGGTGACAGTGGCTTGCGTTCCAAACATCTTGTTTGTAAGTGACCCAATGGCAACCACCTTACTCATACTTCAGTGTTCTGGACTCCACTTCTGTCATTAAGTGTCTTCCTCCTCGACCACCAACTACTTCCTCGTTGCCTTCTTCCCCGGTCATGGCTTCTGCATACTTCCTTCTCTCTGTGCTTTGTTCCTGTTCTATTCTACTCTATGTCACCTCTCTCTGTGTGTCTCATTCAAACTTCTCAAGAAAGAGCGTGGCTGGCCATCCAGTCATCCCCTAGCACCAGGCAGAGAACCCCCAGGAGGCAGCCGGCTTTTTAGGCTGCTGCCCAGACTATAAATGGCTGCCTTTGTGTTGGCTGGACAACCTCCTTCCTATCAGGTGTTTCTCTGCCCAAGAAATACCTCAGAAAAAGTGATAGATTCAGCAAGTTCTTATTCCGCGACATATTCTGAGAGACCGATTTCCTAGATTATTCTGTGAACTATAAGGTGACGTGGCATTTAGCATAATACAAAGAGTTCTCATTGTTTGATTGTCAATCAGAGATTACATACAGGGGTTTCAGAAATCATAGGAGGAAGGAAGTGTAATAGTTTGAGAAAATGGTGAAAAATGTAGGTGATTACAGTTTGCCTGCTCACGTAATTCTTCAAAATAAATGCAAGACAAGATCTGGCCCTGAGTTTCTTTATATTTTTTAAATTGTTTTTAATGTTTATTTTTTAGAGATAGAGAGAGAGAGAGGAGAGAGAGACAGACAAGAGCACGAGCTGGGGAGGGGCAGAGAGAGAGGGAGACACAGAATCTGAAACTGGCTCCAGGCTCTGAGCTGTCAGCGTAGAGCCCGACACGGAGCTCAAATCCATGAACCATGAGCTCAGGACTTGATCCGAAGTCAGATGCCTAACTGGCTGAGCCACCCAGGCGCCCCTAGTTTCTTTAAAACCATTATATGAACTGCAACCTTGATTACATAAGGCTATACTAGAGAGTATGGTTTCATTACTGAAAAAAATTGATAGGTTTTAACAACGTGACTTGTTTAATGTTTACACTTGTTTTATAAGAAGTGCTCTCTATCTTGACGTGGGCGGTGGTTACAAGGGTACATAGAGATGGAAAAAAAGTCATTGAGCTGGACGCTTAAGGTTAGTGACCTTGATGCATTTTATTTTATGTTTGCTACCCCTCAGTTCAAAGGACATTGCGTGATTTCTTTCTTCCTTCCCATCCCTATCTTGGCCAAATCTTCTCCAGCTTGAAGCTCTAGCCTGACTATGCCCTACACCACACTCTCCTCTCTTCCTGTTGCTCTACCCCATGTCCGCCACCTCTTCTGAAGCAGTCCTGCTCAGCCTCCGTCTTCATCAGGTGCCCTTATTTAAGTAACTCCTGTGACTGTTTCTGACTGCCTACTTAGCAATACACTTCCTGGAGGAAGCCGCCATCCTTTATTTTGCCTTCATATCTCCTTGGCAACCAGCACAGGACTTAGCTCACAGCAGGATTCCGTTAAAGACATGACTTCAGGAAGAGCAGAACTTCCAGGAACCTCAGACATTTATGGCCCTTTATTTTCTCCTGAAGGAGCGAGCTAATATACAGGGTGCATGTAGGGAAAGACAAACAGGCACTCATTCTTTGCTGTTAATAAAAACGTTATCATTTTATGTTTGTACTTATTTTATTTTATTTTTTTTAATATTTTTAATTTATTTCTGAGAGAGAGAGAGAGAGAGACAGCGCGAGCAGGGGAGGGTCAGAGAGAGAGGGAGTCACAGACTCTGAAACAGCCTCCAGGCTCTGAGCTGGCAGTCAGCACAGAGCCCGATGCGGGGCCCGAACCCATGAACTGCGAGATCATGACCTAAGCGAAAGTCGGACGCTTAACCGACTAAGCCACCCAGGCGCCCCTGTTTGTACTTATTTTAAATTGCCGCACATAAGATCGAATTAACCATTTTAAAGTCTACAGTTCAGTGGCTTTTTGTAGATTCACAGTATTGTGCGGGCATCGCCTCTATCTGCTTCCAGCATATTTTCATCATCCCCAAAGAACCCCCTGTACCCATCAAGCAGGCTCCTCTGCCTCTCGCTCTCCCTCATCCCCAGCACCTGGGGCAAGCACTAATCTGCTTCCTGTCTCCGTACATTTGCCTATTCTGGACATTTCATATAAATGGAATTATACAGCATGTGGCCTTTTGTGTCTGGCTTCTTTCACTTAGCATAATGTGGTCCGGGTTCACCCACAAGTTATCATGTATCAGTGTCTCATTCCTTTGTATGGCTCAAGTACTAACGGATT
>NW_027530974.1:11208871-11366360 GCF_008692635.1 Crocuta crocuta
AACTTATTTTGCGGGGGGTGGGGGGGTCGGGAGAGCACAAGTGGGGGAGGGGCAGACAGAAGGGGCCTGAGGATCCCAAGTGGGCCCTGCGCTTACAGAAGGAGGGTCTCGAACCCACAAAACTGTGAGATCATGACCTGAACCAAAGTCAGACGCTCAACCGGCTGAGCCGCCCAGGCACCCCTGAAGTTCCAAGTTTTAAGCACAAACAAAACACCAGATACCGTACCAGCTACTTCCATATGTAACCTTATGTAGTCCCCGTAACAGCCCTAAAATATATAAATAGGATTATCTTTATTTTACAGACCTGAATACTGAAGTTCACAGAAGTGACATGTCTAGCCTGAGTTTAGAAAGCAGACACATCAGCCAACGTAGCCTGGGAGCCATTTTCCTGACCACACGAGTTCTCTGTCTTGTTAGGTTCCTTACTTTACATCCGGGTCTGTCCGTGCATTTCCTGATGATGCAGAAGTGACACCGCCTGACATTTCAGACTGGGCCAAACAGACCCTTGTTTGTGGTTTCCCTTGTTTGAAATCACCTGTACGTTCTCAATATAGATACTGAAAACTTTCCAGAAATTTCCGTTGCTCTCCAGTGGTGTGTAATTAAACTTCCAGCCCGTTGAAACGTGAAAGCAATTTTCACTCATCGCCTGGCGATCATTGGAGAGGAAGACTTCACCCAGCTCTCTGTAAACTGTTGAAAAGAGGGAGTGCTTTGAATATGCATGAACATCACCGAAGCGGCAACAGCAGAGGGGGATTTTAATAATTAATTCATTGGGCCAATTTATTTCTCTAATTGGTTGTGAAGCTTTGTCAACTAGGTGATAGTAAAAACAATTAAAAATTTTTAAAAGAATTTAAAACTTAGCGGAGTTTGGATGTTAACGATGCACAGAGAGATGAAAACAGACAGGACGCGGTAATTATTTCTTAAATAAGCATTTAAATATTTACAAATTGCACTTCAGTGAAACTCATGTTTATTTTTATGGATGTGTGCCGTGTCCATTTGTGCTGGGATTTTGGTTCCAAACCCAGGTCCCGAGGGCCCTTTTCCGGTTGAAGGGCAGCATTCATGAACCTCTTCAGGGGGTCTGGTGACACCTTGAAATGATCTGGAACATGTTCTATGTGTACCTTTTTTTCTGAAGTGGGAATGATGCAGTTTTTGCGGTTTAAGGAACCGCTACTTCGCAGTTTTGCCCCTGACTCTCTGAGCAGCAGCCAATAGTCGTCTGACCATCTGGGACCCTAACTTCCTCTATGATGGCAGGAGGGGCTTCTATGATCCCAAAGAGTCTGATGGCCAGCTGGCGCCCTAGGTGGGGCTTGGAGTCCAGCGTTGGGAAGTCTGTCCCTTTATACATTCCACCTGTCCTGCTTCTACTAGTAAACCAACCTTTACAACCAGGCCAGAGGCTGCACAAACACCAAGCACGGCTAGATGAAGGCTAACGCTAGAAGCAGTCAGTTACCGGAGATCGTTTTCTAGAGGTGCGGAAAGCAAGATTGAGCAGAGCCTTACAACTCAAAAAGTGTGGTCCATAGACCAGCAACAGCAGCATCCCTTGGGTTTGTTAGAAACAGACTCTCAGGCCCCACCCAGATCTACTGGATCAGAATCCATATTTTGAACTGGGTGCCCAGGGATTCCTAGACCCGTTAGAGTTCGGGAAACACTGATCAGGCTGGTGTGCTATTCCTGACACCGCTCTGCATTCTCAGCATGGCTCCATGTCCCATAGGAAGCCACATCCTCCTCCATCACTGCCCTGATTCTAGTCCCTCCGTGTCGCGTGGGATTCCTACTGTTCTCTGATGTCACCTAAGGAAGTGGCAGTTTCTTTTTTTTTCTCTTTTTTTTAATGTTTTATTTATTTCTAGGAGAGAGAGAGAGAGAGAGACAGCGTGAGCAGGGGAGGGTCAGAGAGAGAGGGAGTCACAGACTGAAGCAGGCTCCAGGCTCTGAGCTGGCAGTCAGCACAGAGCCCGACGCGGGGCTCGAACCCACGAACCGCGAGATCATGACCCAAGCGAAAGTCGGACGCTTAACCGACTAAGCCACCCAGGCGCCCCGGAAGTGGCAGTTTCTAATGCATGTGATGTCGGCTCCAGCCTCTGGTGCACAAACTTCAGTGACTGCCCTCTCTTGATGGCGCTGTGATTAGAAGAGAGGGAGGAGTGGGAAGATTAGGATCTCCAGTCACCATGGGCCATACGGCCATGAGCACGTCATGGCCTCCTGTGCTCAGTACCCTCATCTTCAACCTTCATAGGATTGTGGTAAGGATCAGACAAAGATACATCTGAAAAGCACTTTGCCTGGTGCCAAAACTATCTTCCTCTTCTCTAAACCCACCTTCCTGAGGCATGAGTGACATGTAAAAGTATGTTCATATGTAATGTGTCCAACTTGATGAGTTTGGGAACAGATGTCCCCCCACGAAGCCATCACCACCAACATAGTCATCACTTCCCAAAGTCTCCTCCTGCCCCTTTTTTATTATGATCAATGTGTTGTTGAATTATTATTATTTTGTGGTGAGAACACTTAACATAAGGTCTAGCTTCCTAGCAAAGTTTCAGTGCACATTTAAGTTGGCTCTCGGCACTGCTCTGTACAGTCCGCCTCCAGCACTTACTAATCTTTCTGGAAAGGCAAGGACTTGGGAACCAGTGAGTCTGCTTTTCTTGTAGCTGCTCAGATCTGGCTAGTTCTGTGTGAACTTGGGTAAGTCTCTTCCCCTCCGTTTCCTGGCCTATTCATTGAGGTTTTGGCCACCATGCTCTGTCACAGTTTTTCTGATTCTGTCATGTTATGTCTTAGCTCCCCGAGGAAGCCATCACCCACCAGATGTTCTACAAATGATGGGGAAAGGCTGTCCTGTACAGTCAGATGCTTGAAGAGCATCCCTTGAGGTAAATATATATCCACTGTTCCACTTCCAAAAACATGACTCCGCCTCCATTAGGGATTCTCAGTTGTTTTAGGCCACCCGGAGCCCACATCCTTGGTCCTTTGTGAGGAGTCCTCTGTTAGGTTTGCCTCAGAATGCAACACACTTCATGCACGCTGAGCAGGGTTGCAAATTCCTCTGACAAAATGAGAAGATTAATTTTTGAGCTTCAGTACTTGGTGTTTATCTGTCATGGGGCCGACTGTCATTGCAATGATACAGTCTCCCATGCAGACAATTAAAACTCAGGCTGACAGAATCTGTTCTAATTGCTTGGCCTTGAATTATGATTCAGTGAAGAGCCATCGCTCACCCGTGCAATAGGAGAGCAAGCACACTTTGTTTGAAGTTTTAGCGATTCTTTGACTTCCTGTAGATACTGCTCTTTTTCTCCAGAACATCTCTAGGACCCCCTTCCCCCACCCCCCAAAGCCAGGGACATAGGAGGAATGGCTTCAGTGGTGCCTAGAATTCCTTTTCCCTTTACTCTTAAACCCCAGGGCTGTCCCCATGTGCCCCCTCTCTAGGCTACCCCAAATTGCCTTCTCCACTGAGAGCTTCACACTTTTTTATTTTCTCTACTTGCGTCTTCCTACATCAAACTTACCTGTCTTAATCATTCCCTCAGAAGCCGGATTGCTGTTACTAAAGAGCAAATGTGGCAAATTAATCTGTTTCCAAGTGCTGAATCGTAGGTGCCAATGCAGGCACTTCTTTGTGCTTTACAAATGAAAAGGAAGACACTGAGCATGAGTGACGGTCACATGGAGGGGGTGGGGAGTGATGTGGGAACAGCTCCTTAACTCCACTTTCTCCCAAATGGAGCCAAACTGGAGAAATCCCAACTCACACCCAAAACAGGGGACCAAATATATAGGCTTTGGGGGAAGTGAAAAGAGGGATCTGATTAATTGTTCTTTGGTTATTTTTTTTTCTATTCTTTTTGTCCCTTTGTCTCTTTTCTGCCATAGACAGCTTCTGTTCCCCAACTGAACACATAACAGTAGGCAGAGCCTTTCCTCAAGAAACTAGTGGCATTTGCAGAGTGCAGTCCCCTTCTGCTGGTGTGTGCCCAACTTCCAGGGAAGCAAAGCAGACTGTGAGTGCCGAGGCTCAGTTTGCACGGGGTAGACTCTCTCCAAGGTCAACAAGATCAAGTTAACTGAGCACAGCTCTTCACCCCTGAGTGTGGACCCTGTTGGGATATGTAAATAACAGTTGTACATAAATATTATTACCTTCTAGAACCTTCCACCAATGCTACTTTAAATGGCTCCCTATTGACTCAGAATTGGAACTGAGTTCATGATTCTCTCTCTTTTTTTTAAGTTTATTTATTTATTTTGAAAGAGAGTGAGCAGGGGAGGGGCAGAGAGAGAAAAAAAAGAGAGAGACTCTCAAGCAGACTCTTCACTGCCAGCAGAGCCCGATGCGCGGCTCAAACTCACAAACTGTGAGATCATGATCTGAGACGAAACCAAGAGTCAGACACTTACCCATCTGAGCCACCCAGGCACCCCTGAGTTAATGATTCTTAATTTCAGTGAACATTGGCATTAACATGAAGAAGCTGTCAACTTATCTCCTTAAGGTACTGCATGCTACCTGATCTATTCAAAAGAGGTGTGGGCTACTTACCCTCTTAGAAGAGATGAATTTTCAGACCCATTCTTTCTGAGTCTCAAGAATGGATGTCATCTCTTAAACAATTTATCCCTCTCTTAATCTGAGGTTCTCTCTAAGGTAAAATCAGCCATTCCCTTTAGTCGCTTAGACTTATGTAATTAAACTCTATGGGTGTGTTTCTTGGGTTTCATGTTAAGAGAGAGACAGAGCCTGACTAGGCTCACTCCCTAGGGACAAGTCACTAGTCTGAGATGGAGCGGGCTCTTTTTATTCTTGAGGGGCTTGTATTATGTGACACCTTATTTTGGAAACCTCTATCAGTGTGCCACTGTCCTGCAAAATCATATCTGATACTTTTCATCTATCTTCACTACCTGAAAGTATCAGACAGTGTTTCAGAAGTAGGGAATCCTGTTTTCATCTACATCAATTGCAATGGCCCCAGATTGGAAGAGAGGCTTTGATTTTTTTCCCCTTTTGTTTTGAAAACTCTTTCCAATTGTACGAACAAACCAGAGTGGTCGGAAGGATGTGTTGACAAGTGTCAAAAGATTTCGTGAGTCCATTTCAAGAAAGAAGCCCAAATTATCAGAACAATATTTACTTTGGAGTAGGATGTGTAATGAAATTATGGCTTTGCAGTGAGAGCTCTCACTGGGTTTAGCTGTGAGGAAGGAAAAAAAAACCCACTTTGGCAACTGAGAAGGACACTCATGATTTATACTGAAGAAGGGGAGAGAAAGGAGAAATAAGGCAGTGTGCATGCATGTGCATGGGTATGTCTGGTGCACGTGCGTAATAACAGAGAGTTTTCAGGGGTCATATGGCTTCCCTGATTGTCAGGAAATCACAAATTTGGTTACACTTGCATAATGATCTGAAGATGACATTTTTCATAAATGCTTACTGCCTTTGGGTATTTTTAGTGAGTGGTGGGAGAAAAGGCACTTTTACAAAAGGGGATTTTAACCAAGGAGATGGCAATAGCAAAATTGTGAAGCAGTCTCCCATTTCTGCAAACTATTTACACTCTCCAAACCTCCTTCCAACTTTTCCATCCATTAAATCCTGGGGAAATCATTTTAAACTTATTCATAGCGATGGTAAATGGTTTGATAGGCCATAAGGTAAAATGATTAAGGGTCGGAAAGATATGGGATCGAATCCTGGCTCTGCCACATAGTGTGGAATCTTGGACAAGCTCATCTTTCCAAGCCTGAGTTTCTTAAACTCAAAAATGGGAAGAATCAAATTTTCCAGGTGAATTGCTATGATTGAGGGAGATAATGCTATGAAGCACTGAGCACAGGAGCTGGAACACAGTAGGTGACAAATGAATGATAGCTTTTGTTATTGTTGTATCTCGTCATCCTTAAAATGAGAAAGAGACTTCAAATCTTTGGAATTTTTCTAACAGTAATTGGAAGACTTTGGTTATATGTTCTAGGAGAGATAAATACTGAAATCAAACCACTTTCTATTAAGAAAGTAAGCTGTGTATATTGCACAAAATCACAGCTACTTAAAAATAAGCAAATGTTTAATTAACTGTTTCAGCTTTATTGAGCTATAATTGACCCATAAAATTGCAAGATAGTTAAAGTGTACATCATGATTTATTATGTGCATACACCAGGAAAGGATTCCCTCCATCTAGTTAAATAACACACCCATCACCTCACATATTTATCTTTTGTGTTTGTGAGAATACTTAAGTTCTACTTTCTCAGAAATGTTCAGTAATATAATCCAGCATTATCATCTGTAGTCACCACGTTTCACATTCTCTCTTCAGACTTTGTTCATCTCTAGCTCACTTTGTACCTTTTTACCAACTTCTCCCTGTGGTTCCCACCCTCCCCAGCACCTGACAACCACTTTTGTACTCTGTTTCAATGAGTTAAACTTTTTTTAAAAGAGTCTACATATAAGTGATACCATTAGTATTTGTCTTTCTCTGTCTGGCTTATTTCACTTACTGTAAGACCTCCAAGGTCTGGCCATGTGGTCCCAAATGGCAGGAATTCCTTCTTTTTTGTGTATAATAAAGTATAATACATAATACTATATATATATATTCCATTGTGTATATACATCTTCTCTTCCCATTCATCTGTTGATAGACACAGGTTGTTTCCAAAATTTGGTTATTGCGAATAATGTTGCAGTGAGGATGGGAATGCATCTACTCTTTAATGTCCTGTTTTCATTTCCTTTTGATATATACCCAGTAGTGGGATTGCTGGATCATATCATGCTTCTATACTTAGCAAAACTTCCATTCTGGATTTCTATTTTTTTTAATTTCTTTTAATGTTTATTTTTCTAAGAGAGAGAGAGGCAGAGCATGAGAGGAGCAGAGAGAGAAAGAGAGAGAGAGAGAGACAGAATCTAAAGCAGGCTCCAGGCTCTGAGCTGGCAGCACAGAGCCTGACATGGGGCCCAAACCCGTAAACCGTAAGATCATGACCTGAGCTAAAAGTCAGATGCTCAACTGACTGAGCCACCCTAGCACCCTATTCTGGTTTTCTATAGTCGCTGAACCAATTTACATTCCCACCATCAGGGCGCAAGGCTTCCCTTTCTCCACATCCTTGCCAACACTTGTTACTTCTTGACTTTTGAATGATGGCCATCCTAACAGATGGGAGTGATCTCTCGTTATGGTTTTGATTTGCATCTCCCTGGTGATGAGTGATATAAAACACTTTTTCATGAACTTGTTGGCAATATGCATGCCTTCTTTAGAAAAATGTTTATTTCCTGTGCTTGTTTTTTAATTGTTTTGTTTGGATTTGTTTTGTTTTGTTTGCTTTTGAGCTATATAGTTCTTTATATATTTTTGATATTAACCCCTTATATGATTTGCAAACATTTTCTCCATTTCCATAGGTTGTCTTTTCATTTTGCTGATGGTTTCCTTCTTTGTACAAAAGTTTTTTAGTTTGATGTAGTTCCACTTGTTTAATTTTGCTTTTGTTGCCTTTGTTTTTGGTGTCAAATCTAAAAAAAAAAAATCATTGCCAAGACCAATGTCAAGAAGCTCACCCTCTCTGTTTTCTTCTAGGAGTTTTGTGGCTTCAGGTCTTATATTCAAGTCTTTAACGCATGCTGAGTTGATTTTTGTGTGTGGTGTGAGATGAGGGTCCAGTGTCATTCTTTCACATGTGGCTGTCCAGTTTCCCCAACACCATTCCTTGAGGACACTATCCTTTCCTTACTGCATGTTTTTGGCACCTTTGTCATAAATTAATTGATCATATATGCCTAAGCTTATTTCTGAGTTATATATTCTGTTGAATTGATCTATGTGCTTATTTTGGGGCCAGTACCATGCTGTTTTGATTACTGTGAAACCCAGGAAGTGTGATGCCTCTAGGTTTGCCCTTCCTTCTCAAGATAGTTTGGCTCTTCAGGCTTTTTTGTAGTTCCATATGATTTTAGAATTTTTTTTTCTATTTTTGTGAAAAATGTCATTGGAATTTTGACCGGGATTGTATTGAATCTGTAGATTATTTGGGTAGGATGGATATTTTAGGTAAATGCTTACTTTTAAATTATTTTCTTTTTGGGGGGAATGTGAGAATGTATCATCTAGCATATGCTATGCAGCAAAACTTAGCCTACATTTATTATTTCTCACGATTCTCTGGATTGTCTAGATGCTTCTTTCGGTCTGAGCCAACCTTGCAGGGGGGCGGATGGTCAAGAATGGTCTCACTTGGATGACTGAGCCTCAGCTGAGCCAGCTGCGGTCATTGGGCAGGTTGGGGCCTGTGACATCGTGCAGGAGACTCGCCTGAACTTTCCGGTGGTACAGCATTCCCAGTAGCTAGAAAGGGTAAATCCTTTCTATAAGCAAGCACTTGTCAAGCCTGTTTGCTAGTCAGTCAAGGCAAGTCACATGGCCAATACAGATCGAAGAAGTAAAGCATCCATCACTTGCTGGGAGTTATTACAAAATAAACCCTGTGACTATTCAGACTCCACAATGGCCAGCCCTTCTCATTTCCATCCACAGCTATAAAGAGAGCGCTTTAGAATATTCTGTAGCAAGTCTACAGCTCCGTTCCAATAAAAAAATCAAAACCTTTAGGAAAAGTGCAGCACTTCTTAGACCATTGAGTTACCCTCCATATATGATTCTTCTTGTCTTTCAATCACTACTAGGCTTTCCAGTAAGAAAATATTGGGAAGTGTCTTAAAACATGGAAAGGACAAGGAAAAGTAAGGCATTATTATCATCTCTTGGAAGTGGATAGGGTCACTTTCTTTTTTTATATATTTCCCTCTTTATTATATATATTTTTTTGGCTTGGTTTTTGATCATGACAGCGGTCACTTTTTTTTTTCTTCAGAGAATGCTCACATAGACTGTTCTCAAATTTTTCTAATCCAGTTTATACTCTTAATCATAAAAAGTACATTGATATATATTTTTAAGTTTGAAATAATAGAGGATTGAGATTTTAAATGAAACGTTTGGCTCTTTGATTTCAAATTAATTTCCATTGTCTCCAGCCAGAATGAAAGCAGTGGCTTTGTAAATATCCCTGGGGTATAACCCTTCTGTAAGGACATGCTTCCATAAGAAATGGGATGAGAAGGAGGAAAGGGCCAGAGGAGAGGGAAAACATGCAAGTGAGGGGTAGCGGGAAATTGCATAGAGCAGCTCTTTGCTCTGAAACAAGTTTCCATTGTCCTTAGAAACACTAAAAATACTTGATCACAGGGGCACCTGGGTGGCTCAGTTGGTTAAGCTCACACTCTGTCTCTTTCTTTCTCTCTCTCAAAAATGAAAAAACATTAAAAGAAATTTTTAATTAAAAAATACTTTTTCACAAATAATGTTATGACAGAGTGAGCACTCAATCATGTATGCCACACATTTTACAAATAAGGGAAAGAGGGGCACCTGGTTAGCTTGGTCAGAGGAGCACTCAACTCTTGATCTCCAGAATTGTAGGTTCAAGACCCACATTGGGTGTAGAGATTACTTAAAAATAAAATCTTAAAACAACAACAACAAATGATAAGGAGGGGAGGTTAAATAAGCTGCTAAGATTCACCCAAGCTGATCCATATTGGAACCCAGACCAGTAAGTGAACAAATTGAACAATCTGATTTTACTGTGTCTTGGTGAATGGTGTTCAGGTATGTGAAAATATCTTGAGGGAAACTTTTGGAGAGGCTAATTCTACATAATACATAATACATAATTGTATGCCCCATGAGGAGACCATGCATACCCCTGGCCTCTAGCCAAGTAAGATGAGACTTAAGAAAATCACAAGGAAGGGGAACCTGGGTGATTCAGGCAGTTAAGCGTTCAACTTTGGCTCAGATCATGATCTCAAAGTTTGTGAGTCTGAGCCCCACATCAGGCTCTGTGCTGACAACTCAGAGCCTGGAGCCTGCTTCTGGAGAGAGAACCTGGATTCTGTCTCTCTCTCTCTCTTTCTCTCTGCCCCTCCCCTGCTCATGCTCTATCTCTCTCTCTCTCTCTCTCTCTCTCTCTCACACACACACACACACACACACAAGTAAACATTAAAAATATTTTAAAAAGAAAAAGGAAAATCACAAGGAGAGTGTGTTTTGGATCGTGTGGTGCTGGGGGAACACGGCAGGCTGCTGTAGAACTCCAGCCTAAGAAACATGAAAGACAGGAGCCTCAGTGCAGCCGCAGAATGAAAGTCTGTGGTTTCGGGAAGTCACTGGCCTCCTATCAACTAACCGCCAAAGGGGTGTGTTTCCAAGGAATGAGATGTGGGCAGAAATAACAAACTGACCTGGAGCTCCTAACTGGACTTTGGAGCTCCTAACTGGAGGGACAGTGGAACCCCAGTAGGGAAACCCTCTATAACGATGGGCTTATGAGAATCTGAGACCTGGCGGGAAACCATGAGGAGCCAGCCAGTCACCCTGGGCAGGGATCCACCAGGGAGAGATGCCAAGCAGGTGTCCGCTGTGGGACAGCTGGATGGGAGGCCTTTTGGCGCTCTGCCAAGCTCTCTGTGAGGGACAGTTGCCTTTAAAATTCTGCCTAACTTCAGAAGAAGCCAATGCTGGTTTGTGACAGTTCTAAGCAACTAAGACACTCCCTGAGCCTTCTCTGGCTCTTCGTTCCTCACCTTTCCCAAGTCTTGGAGAAGCACGAACATCTAGGGAGTGTGGGCTGAAGCACTAGTAAGGAGGGCGGAAGCACCAGTCAGGAAGGAAAAGAAGTAGACTGCTTCTCTTTCCCAGTTCAGACGTCTACCTCTTACTCCAACTGATGCTCAGCGTGTGGATCATAAGCCGCAGTGGACATATTAATTACCGAATTGACTGTGTCTCAAGGTCTGCAGTGAGAAACAGATTTTTTTTGTTCTGTTCTGTTTTGTTTTGTTTTTATCTCTGAAAAGGTAGCTGAGCATTCGGCCACAGAGAGGGTTTGCCACAGAGGTTCTGGGAAGGGAAATGCCTTTGATTTTACTTTCACATACTCTTCATACAGTAACATTGGGTCAGGAACAGGAGCGGCTTAGCAGTGACAATAAATACTAACCTCGTGGTGCCTTCGTAATAGATTTACTGAACAACACTGGGGTTGTGGGCATCTTTTTGTTTTTAAGTTTATTTATTTGAGAGAGAGAGAGAGCGCACAAGTAGGGGAAGGGCATAGAGAGAAGGGGAGAGAGAATCTCAACCAGGCTCCACTCCATTAGCACAGAGCCTGGTGCAGGGCTTGAACTTAAAACCTGTGAGATCATGACCTAAGCAGAAACCGAGAGTCAGACACTTAACCAACTAAGCCACCCAGGTGCCCCTGTGAGCATCTTGGTGTCCCACCTGAAGGGTTGTATCAAGCACGGCCACGTCACAAAACCCGATTGTCTGCGGTGACTCCATTGCCATCTGCTATCGTCCACGTAACCTTGGGCAACTTACTTCTGTTCTCTATGCTTAGATTTCTAATTCCACAAAATGGGAGGATTAGTGTCCCCTTTTCATGTGATTTTGGAGGAAAGGCAGTAAGTTGATATGTTTCAAGTGGCTCCAAGAGAAAATGACACGTGGGCACCACTACGTGTGGTATTTCCAATGAAGTTTATGAAAATCAACACAATGAATCCAAGAAGTTAGTGTGAAAACATCACTGGATAGTGAAATGACTTCTGGATGTGGGTATATGTGTCCTGTTGGCTTTCACATGGATTGGAGATCTGTGTGAAGTGTAAAAGTGCTGGAAGCAAGGGGCGCCTGGGTGGCTCAGTTGGTTAAGTGTCTGGTTTCGGCTCAGGTTATGATCTCATGGTTCATATGTTCAAGGCCAGCATCAGGCTCTGTGCTGACAGCTCAGAGCCTGAAGTCTGCTTCTGATTCTGTCTCTCTCTCTCTCTCTCTCTCTGCCCCTCCCCCACTTGCTCAAGCTCTCTCTCTCGCTCTTTCTCTTGCTCTCTCTCAAAAATAAATAAACATTAAAAAAAAGTGCTGGAAGTGAGATGACCCACTTGCATGTCCAGAGCACAGTGCTGTATTGAATAACACGAATTGATTTTTATAAAAATCCCTCCCTCAGTTGGGGCTGCAGATTCATCCTCTATTTTGACTTTGTCTGTAGTTTTGTCTGTTGTTATAATAGAGCAGAAGTAGTTTCCTACCAGCAGCTTACACTTAGCATTTATTCATTACATGCATTTATTTTTCCTTAGTTTGCAGACAAATATAAGCTAAAATTCATTAGCTGTTAGGGATCATTTGCTGCTTCATTGGGGTATGACTATATTTTGATTTTCTGCATTCCTGAATTACCTTTGTCATGATTTTCCTTCCAAGAGAAGGAAAATTCTGCTGCTTGCCTCATGTCTCTAATGGGATTATACATCTGCATATGATTAAAGAAGAGAGAAGCCATATAAACACATTTCATGGCTGTGTTTTCACAAGGATGGATTTCAGAAGGTTTTGGAAGGGCCAGAGAAGGCAGGAATGGAGACCGGAAGGGAAGTAGATAATGCTGTTCTATTTCCTAACTCTATTTTCATTGCACACTTAATCTCTTCTCAACCATGTAATAATGGGATCTATTAATACACTTGGGTCCTGAAGGTTCAGAAGATTAACATTAATATACATGGTCCAACAGGTGTGTTTTGATCTAACACGTCGTGTAGAGGTCAGGAGAAACCCGATTCTAGCCCCAGAGTCCCAGGCTTGGTTCTGGGCTCCATCCATCCTCACTTCCAGCACCCTGACCCTGAGCAGGGGACTTCTGCTCTCAGTATGTAGGTTTCCACATCTGTAAAGTAAGCGCAAAGGAAATTAAGTTAACATAAGTTAACATATTTAAAGTGTTTAGAAGAGCTAATGACATTATTCACTATTACTAGTTATTTCTCTGCTCTTCTTCTGAATGAAATCATAGCTAACGCTATACTATTGTTTCTCTATTTTATTTAGAAACACAGCAGCATTTTACAAATGAGATAGAAAAATGAGATGCGAACACATCAGTTTGTATTAACGCGGCTTATCTCTTTTTTTAAGAAGTTTTGAAAAATCATGTGGTGGAAGTAATAAATCCTATCGTTCTTGTTTTTATGTGGCACGTACATTACAAAGTCACATCCAGAACAAGCATTGAGCCTCAACAACCTATATGCTGCCTTTTTCTTTCCCACTGACTTCCCTCCTATTTCATTGTTTGCATTATAATGCTGCTGCTTTTAAATTTTTTTTAAATGTTTATTGGTTTTTGAGAGAGAGACACAGAGTGTGAGTAGGGGAGGGATAGAGACAGACAGACAGACGGACAGACACAGAATCCGAAGCAGGCTCCAGACTCTGAGCTGTCAGCAGAGAGCCCAATGCGGGGTTCGAACTCACAAACTGTGAGATGACGACCTTAGCCAGAGTCAGACAGTCACCGACTGAGCCACCCAGGCACCCCTTGTGCTGCTGCTTTTAAAACAAAGATATGCATGTGCCTCATCTTACATCAGGACCTTTTTTGAAAGAAACTACGCAGACTCGTCCTCAGACCCAATACCTATTAGTAGTAAAGGAATCACTTAACCTCTTTATTAAAATGAATGTCCAAAATATACTATTTATTTTAGAACAAAAAGATTGGATTTAACACGGGAGGGACAGGTTAGGGACAAATGACAACCAGAATTGAAGGATCCCCATGCTCCGTCATCTGTAGCTAACCCCACACCAGGCAGCTAGAAAATTCCTTCTCACTGAGAGTACTCACCCATTGAGCCTATAAACAAAATCCTCCTTGTTCAGTTAGTCAAGGCATGAGGGGGCTGCTTTCCTTCAGTTACAGGCTGGTTGGGACTATTAAAGCCAACCGTGCAGGAAGCTAAACAGCGACAGTACAACCTTTAGGTGAACTCGGCACTCCAGGCCTGACATGTCGTGAGAGACTCCTGGCCATTTTGCTTCCCCCGGCTCCTTCTTGCTTGTTCGGCCACCTCATACTTTCCGCCTCCCCAGCTATACTTTCCAGAATTTTCTTCTGTCTCCACGTTTGCTCCTTCATCATAGGATCCTTTGCATGTTGGGCTGAGTCACTCCCGTCTGCTGGGGCATTCCCTCATTCATCCTTATCTCATTATGAAGTTAAGGTTTGCTACACTCACCATTACTCTTGATAACCTCTCCATCCATTAGGAGGTAAGCTTTCAAATTATGAGCAGAAAGAAAAGAAGAAATTTTAAGAGGAGACCTTCCCCCCTCATGTTAGGTTTACATTAGTAATGAGATTTTTTTCCAGATTAAAGTTTTCTTTTTGAATTTTAATGAATAATTTTAATAGATTGGGAGTGTTTTTCAGTATAGTTCTATGCATTCACTTATATTACAAGGCTCTGGAATGTTAAAAGTAAGTTTTGCACATGGCTAACTCCAAAAATCCAAACATGTCACTGATTGACTTAGAAACAGGAAAACCTGATGGTACATTTATTTCATCTTTTTTTTAAAGATTTTATTTTATTTTGTTTTTGTCTTTGTTTTTTTAATATAGTTTATTGTCAAATTGGTTTCCGTACAACACCCAGTGCTCATCCCAACAAGTGCCCTCCTCTGTGCACATCACCCATTTCCCCTCTCCTCCACCCCCATCAACCCTCAGTTTGCCCTCAGTATTCAAGTGTCCCCCATGGTTTGCCTCCCTCCCTCTCCCCAACTACTTTTCCCCTTCCCCTCCCCCATGGTCCTCTGTTAAGTTTCTCCTGATCCACATATGAGTGAAAACATATGGTATCTGTCTAAGATTTTATTTTTAAGCAATCTCTACATCCAGTATGGGGCTCGAACTCATAATCCCAAGATCAAGAGTCTCATGCTTCATTGATTGAGCCATTCAGGGCTCCCTCATCTTTCATTTATTTATTTTTGAGAGAGAGAGAGAGAGTACGCAGGGAAGGTACAGAAGAGACAGGGACAGAGGATCTGAAACAGGCTCCACACTGACAGCAGAGAGCCCGATGTGGGGCTCAAACTCAGCAGAGAGCCCGATGTGGGGCTCAAACTCATGAACCGCAAGATCATGACCTAAGCTGAAGTTAGAGGCCCAACCAACTGAGCCACCCAGGTTCCCCTCATCTTTTTTTTTTTTTTAATCTATGCATTTACCATTTACCAGAAAGGAATTGAACAGCTCACTCACAAGGATTCATATCCTCCAACAAGATAACTTGATTTAAAGTTGTGACAACCCTTCCCCCAAAAAAAGAACAGAAAAAAATTAAACATAAAGTCAGAGGCAATATAGAGCCCAAGGGGCTAAACACCTATATCTTCATGACCCAAATCTTTTCTTTGGAGGAATTCACCTGGTTGACTAAAAAAATGGAAACATAATCAAATTTAGTAGCAATTCCCAATAGTTACTAGAATCAAATTTAGTAACAGTTCATCAATTTACAGAACAAGTGACTTTTATCTGCCAGAGAGACTTTTCTGTGGGGACCCAAGTGTAGCCTATTTTGCTACTTATTATTCATTCTCTCTGCCACTCAAGTATTCCAGTGACTGTGACATAATTATAGGCTACCCTTGAATCTTCTCTCATTTATTTTTAAGTACATAATTTATAATCTTTATTACTTGAATATTAATAGTAAAAATCACTTGCAATACATCTTAAACATACTCAGCCAGAGAACTTCCAGGTTTGCACAATGCTCAAGGTCCATAAATCAATATAAGGGAAATAATAGCTCAGGTTAAGGATAATTAATCTTGAAACGAAGGTTAAGTTGGGATTTCTCCTGAAACACCTCATGCAGATGAGCACACTTTGATGACTTGCATGCCTTTCTCCCATGGCATCCTGACAGAACTATCAAGAAGTTCTGCTGGATTAATCATTCTAACAGCCTTGAAAATAGGCTGTGAATAACATTCTTTAAAGCACCTAACTACGCAATTCTGTCCGATACCTACATTTTATCACTTGTCATCTTTCTTGTTTCTTATCATAAAGCTGATTGTCATTAAGCTATTGACTTTTTAAGAAAAACAACCCATCTTGAAATAATTGCTATTGGCGGGGCACCTGGGTGGCCCAGCCAGTTAAGCATACAACTTCGGCTCAAGTCATGATCTCGCAGGTTTCATGAGTTCAAACCCCACACTGGGCTCTGTTCTGACAGCTCGGAACCTGGAGCCTGCTTCAGATTCTGTGTCTCCCTCTCTCTCTGCCCCTCTGCTGTTAACGCTCAGTCTCTCTCTCAAAAAATAAACATTTAAAAAATTTTTAAATACTGTTATTGCCTAAAATTCATCAAGTTTTCTTGAAAGGACTAGTCCTGTATTTTGCTGAATCACTTTAGATACAAGCATTGTCCAAATAGCTACTTGAACCTCTACATAAACTACATAAACATGGAAGCAACTTCATTCACTGTGGTTAATGTAGGGCCAGGTTTCATAGACACACTGGGATCACAAGCCCTTGAGAAAATGATGAAAGCTATAGACCCCTTCCCCATAACAGTGCACAAAGATTCATCATATTAAATGTTACATGTCATCTCAGAGATGTTACAGACCTCTTAGAACCTATGCGAAGCTTCCCCACCCCAAAGATGCCATTCCTTCTAACTCAGGTAATTTGACTCTGGTTATTTAAGACATATACACATAAATGAAAGCCTGTATATTGCAGATCTTGCTCTGGGACTTCACTAGAAGTGACCGTCGCATCAATGTCAAGAGATAGACTGTGAAGTGTTTTCATTCATGTAAAAGGCAATGTAAGTCCCCACACAGTTAGAGATCCAATTTACTAAAATGAACAGAACCTGCTATTTATGACTGAGATATTCCTGGAACTGCCAAATATTAATATTTTCCTGGAAGCAAAAGGCAGCATAAAATTGTCCTTCCTTTATGAGAAGACTGGACCTTGGCAGGCATACCAATGATATTAAAAAAGACTAAAGTGAACTCTCATGTAACCTCCAACTATGTTATATGACAACATGAAAAACAGCAGTATTTGCTGCCTTCTCTGAGGGAAAGAGTCCTGAAATAAGTAGAATATTTAGGAGCTATTATGATTTGATATTTGAATCTTTTTGATACTCATTAGTCACTTTGGTTTTTAGCAATTGTGCAGTGTCTCTCTTTTCCAACAGAAAATTTAATTTGGAGATGTGATTGTCAGGTTAATGCAGAGCTAGAATTATCTATACAAAGAAGTAACTGTGGGCTTTGATTACCTTGCTAATCTTAACCAATCACAGTTGGCTTAGTGGGTAGGTAATAGAATTGTCATTCTATGATTTTGCTAATATGATGTCAATTAACCAAAAGGATTTATTTATAGATCATGAAATTCTCAGCTTAAATTGGAACATTATGCTTCCCTATTCTCTTACTGGCTAGGAATTTCCACTGATCTTTGCAGTTCCCTACTTAAATACTACTAGAATTGATACTGTACATTTTCTATAGCATACCTATCTGTATTCAGCACAAAAATATTACATGAGAACCCAGAAACTGAAACAAATGTAGACTGTATGAAAGGACATAAAATTATGTGGATATATTCTTTTTGTGTGAAAATAACTATAAAAAGTAGATGACCAAAGGTATTCTGTGGTGTTTTCTATTCACTTTTGGATTTTTTTATTGGTAATAACTGGTGTTTTCGTATTACTTTAAATTCACATTTGAGAACTTTGGAAGTGTAATATTTTGTAAAAATGGAGAAGGAAACTCATGAGAATTTAATAGTAGTTTTCCCTGGATGGGTAGGATTATGAATGATTTCTGTTCCCCACTGTTTCTTTATCTTTCTTTTCCATTTTTTTCTGGTATAAAAATATATTGCTCTTATAATGAGCAAAAAGCAACAGAAGAAACTCCATTTAGGGGGGAAATTAATGGACTCGGTGGAAAAAATGTGGGCCTTTTTAAAAAGTAACTTGGAATAGAAACAAGACATACCTTAGATCCTTTGGCCAAGGGATGTCATCATAGAGATGAGGAGGGAGATGCCTGACTTGAAGGAGCATGAGTGGAGTGTCTCGGAGAAAAAGAGTAAAAATCACAAATTTCGAGGCTAGAGAAGAAGCTTTTTTCTAGTATTGAAAAGAACGATTTAGGGGCGCCTCGGTGGCTCAGTCGGTTAAGTGTCCGACTTTGGCTCAGGTCATGATCTCGCGGTTCGTGGGTTTGAGTCCCGCGTCGGACTCTGTGCTGACAGCTCAGAGCCTGGAGTCTGTTTCAGATTCTGTGTCTCCCTCTCTCTCTGACCCTCCCTTGCTCACACTGTCTCTCTCTCTCTCTCTCTCTCTCTCAGAAATAAATCCTTAAAAATTAAAAAAAAAAAAAGAACTATTTATATGAAGTTGTATCTCAGCCTAATACAACCCTGAGGGACTCTTAGGAGGTTTAATAGAAGAGTTTGGGACCACGTTGTAACCTTATGAACAAGACCAAGGAGTTTTGTGCTTGATTTGGGAGGATATGGGGAATTCATTTGAAAGCATTTGAGTAAGTGGGTGAGGAGATAGTACCGTAGTTGAGAAAAATTAATCTGCAAACCCGGGTAAATGGCTTGGGGAAATGAGTAACAGTAGAATGAGTTCAAGGTGTTGAGACTCTTTCAAATGTCCCAGATGCTATCTTGAATTGGGTTCTCGTTTTATGAGTGGAATGGATGAGTGAGGTAATAGATTATAAAAGGAAATTAAAGATGTCTTTAGTTCCCTTCATCCAAGATACACCATCTATTCAATTCACAACTGACTGAGTCCAAAAACCAGAAATGAACTAACAGTTCTTCTCAAGTTGGAGACCCAGCCGACCTGACTTGTTGGAATCTTACTCTATTCTTTTTGTTGATTGCCCTCAAAGTAGGATTCAAGGGTCTTGGGGAAAAAAAGAATCTGAAAGAAAGCACTGAGAGTAAGATATTTGTTTCTTTAAATCTCTCCCTTATGGAATCAGAATATTTAAGGCCCATATTAGTAATGTCTATATTGAACATGTAAATAAAAACAGTGAATTAGAGACAGAGAGAGAGAGAGAGAGAGAGAGAACCAGAGCATGGAGATTACCAGTCTGTTATCAGCTAGTGACAGCATATGATAAAGACTCACTTCTTCTAAGACATAAATATTTTTAAAATCTTGAAACATGCAAACCTAAGCATATGAAATAAAAAAGAACTCTGATTTTTCAGTTCCCCCCAGAAAAAGAAAATAAAGTTGAAATGCCTGTCCATGTTTTCTGATTAAAAATCCATTACATGACACATAGTAGGCACTTAACAAATATTCACTGAATAGCTGAGCTGAAATGAACAAAGACTCATTAAATCATGGTGCATTTTTTAAAAACCATGTAAACACTTGGGGATATTATATTTATAGTTTAGAGACATTAGGTTTTTCAGGAAATAGGGAAGGTCATGGTACCAAAATGAGGAAAATTATCCAGGAAAGCGCCCTTCATTAAAGACCTCAGGTACATATTATAGCTTGCACTTGGTGACCTAGACCGGGGGATGACATCCTTAAAATAGGAGGAAATTTGATCTATCATTTCATAACACAGTAACTGATATGTACATCATATTTGGACATAAAGCATGGATCAGATGTCTGCCCCCTTGTTTAAATTCACATTGCACCTACCAGGTATGGCTTACTTTGAAGTGTTTTCATGCTTCTTTAAGAGGAGACTTGGGGCAATCTGGAAATATTCGTTGTTCTATCACATTCCTTGACAGACATAACAAGAATGACAAACATGAAATGATTTAAAACCATCAGGGGTGCCTGAGTGACTCAGTTGGTTAAGCATCCAACTTCGGCTCTGGTCATGATCTCACAGTTCTTTAAAATAGAGGGTGCAAGGTATCTTCATGTAACTTACACCTTTAAATTGTATATGGCTATCCATAAAGTAAACAACGAAGAATAAACCAGGTGTAAATAAAACATGTCTGTTTCAGAGAGAGAATTCACACAGATTCAAATATGGTCAGAGCACACGTAAGTCCAGATCACTGTAGCTGTGGATAGAAACAAAAATACTAGTAATTCGGGGCACCTGGGTGGCTTAGTCGGTTAAGCGTCCGACTTTCGCTTAGGTCATGATCTCGCAGTTCGTGGGTTCGAGCCCCACGTCGGGCTCTGTGCTGACTGCCAGCTCAGAGCCTGGAGCCAATTTCAGACTCTGTATCTCCCCTTCTCTCTCTGACCCTCCCCTGCTCACGCTGTCTCTCTCTCTCTCCTAGAAATAAATAAAAAAAAATTAAAAAAAAATACTAGTAATTCAAACAAAACCATACTAAGATAGTTTTTCCTTGCTTTTGAAATGTGATGGTGTGAGCCTTAAGGGAATGAGATTAGAAAAACAAAAGTCTGAATAAATAGTTCTATTCATATTATCTTCAGAATGAGTCAGAACATTCCTCCTTGTAGGCAAATAGATCAAATCAAGCTCCTAATGGTGACCTGTTTTTGAGAAGTTGCAAGGACAACTTAGAACATGCTAGAATGAGGTGATGGACCATCCTCAAGAAGAGGCATCTGCACATTTTCAAATACCCCCATCCCAAAGCTGAACATTTGATCCCTGGAAGATTAAATGATTTGCTTTTGTCTCACAACTGGTTTAGTAATGAGGGAAATTCAGAAAAGAAGGAGGAGAGAGGTGAAAAGCTTTGAGAGCAAAATGGAGCTGGGATCCAGGGGGATATGAAAAGGTGATGGAGGAAGGGATAGTCCAGCAACCCCAGAGGGAGAGAACCATGGACAGTGTAGACCTCTTTAGGAATGTGTTCTGGAATCACCAAACTCCACGCCCAAGAAACAAACAACCCAGTGAAGAAATGGGCAGAAGATATGAACAGACACTTCTCCAAAGAGGACATCCAGATGGCCAACAGACACATGAAACGATGCTCAGCATCCCTCCTCATCAGGGAAATACAAATCAAAACCACACTGAGATACCACCTCACNAGGGGAGAGAGGAATGTGTTCTGTAAGTAAGGAGAAGCCTGAAATAAGTATGTCTATTGGAGGAATGAAGAGTCATGGGGGGGTGCATGGAATGATAAAGGTGTTTCTTCCTTTCTAGCCCATCACAGGCATCTGGTCTGAGGGAGATGTTTCTGGGGATGGCCTTGTCAGAATGTGAGACAGAGTATAGCATAGGGGAGGTGTAGAGTGCCCCTTTGCCTAATCCTTTACCTGGAAGCCACTTGTGCAGTGTGCCCGGCCAAATCAAGGAAACATTCTTTTCAAACATTTCTTTGTTGGCTTTAATGTTACTTACATTATTTTTTCAGTGGACCATACATTCTTATTATTCAAAATTCAAAAGCTTCAAAGGGCTATACAAATGAAACAGTTCTCTCCCACCAACTAATGGTACACATTTCCAGGTCCCCTTGCAGAAGATATTTCAAGGAAGAAAGTATATGAGGGGGGACAGATTGAATAGCAATGTACTACATTTTATAGAGTGGTTTATTCTTTACCATAGTTTCACGTAAAGTAGGACAGATGTTACTGTTTCAAATCTGATGACAAAAAAAAAAAATTAAGTGACAGAACCCAGGCTTACTACCTTTTTAGTGGAAATATCCAGATTGAGACCCAGTTGGGGCAGGGGGGAACACAAAGGAAAGAAAATAATTAAAGATAACTATAATAAATGAAATTTCCCATATACTAGTTTCACCCTTGGTGTTTTGAACAGCTACAAAGCAGAAAGTTTTAGATTCCTTTTGGGACCAAAAAAAAAAAAAAAAAGAAGAAGAAGAAGAAGAAGAAGAAGAAAAAGGAAAGAAAGAAAGAAAAATTTAAATCGTTAGTTTGCCTACATTGTTTCTTTATAACATGCTATAAAAAATAATGGCCTTTTATTTAATACCACAAAAGCTACAATAATCATGGTCTTGGTGCTTGGAAATTAAGCATCAGGACCTTTGTTTCAGCTTGAATTACTTTCTGGAACTTACCAGGAAGCCATCAACTTCACCTGACTTTTAAAGACAACTGAAAGGACACCCACAGCAACTTAAAATCTTAATTACCTGGCTCTGAATTTTAACTCCTGTCTTTCTCTTTCACCTACCAACGCTATTTCTTCTTTCAGTTTCAAGTTCGGCATAAATGATAAGAAAAGGTACTCTTTTTTCTTACTGGCCAGGCAATGCATCTGAATTCTTGGGTAGCACAGTTTAGTGAATTTAAAAAAGCAAAGTCAGGGGCATCTGGGTGGCTCAGTCAGTTAAGCATCCGACTTCGGCTCAGTTCATAATCTCGCGGTTTGTGGGTTGGAGCCCTGTATCGGGCTCTGTGCTGACCACCAGCTCAGAGCCTGGAGCCTGCTTCACATTCTGTGTCTCCTTCTCTCTCTCCCCCTCCCCTGCTCATGCTATGTCTCTGTCTTTCAAAAATAAATAAATGTTTTAAAAAATGAAAAAAATAAAAAAGCAAAGTCAAAATCTTGATTCCTCTTGAGCTTGAATTGTCAGGATTTTATCTCTTTCATTGATCTGGAAGCCAAGAACTTTCATCCATCAGAAAGGATTTTAGGCTGAATATAAAAGTGGAACATCTCCTGCAATACTTAGCAAACTGAAAGATGAAGAGGCATCCTCAAGTACTAATCAAGCTATCATCTCTGCAAAATTTCCAGGACAAATACAATAAAGAATGATTTAAAAAGATACTATCTATCCCCTGAGAGAGACTCATTTGGCTTTGATGTCCATTGCTAGAGATGATGGTTGCAATACTTCCTGTGTAATATTGCTAGAGTCTAAATTACATACTTTCAAAATCACCGTAGTTACAGAGAAGAAAGAACCGTTCTAACAAAGCAAGTACCTCCGCAGTAATTCAGTTATAATTTGAAATATTTAAAATTATTTCAAATATGGACTGTGTTCACAAGCTCCTCTGGGAAGCCAGGAGTTTCTAAAAGGCATTATCTCATCAGTCCGATTAGTTCCTAATGTGATGAATGAGTGGAGCAGATATTTCAAATCTTTTTCACTCTACTTGGGAAAAATAAAAGATAAGCAAGGAACACCATTTATCCAATTTAGTACAGTTGGACCAAATCAAGAGATGAGACATGCAAAACACAAAAGTCTCTTTCTCTTTATGAATTACAACCCTACCTCAACGTAGCTGACTGGCCCCGGGCAAGTAACTTAATATCCCCAAGCATCAGCTTTTTCTCCATAAAAACAGGGATAAAGACTTCTTCACAGAATTATTGTGAGTGTTGTAGAGCTATACATGTGAGAGTAGCAATCCACAGACTGACAATAGTAGCTATCTATATTAGTTGGAGCTGCATAACAGTGTCACTTCACTTAGTGGCTTAAAACAACACCCATTTATGTCTCACAGTTTCTGTGGTAAGGAGTCCAGGCACAGCTTAGCTGGTTCTCACAAAGCTGCAGTTAAGGTTTTGGCCAGGGCTGCAGTCTCATCTGTAGGCTCAACTGAAGAAGGATCCATTTCCAAGCTCACATGCTTGTTGGCAGATTTCAACTCCTTTTAACTTTAGAGTTGGAGAACTTGTATTTTTACTGACCATTGGCTAGAGGACCCTCAGTTCCTAGAGGTCATGTGGGCCACCCTAAAAAGGCCACTTGCTTTATCAAACCAGCAAGGGGGAGAGTCTCCCTATATTACATAATTGGAAAAGTAACATTTCATCACCCAGCTGCTTTCTACTGAGTAAAAGCAAGTCACAGTTCCTGCCCACACTCAAGAGGAATGCTCCTACAGGGTTTAAAAACAATAAGTATCCTCAGTCTACCCTAGAATCTGCCCACCATAGTGTCTAATACCCATTTCCTTCCTTTGCTGCCTTATCAACTCTTTCTTTTTTTTAGTTTCCATGTCAGAAGACCATGACCTTTACTGCCCATCAAAATCTTCTTTGTCTAAGTAGTTAAAGATAGCACTTTAGAGTTCCCTAAAAATAAAACAGAAAAAGACAACTTGCAGTGGAAAACACAGTGTGTTATAACAAGTCAAATTGTGTTCTGTTAAATTACTAGTTGAGCAAAATCTCATTAAAATAGAAGCCATTTTGCTTTCTCTTGTTTAATGCTTTTGACGCATTTTTGGTGAGTCTGTTCAGAAAATGATTGCAAATCAAATTCATTGAGTACAGAAGCACTCACGAAACACAGGCACTATAAAATAATTTCACTAGCTAGCCTAGAAGTGGTTGTGGATTTTGTTCCCCTAAGTGTGATTAAAAATAGCCACAAGTCCCAACATGAGACAGAAGGGCATCGATGCAAGCATTGGTCGTATGGTAGTTTGGCCCTGTTTGGTATGCACTACCTGCATCTCCAGTTTCTGCAGTCTCTGAGAGCCAGGACCTTCCAAAGATGGTAGGGATTGGAATGACCATAAGGCAGTTGGTACTGATGATAACAGTGATGGTGATGACAAGCTAACAACATTCACTACGTATTTATTACATGCCAGTTATTCTAAAATGCTTTAGGGGTGCCTGGGTGGCTCAGTCGGTTAAGTGTCCGACTTCGGCTCAGGTCATGATCTCATGGTTCGTGGGTTTGAGCCATGCATAGGGCTCTGTGCTGACAGCTCAGAGCCTGGAGCCTGTTTCAGATTCTGTATCTCCCTCTCTCTCTGAGCCTCTCCTGTTCATGCGCTCTCTCTCTCTCTCTCAGAAATAAAACATTTAAAAAAATTTTAATGCTTTATATATGCAATCTAATATAACCCCTTAAGAAAGGAACTATTATGATTTCTATTTCACAAATATAAAAACAGAGACGTGGAGAGATAAGGATCATGTTGCAGGCAAGCAGTAGGGCCTGGATTCTAACCATAGAAAGGCTCCATTTCAGAACCTCAGAATTTGCAGTCAAAACCCAGGAGCCTAAATATTCTCTTCAGAATGTTATAGGACTGTCTGAATGGATGGATCAGAGTCGCACCTGTGGTCAAGGAATGGTTTCAGCCTTGGCTCTGACCATCACCCCATCCGAACTTCTGTGAATGTACACCCAGGTGCCAGTGAGCGATTACTCCTTCTCTTACAGCCAGTCAGTGGGGAGTGGGTCAGGAGAGCCATAACCTCTTTTACCCCACACGGAGTCCTTAGCAGTATTCAGTAAGGGTCAGGCTTGTACTGTGCCAGCAAACAGAGTAGCCAGGGCAAGCACTTCTGCAGCAGGCTGCCCCTTCCCAGTACTCCATGGGTACCCTGGTCCCCTTCTACCTGATCCCATGGGCTCATAGTATGGGCACCAAGATAGCCTTTGTTTCCTCCAACATCAGCCTCCATACCTGATTCCAATGTCTGATGCAATTAGTAGAAGCAGAATACTGGTCACAACACATCAAAATGTGTGCATTTTGATGGACAAGTCCATCCATATCACGTGGTGCACGCCTCACTAAATTACAATGAAAGACCAGATGTTAGACTCCGTGTGCTCACCTGGGCCAGATGTGGTGAGGGTAGACTGTGCAAGACAAAAAATTAAAGGTCTGTGGCAAAAAGGCAGGAACATAGGTGTAATACTGCTACAAAGCAAGAACCAAGTTTCATGACCAGATTTATACCTCTGTCAGCAGAGCTCACTCCCAACCCCAAAGCAGAGAAGTTATATAAGGACAAGAAATCGTGAGCAGAGTTTTTATGTGGGTGTCCCACATGAGACTTCAGGGAGATCCGGTTATTATATCTCACTAACTAAAATTATGTTCAGACATTTATATTCTGTTCTTTTTAATGCTAATTCCTTTAGGGATGCACTCTATAGATCTTTATAGAAATTTATCTGAAAATACAGAACATCTGATTTCACTCCAGCCAATATTTTGGCATGTCTAGTCTTTTTTCTTTAAACACTGAGTGTTTATTCCATTAACTTGCTCCATCATGCTCACAACTTAAACAATAGAGAAAAAGCTTTCGTCCATGAATAAGAAGCTAGCGGTACCTCTGTTTGGGGAGTTACTTGTAGAAGCCTGACTTCCAGACACTTGAACGTGTAAGGAGACCTTCTCCACACCGCTGATTGGACTTGCTTCCTCACCCACAGAGAGAAACACCAATGCATCACAGCAGGAAACTTCTGGGAGCCCCGAATGAAGTCCTATGTATTAATGGGTAATCGAGGCATGGATTTTCTATACCCATATCTATATTTCTGTATCATCACACTTCTCACCATGTCTGCAGATAAAATGAAGTAAAACCTTGGATTGCGAGTAACTTGTTCTGTGAGTGTTCTGCAAGATGAGCAAACATTTCTAAAAATTTTTAACTTGATGAGCCAGCTATGTCTTGCAATACTAGTTGTACGTGATGCCAAATGTCACATGATCACAACTGAGCCAATGGTCTTGAAATTCACAAGTGCTTTAGATTACAAGCATGTTTCTGGAACCAATGTTGCTCACAAACCAAGGGTGTACTATGGAGGTCTGTACCCTCCACCACCTAAAGTGGTGGATTTGCAATCCATTTCTTTTTGCCTTTTAATTTCCAAAAGTGTTACCAGTGCTTTACGCAAGAGTGCTATGTGGTTCATGAGTTCGAGCCCTGTGTCCAGCTCTGTGCTGACAGCTCAGAAGCTGGAGCCTGCTTCGGATTCTGCATCTCCCTCTCTTTCTGCCCCTCCCCCGCTTGTGCTCTGTCTCTCTCTTACACAAAAGAAACATTTAAAAAAAAATTTTTTTAAAGAAGAGTGCTATGCATGAAGGAAGCATTTAATAAATGCTGTTTAATTGAGCTGATGAGGAAATAACACCATAGAGTCAGCAGCTGAACTGACTTTGTGGGTGACATGGTCCCTCTCTCGACCATGTTCAGACTAGACCTCGGGGGACACTGTGGGGTACCCTGGCTACATGAGAGTGAGTTGCAGTGAGAAATTAACTTTGTTGCTTTACTGTCTATTGCAAATTAGGTACTGCAAGAAGCTCTTCAAATATATTTACTTCTTTTCATTTTCACAACTTTTTGAGGTATGGGATAAGGAAACTGAGATCTGGAGAAGTCACGGTCAGACATTTAATAGATTGTCAGATGGGGCTCTTACTCCAAGGCCATGTTCTTTCCATGAGGCCAATGTGTTGCTTTCTTCTTTTTCTCACTTGCTGTATAGTCACATCATCCTACTAAAGCTAAGGAGCATGCCCCTACAGTATTTGCACTAGGGTGACAGGAGAGGCCACGACCTTGAACTTGCTAAGTTCTAGGAGACTACTGTTTACTACCGTTTACTAAGAGTAAAGCAGGTCAGACTTTAGTTTCTCTGTTCTGTACACTTGCATTCACAAGGAGAAAAGCACAATGTATATGAACTGAGCACCAGATATCAAGATTTTCTCTTTTGTGATGTCACTAGGGAAATAAGAGTAATTTTTAAGGTGCTGATGGTTAGATTAAGATCAAATTTCTATCATGCCTAGGAAGAAAGTTAGTCTAATGAAATAGTTTAGTATTTGAGTGTTTACTGTAGCCATCTAGCTATCAAAAGAGACTAGAACTGATAGTTTTAAAAATATGTACTCTATTTAAAGAATTACATAGAGTTGGCTGGGAAGGAGTGGAGTAGACATTTCAGTTTTACACCAAAATTCATTTTGGTAAGTATCTTGTTTTATTTGGTTTATTTCTAGTGGGAATCATTAGGTGCTGACAATGTTCTTTTCTACTGATATTATCACTTAATTAAGCTGCTTACTTCAGTTGCCTGAGGGCTTCTTACACCTTTATTTTAAAAATAAAAGAGTACTCTTTAGAACCCCTTGTTATTATCTTGACAACTTACTTCAGTTTTTATGGCTTCATATAAAGCAGTCATGAGTGGTTATTTTTATGTTATTAGAAATAAGGAGTTTTTTTCTGTGATAACCATACAACACTGTATTTCTACCCCTTAATGAAAGACATTTACAAATAAAATAAATAAAAAGACATATATAGAACAACAATAAGGAAAAACTATATTTGACTAGGAAAATGCAGTGAAAAATTTAATTGAAAGTTTTCCGAAAGCAACCAGATGGTTACTTTGCATTATTCAGGTATGATTAATTTAATTATTTAAAGCATAATTTCATGTCTTCTCTCAGTATTATACCCAACATAGAAAATCTTCAACTTTTGCCCACTTTACTAAGAAAAATAGATTATAGGAAGTGTGTCATATTTTCTTGTAACAACAGGGTTGTAAGTGGGAGGCTGTGTGACTTTGACCAATGGCTCATGTCATAAGTTACTGATAATCTGTTTAAAGGAAAGGATATAATTTAAAGTTTTAAAGATTATTTTAGCATCCGACTGGCTCAGGTCCTGATCTCACGGTTTGTGGATTTGAGCCCCACATCAAACTCTGTGCTCACAGCTCAGAGCCTGGAGCCTGCTTTGGATTCTGTGTCTCCCTCTCTCTCTGCCCCTCCCCTGCTCACACTCTGTCTCTCTCTCGCAAAAATAAATAAATATTTTAAAAATTTAAAAAAATATAAAAATTCTTTGAAATAAGACACATTTTAATAAATCCATTGAAACAGTAAAAGTATTTTTTATAAATTTTGTACAAAATCAACATGAGCGCACTGTACTCACTGATTAGTTAAGGAATTTCAGTGTACCATAAGGTACAACATACATCTAGCATGTCTTCAGGGTTATAATTGGACTCATCTTCCCTTAATGTGCTATCTGAAACAATCATTTTCTTAACAAAGTTGCTTTTTTGTCCTCTGAAATGTAGAAAAACTTTGAGGTGATGTTTTGATGATCCAAGTATCTTGATGTTGGAAAGAGTGGCCACCCCACTAGACTGGGGAACCTGGGTGGCTCAGTCAGTATAGCATCTAACCCTTGATTTCGGCTCAGGTCATAATCTCCCAGTTTGTGGGATTGAGCTCCACATCAGATCTGTACTGATGGCACAGAGGCTTCTTGGGAGTCTCTCTTTCCCTCTCTCTCTATCCCTCTTCTGCTTGTGTGCACTGTCTCTCTCATTCTTGGTTTTTCTCTCTCTCTCTCAAAAAAAAAATACCTAGAGCAAGGAGAATATGCAAAATTTCCCCTTACTAGCTGAGAGCAGAAATCAGTTTGAGTCAATTTTTGAAAAATTAAAATAAATGTTACTTTTGTAGCTCTCCTAAGGACTTTAGCTCTGGGAGTTTGGACAGCAGAAACCTCACGCATCTAGTCCTTTGATTGATCTTCTTTTCATTGTCCCCATTTCATTGTATGGGAGCCTGGAAGAAAAGAAGAAGCACAAATGAGGAGCCATAGAATGGGTGATGATACTAGAAGGTTGGGGAGGTAGCCAGTGGGGAAAGCAGAGAGGAAGACTGGGGGATAGCAGTTACACACACACACACACACACACACACACACACAGAAACACTTTTTCCTTTTGAGGCTGAGGGACAAACCAGTTGCTTGGAAACCATTGATTCCTTATAAGTGATGTGTTAAGCCGTGCATCATACATTGACAGCTTGTTCCCAATGCCAATGAGAGGAAGGTCAAGGATTTCACTCTTACAAGAGAAACCAGCCTTTGCAGATATTCAGAGCATGGTTACTAAAGACAGGATGCTGAGCAAAGGAGATGATACAGATAACAGACCTCATACTGGGTATAACACCTTAGCAATCACTCAATAAAGTTTCCTTTGCCTTTCATTCAGAACATGTCCATTTAATATTTGTATTTGTATAAAATGTTTTACATGGCCATAAATACGCTTTATTTCTCTGAATAAATATATTGTAGTAGGAGCAAACCATGTTTTAAAGTCAAATAGATGTAGGTTTGAACTTCAGTTCTGTCCTCGCTAGCTGTGTGACCTTGTGAAAAGTGGTTGATGTCTCTGAATCCCAGACTCCTCTTAACATTAAATGAAGTTAAAAACCTGACTATAAAAGTCCACTCTCCAGCTATAAGGATCTGCAATCGTGTAGTTAAGTGCACACATCTTGGTGCACTTGATGATGCTACAGGCGTTGTCCTAAGTAACAGGGCCACTCAGGGGAAGCGTACAGACCAGGCCCTTGCTCCTAGGAGTTTATACATTGGTAATCAGGTTCAATAAATGATAGAATTTATTCACGTATGCAAAACACAGTCTTACAGAATGAAGGGGAGTACTAGATGGGATATATGACATGTAGAGCCTGTAAGAAATATTTAAGGAAAGAAATAAATACGCGAGAGGGGTCAAAAACAGCCACGGAAGAGATCACTGGAGAAATCAGGGAACAAGTATCTTGGAGGAGAGATCAGGACCTCATTTGAAGGATCTCCGGGCCTGGGGGAGAAACCTGTCCCCATGTCTGCCTTCTAATGGTAGAAATAATTAACTACAGTGAAACCCTGAGCAGCCACAGGCAACCACAGATGATCTGGAGGCACAAAGGGTCCGCGAGCTGGTTGCAGCTCTCCCCTGCTGGAAGATTGTGAAGACACACATGAAATAAACCAGAATGGTGTATGCGTGGCACGCATACATGTCTGGGTGCACAGTTACGTTCAACTGCATCTGGGTGCTAGAGTCTCTATTTTTCAAAACTTTTTAAAATTTACGGTGTTATGTGCATGGTGCGCTTATAAATCCTGGCCTGATTGATACATGAGGGGAAGTGAGGAAACGCCCTGAGTTCTTTTGGCCTCTTTTCTTCTTCAGCAGATCCCATGATGCATAGATGTCACCCATCACAGACGCTAACAAGCCTTTTGCGAACCCCTCCCCCCACCCTCTCCTTTGCACTTTAGCCAGGCGCCTGCGCGTTGGGCGGGGAGAAGAGAACTGAGTGCAAAGGTGTCATAGTGAAAAATCCCCCTGATGCTGAGTATTCCTTCTGCTGCGCTGCAGCCTCAGATGGCGGGATTGTCATCCGTGGCACAGCAGGAAGGTCACCTCCGGGATCCTGCTTCTGTTCGGCACATAGACACTCTCATGTGCCGAGATTATTATCATATATATGGCTTTTGTGCGCTATTTACAAAAAAATAAAAGTACTCGTGAAAGGAAGATAACCAGTGAGGTTAATGCTTCTATTCAGCGTGCTCCCCGCAGGAGAGGGTCCCAGATCCCTGTGCTTTATTGAGTTCCTTCTGTGGGCTCTGATACGGAATTGTTCACATGCGTCCCTGAAGTGCACCTTATCTTAATTCCTTTTAAAAGGCCATTTGTCTACCCAAAAGGCAGCATTCTCCTAGACACTGCAAAAGCAACTTTGACTTCTTAATTCGAAAGAGCTCTTACATTGCCTTTAAAATATCATCTGACAAAATAAGAAATTAACTGTGAGCAGACCTCGGGCACCTGCTAGAAATGTGTCTCTCTTTCCCACCATATTCCAAAGTCAAGCCAATGAGGTGAATAGGTTTTTTTTTTTAAAGTTTATTTATTATTTCTTTTGAGAGAGAGAGAGAATGAGAACCAGTATGGGAGGGTCAGAGAGAGAGAGAGAAAATCCCAAGCAGGCTCCACACTGTCAGCACAGAGCCCAATAAGGGGTTCAAACTCGTGAACCTCGAGATCATGACCTGAGCTGAAGTCAAGAGTCAGACGTTTAACTGATGGAGCCACCCAAGTGCAAGGTGAATAATTTAAATGTAATTCGGTAGCAGACAGCAAAAATGAGGATTGTGGAAAGGAGAGAATTGATCCCCATTGTGAAACCATTTCTTAAAAAATAAACAAAAAAATTGGGGCCCACGCAGTATGGAACAAAGGCCTGTGTTTGGAAGGATGATTTTAGCCCTCATGTTGGTATTCCACATCGTTCAGTGTGCCTGGTGGACAGCCTGGCACATAGGAAGAGCTTAGTAAATAATTGCCCAGGGAATGGATTGATAAATGTGCCTGCCTGAGAGCGCGATCTTCTATGTTAAGATCCTAAATGCTGTGGAAATGAAAAATTAATTGTACTTTGATCCCACATGTCAGATACTCCTCTTGGGATTACATTGCAAATTTATTTCCACACAGTGACAATTCTAAGGGCCCTTGCTCTGACAAGTCCCATTGCCCTTCCTAGTTTAAGGATCCCTACTACTAGGTGAGTGCACCTATGGGCAGATGACCTTTTGCAACAAAGCTTTGGGTGGACCCTGAGTCTAACATTCAGACAGAACTCAAGGCACTGATGTTGCTTGCGTTATCAAGGTCAGATCTCTTAGGTGTAGATGTGGCAAGAGCTTTGGATGCTTCATTGGGCTTTTCAGTTCTACATTTGCTTGTTAGCCTCTGAAATGATACTGTGAAAAAAGAAACTGAGGCATACTTAAAGCTTTTAAGAGTAAGTTTGAACAAAAATCGATTCAAATTGGATAACACCAAACCAGAAGTGGTTAGGAGCGCTCTGTGTGACTGGGAGTCGAGACAGGACTTCTTTAGGGAAGAGACAGAAGCCGAGCCAGGAAACTCGTTGATTGGCAAATGCTTAAGCTCTTGCATTCTTTGAAAGCCCAGTTGGTGATTTGTGATTGGTTGTTCTTGGGTTTTAATTTCTTTCTCTTTTTTTTTTAAATTATTTAGAGAGAGAAAGAACGCAGTGATCAGGGGAGATGGATGGAGGGAGAGAGAAAGAAGAGAGAGAGAAAGAGGGAGAGGGAGAGAGAATCTTAAGCAGGCTCCACACTCAGAGTGAGCCTGATGTAAGGCTCGATCCCATGACCTGAGCCAAAATCAAGAGACGAGATGCTCAACTGAGTCACCAAGGTGCTCCTTGGGTTTCAATTTCTTAACCATGAGGCATTTCAGGTTTAGGTTTTGGTTTGCTAACGTTGGCTACTAAAGCATTAAATCCGCTTTCATCTAAAGGTGTCCTTCTTTAGTTAATTTAACATTAACCCCACCGAAACTTTGTGACTATAGATATTAAAAATGTTATCTCCTTAACCCAATTATAAACGCCCTCTTTGCTTGTTTCTCTTTGGCCTTTCTTCCATAGCCTTAGAGAATTTGGGGTAATTCCAATTATAGTTTAAAAACCACTCAGCATCCTACCCTTTCTTATTTTTTAAGATAATGTTCTACACAAACATTTCAAGTTGCTGCATAGTCTTTACAGTTGTAGATAATTCTACAAGCTGGTGTAATGACATTCAGTGATGTCACTTTTAACATCAGTGCTGTGTATGTGTGTGTGTGTGTGTGTGTGTGTTATGTACAGATGAATGGAGAGCTATGAATCCAATAATATATACTCATATATTGGCAGGAACAGATATACATGAATAAATAAAAGCTTCTCAACTATTTGTAAATCAAACCCTCAGCAACCCCATCTTATGACAAAATAGATGAATCAAAAACCAAGAAGAGAGGGGCATCTGGGTGGCTCAGTCTGTTAAGCTTCCAACTCTTGGTTTCATCTCAGGTCATGAGCTCATGGTTTTGTGAGTTTGAGCCCCACATCGGGTAATGTGCTGACAGTGCAGAGCCTACATAGGATTCTCCCTCTCTCTCTCTCTCTCTCCTCCCCTCTCTCCCACTCCTCTGCTCACATTGTCTCTGTCTTTTTCCAAATAAATAAACTTAAAAAAAAAAATCAAGAAGAGAACAAACCAAAAAGATTTTTCAGTAGCCAAACCAGATGACACAAAGCTAATGAATCTTCATCACATTAAGCACTTTGCAGTTCTCATTGAGAATCTATTACTCTTATTTTACATGCAATTCTAACACACTTGGTTATTGGTATTGATGTGAGTATTGATTTTGATATTAATAATGGTTAGGATCTATTAGCCTGGAGAGAAGCGGTAATAACGATTAAAACGACCATGAAACCTCAATGAGAGCAGCAATCTGAAACCATTTAGTGAAAGAGAAAAAAGTTGCAAAGTACATACCAAGGTGTTTCCATGGTACAGTAGTCTGGTAGGAATCTATTTAAAAAGTGCTACTTTATATTCAGGAGGCTCTATTTCTGAGGGCGAGGAAATACCTAATATATTTGGAGATATTTCCATCCAAATTTGATTTAACAAAAAAACAAAAACAAAAAAAACAGAGAAAACTAAAGTCAGAGTTCGAAGGAGCAAAACAGTATTCCTCAAAATGTACCTCTTTAAAATGATTTCTTCCTCCTTGGGGCACCTGGGTGGCTCAGTTCGTTAAGGGTCCAACTTTGGCTCAGGCCATGATCTTGCGGTTGGTGAATTCGAGCCCCACATCGGGCTCTGCACTGGCAGCTCAGAGCCTGGAGCCTGCTTCAGATTCTGTGTCTCCCTCTCTCTCTGCCCTCCCATTCACACTCCGTCTCTCTCTCTTTAAACATTAAAAAATTTAAAGAAAATAATTTATTCCTCAATGATACCATTTCACTGAGGTTTTAAAAGTATTTGTAATTTCCTATGTGTTAATTTTTATTTAGATTCTGATATACCTCCTTATCCTGATATACTAACCTTATGTGGTTAGGAAAATATTTCCTGGAACAACAGATGATCATTGCATGATGCTAGTATAGATACATTATAGTATATACACGTTATATGCATCAGGAAGAACAATATACTAAATGACCCATAATAATTGTTAGCCTTGCAACAGTGTACCTGCATTTTCATTAATCCACCCATAACTTTAGGCTGGACCAATAACATATATCAGTTATAAACACAGAAGAGCTAACCCCACCACATGGAGATCAGTCTGGTGTGTCCACATCTTGACCTTTAACCACAGAAATAATCACCCAGTGATTTCCAGTGATGGGAGATCCAGCCATGTCCTTTTTTTTCTGTTTCTAGTCTTACCAATATACATATATGTACACACACATATTTTAAATCTGCTAGATTTTACAGAAACACAAATATACATAAGGGCAATTTATCATTTTTCTTTCCTTCTACTGTCTTCTTTCCTCAAGCTCTCAGGCTCTTTGGGACTAAATCAATGCACAAATTCATTTTTATTAAAAATCCAATGCAACTGGTGGAGATGTTTATTTGGAAATTTTATAGCAGTTCATTTAGAAAGGAGAGTGGTAGTGGAGTTTGATAAAAGGTTTCTCAAGACAATTGGTTTTCAACATGTCTAGGGATTACCTCACTTTAAATGACATTTAATAGCTTTTGTTCCGCATCCTGATAAACATTTCAGCGTAACTGAATGCTTTGAAAACAAGACATAGGAACTTGAGCAGACATGAGTAAAATAGCTAGATTTTGGGTTCTGAACTTATTTTCAAATGTCTTTCTGCTATCAAAGAACACTAAATAAATTCCCCTGAGAAAGAAAATCCACTTCAATTTAAAGAAAGCAAATCTTTCTCTTTTCTCTACTTTTTCTTTTTTCTTTTCTTTTTTTTTCTTTTCTCTTTTCCTTTACCTTTCCTTTCTTTCTCTCTCTCTTCCTTTCTTTCTATTTTGCAGAAAACGCTATAAGTTTCTGGATTAACAGCTAGAAAAATCAAAAGACATTCATTAGAACCACCAAAATGTCAAGGAAATGGAGTTTTGTTTTTTTTGTTTGTTTGTTTTTTTTTTTGCATTTCTCAAAGTACATTTAATCTGACCACCTCTAATTATCACTGATTATTCCATCTAGGATTTCAAAGACAGCCAATATTCTTCCCTGCCACAACTCAAATTACTTTGCAGATGGTGCCTTGTTCCTTCCGCACAATGCAACGCCCTAAAAAGGTTGAGGAGGCTGCCAGTTCTCCTCAGCGGGAAGTCCCTGGGGGGGCCAGTAAGGAGACTGCTGAGTTTAGATGCCGTGGTTTCACAGGTATGAGCCATCACAGAAGTTCCCTGGGAGTGTGTGAGAGAATGAACTGCTTAGGAAAAACCTCACCCTTCCCTGGAGTTCTGGAAGACTTGGCAACAGAGCCACCATGGCAGGCTCTTAGGTTTTGGTGTGGCGGGGGACCACGCAGGTGTACAGCAGCCAGATCTACAGGCACCTCCTGGTGTGATGCACCTGTTTGGAAGGGGGGCTGCCCTGAGTTGGGGGAGCAGGATGGAGAGGATGATGTGAGGTCTGCAGCCCTTTGCAGAGAGAGCTCAAGGGCAAGCCCCTCTGGAGACAAGGTTTATGGGTCAGATCTGAAGAGAATATGTAACTGACATCATCTGTCATTGCAGCGGCCAGACTGGACTGTGAGCATGCGGGAGAGGTAGTCTTCAGACTCCTGGGAATAAAAGGCTGACGCTTAGGGAGAGGCCACATTAAGAGCAGGAAGGACAGAACCAGTGAGTTTTGACACTTGGCTGTTGCCGTGACTCTATTCTGGAAGCAGGGAGGCCTGGGATAGTTCAGGTTTCACCAGCCGTGGCACCAAGTTATGTTCCTAAGTATCGCCTTCTGTGCCGTATTGAATGGCTTCCCCGTCCTCAGATAGTCAGACAATAATGGTGAAAAAGTCTTCCCTCTTCTGTCCCCAGGATCCTATGAATATGTGAAATACAAAGCAAAAATATGCTATGCTTGGCCCCAACCTTGTGTAAAGAGGTTTCAGTTTCCAGAAAACAAATAAAAGTACATTTATTCTAATTGAATACGTAGACTGCTTAGTCACTGAGATTTCCCTGGTGACTTTGTTCTATAAAAATCAGTGGCTGTTTCTTTCTCCTGCATGGGCTTTGAGATCTAGGGAGTCCCTTGTCTTCTGGGCCCCTGTCCCAGCATGTCACAGGATTTGACTGTCAAGACTGGAATTGGCAGTGTTGAGGGTTCATTTTTCCTTTTGCTTCAGTCAAATTTTACTTCTTCATCTCTGTTCCTTCTTTTTAAAAAATTCTTTTAATGTTTGTTTATTCTTGAGAGAGAGCAACAGAGCATGAGCAGGGGAGGGGCAGAGAGAGAGGGAGACACAGAATCCAAAGCAGGCTCCAGGCTCTGAGCTGTCAGCACAGAGCCGGACACGGGGCTCAAACCCATGAACTGCAAAATCATGACCTGAGCTGAAGTTGGACGCTTAACTGACTGAGCCACCAAGGCGCCCCTCTGACTCCCCCTTCATATCCCCATACCTACCCCATCCTGCATCTCCTTCCTCCTTCTCAACTTCTAGGAAACTTCTCGAATACCAGTGGTTGCTGCTGCCCTAGTCTGATACCTATTTCTCCTTCTCTACATTCACTGCAGCTACTGCTAATAGACGCTCGCGCTTTTCCCACCAAGTTCAGATACAGGTGTACAGTCCTTCCCAACCTGTGCTCCTGACAGCCACCACTGATAAATCAGCCTAGCACACGAGATGAAACAGATTTGCCATTCCTCCCATAAGACATTGCCTGGAGAAGGGAAATTTACTGTCATTTGTCCCCCGTTAGCAGAAAATCTCTTCCTATCTCTGTTGGATCTCCCAGGCACCCAGGGCCTCAGTTAGTATTTGTATCAGTTTCCATGAGCTGCTATAACAAAGTACCAAAAAGTGAATGACTTAGAACAATAGAACATATTGTCTCCCAGTCCTGGAGGCTAGCAGTCTGAAATCGTACTGTGAGCAGGATCATGATCCCTCTGGCACATGTAGGCAGGGGGTGGGGGTGGGGATGGGGGTCCTTTCTTACCTCTTTTAGTTACTGGTGTTTCCCAGAAATCCTTGGCATTCCCCAGTCTGTAGATACATCACTCCAATCATGTGGTGGCCTTTCCTCTCTGCATCTTCATATCGCCTTCCCTCTGTGGCTGGCTGTGTCACAATTCTATCTTCTTATAAGGAAACCAGTCATGTTACAGGATTAGGATGCATCCTAATAATTCCATTTTAAATCCCTTAAATCTGCAAAGATCCTATTTCCAAAGTCACATTCTGAGGTACTGGAGTTTAGGATTTCAACTTGTCTTTTTGGAGGAAGACATAATCAAGCCCACGACAGTATTCTGATGCCTTGTTTCAAAACATTCATATAGCAGGGTGCCTGGGGGGCTCAGTTAAGCAGCTGACTTCAGCTCAGGTCGTGATCTCACAGTTCATGAGTTTGAGCCCCGCATCAGGCTCACTGCTGTCAGCACAAAGCCTTCTTCAGATCCTCTGTTCCCACCCACCCCCCATGCCCTGCCCTTCTCTCTCTCAACAATAAATAAACATTAAAAATTTTTAAAAATACATATAGTGTAATTCTGTCTAATTTTATGACAGTTTCTGTGCTCGCACATCTAAAACATTGTACCTTACCCGGATTCCACAAACTGGATGTGATCATTCCACACTCATACACAGGCAGTAGATGCATGTCAGCATGCCCATGGATGGACTGACCAATGAAAATACTCATGTACCAGGGAGGTGGGTGCCAGACAGGAAATGAAAAGCATGTCAGATGACCTTTGGATTTTATATGGCCTACCTCAAGAAATGCTTAGGAGATGGGAGGAGGGGCAAGATGGTGGAGAAGTAAGGAGCTCCGTACTTGCACTCGCGCCCATACATCACACAGAAAAGATCTGAAGNTAAATAGCAATTGAGGACATTAGTAAGGTAACACAGGGAAACACAGTACCGTTGGGAGTAGTGGTGGATGGTGATGGCATTAGTAGACATTAATGAAAGGAAATACAAGAATACGCAGATCTAGCAATTAGTCAACGCCCTGTAAGTTTCCTGAAGAAGACAGATCTAAGTAATAACAATCCAATGCAATAAAAATACCATTTTATCATTAATTAGACACACACCCAATAACTCATAATACAGAGTGGTGGCAAAACCGAGCTGAACACAGTATGGAGCACCTGAGTAATATTACATATTTTACGTAGCTCTACTTTGATTTTCCAAATCACCTTAATAATCTGACAGATCCCACATACTTATTCTAAAGCATTTTGAACTTTAAGCCCTCAATTTTCTTTAAAAAAAAAGAGAGAGAGAGAGAAACCATAAATACTTAGGCAGTGCAGTGCTGAATGTTTTCTTCTCTTACCATGCATATTGTGAGCTTTGGTACTACTCCTTACTAACAGCATTTATTGGGGCGCCTGGCTGGGGCGCTCAGTAGGTTGAGCGTCCAACTTCAGCTCAGGTCATGATCTTGCGAACCAGTTCGTGAGTTCGAGCCCCGCATCGGGCACGCTCTTGTCATCCTGGAGCCCGCTTCAGATCCTTCAAATAATGTGCTGACAGAATGAAAAGAAAGGACACTTTATTCTGAATGGCTGACGCAGAGAAGGCTTCATGGAGGAGAAGGTATTTATTTATTTATTTTAAATCTTTATTTTTGAGAGAGAGAGGGAGATACAGAATCCAAAGCAGGCTCCAGGGTCTGAGCTGTCAACACAGAGCCCGATGCATGGCTCGAACCCCATGAACCATGAGACCATGACCTGAGCTGAAGTTGGACACTCAACCAACTGAGCCACCCAGGCATCCCTGGAGGAGACAGTATTTAAATAAGACTTTACAGAGTGACTACAATGTCAGTGGGTACAAGTTTAGAGCATCAACATTCTCAACTGGGACAACACAGGAACCAAGGCACATGGCAGATGTATATGGAACTATGTGCATCGCAATTCCATATGACTGTTTCTGGGGTATATATAAAGTGGGAACAAAAGTAACTCAGAGTCATATTATTAGAGACCTTCAATGTCAGGGGAGCCTGGGTGGCCCAATTGGTTAAGCCTCTAACTCTCGATTTCAGCTCAGGTCATGATCTCATGGTTCATGAGTTTGAGCCCCACATCGGGGTCTGTGCTGACAGTGCAGAACCTGCTTGGGATACTCTCTCTTTCTCTTTCAGCCCCTCCCCTGCTCACGTTCTTTACCTCTCTCTAAAAAAAGTAAATAAACAAAAAATAATTTTTAAGACCTTCAGTGTCATAGGAAATTTAATTTTTTTCTTGAGGCAAAGGAAGTGGTGGTGGGGGCAGAATAACAAATACATTACTCTAATCAATTACTTTATTTATTTTTAAAATTTTTAAAAATTGTTTTTTGAGAGAGAGCAAGCAAGTGAATGAGCAGGGGAGTGGCAGATAGGGAGACATAGAATCCAAAGCAGATTCCAGGCTCTGAGCTGTCAGCCCTGAGCCAGACGTGGGGCTCAAACTCACTAACCCTGAGATCATGACCTGAGCCGATGTCAGATGCTGAACTGACAGTGGAGCCACTCAGGAGCCCCTCATCAATTACTTAAAAATAGAACCATCAATAGCAGAATTACCCATTTCTCCAAAGAGCTGCCAAGCATGAAGGTACTCCAAAACCCACTTAGTTTGTCGTGGAAATGTATATGTTTCTTTCTTTTTTTTATAGTTTTTATTTATTTTTGAGACAGAGAGAGAGACAGAGCATGAGCGGGAGAGGGGCAGAGAGAAAGGGAGACACAGAATCTGAAACAGGCTCCAGGCTCTGAGCTGCCAGCAAAGAGCCCGATGCGGGGCTCAAACCCACGAACTGCGAAATCATGACCTGAGCCGAAGTCGGACACTTAACCGACTGAGCCACCCAGGTGCCCCTATATGTTTCTTTCTTATTTCATTTCCTCAGATGTAGGGTAGTAGGCCAGGCTAACAGGATGTATTTTTGGTTGACCTGCTTGTCCCAAAGGATATTTGCACCTTGTTAGCATTTTCTTTGTTTCTATCAAATCCTGATAGAATGCTTTATTGGCATTCTTTTTTTTTTTNATATGCAAGTGTCGCTGTGTGATGGATGGTCTTTGTCCACGGACTCCCTGAATACCTTACTTTTTGAAATTTGTCTCCAAATCTGAAAATGACATGAGAACAATCTGACATGAAAATGAATGGAAATACAAGTTCAGAATTTATCACTTTGGTTACTTCCTGGCAGAGTGGCTTACAATGAATTCCTGATTTCTGTTCATTCTGGAACCATACAACCCAGAGCACAGTAAACCTTAAAATTAATAGTCACAATCAAAAGCTACTAAACTAGAATAAGTGTGACCACAGGCAATATATATATTTTAATGATGTTGGTTTTACGGGAGGCTACCAGTGGAAAGCTCAACTAATCTGAATTCAACTACGGCCTATCTTCTCGGGTCCCCAGGGGAGCATAATTGTTTCATCTCTTCAGCTCATTAAGTCACCTTCTATTTACGTTTAATTCCAAAACTTCACTCTTTCTTGAATTATCTAAAAGATAACTACATGAACAAATGCACAAATCACAAATCTTCCTTTGTGATCAATCACATATACAGGAGCCCTCTGGTTAAAGAGAATCCCCACTTTCTGCTGCAGTTTTATCACCAAGACTGATTATCAAGATCCTGAGGTCCTCACACTTTGGCTACTCTGCCTCTACCAATTCTTGAAAGCCCCCGGGAAAGGGTATTGGCTTGGGAAACAAACAAGCCAGGAGCACCCTAAGCTTCCTTGTCTTTGCTAAGTACTAGAGCCATGGGACCCAAGAAAGGACCCTGTGATCTTTGTGAAATCTCTGAATCCTTCTCAGCCTATGAAAATAGAAGCCTCCTCATGTTCGTTCTCTGTTGAAACTAGGGATGACTCTCTGTGTGGAATATTGTGTTTCAAACAGACTCAGGTTGCTAACTGAGAACAGTATAATGCATAATCCCCAAACACAGAGCTTGGAGAGCAATCTCCCAATCTCAGTAAGCAGCTCTGTGTATAAGTAGATCAAATGCTGACTTTATTCACAGGATGCTTGTATTAATTTTTTCTATTAGCTACTTCCTGCCTGTGGGCCACAATCAGATGGGGATTCATTGCTTAGATAAAAATTAGGTCAAGTGTTATCCTAAGAAAAAGATCTATAAATTACACTTACAGCACTTAAAACCCAAGTTAACATGGTTGCATGCTCATTAAAAAAAAATACTAACATTTTCCTAGGCAAAAATAGTCCTCAACTGGTGATAAAAAATAATCATGCTGAATCAGCTCACAATATGAGTTTGTGGTTTGGTGTTTTTTAATATCGTCAAAGCTTTGAGCCATATCTTGTAGCCTTTTACCAGGATTAATACCTCTCAGACTGGTTATGATTCCTCTGCTCTTAAGACAAGAGATTCAATCACCCTGCTTCAGCTAAAGTCTATGGACACAATATAAGCAATTTGTATTCACAAGATCTGGGCCTAAGTCCTGAATTCACCACTTACTGCAGTCTTGGTCAGGTCATTTGAATCATTCAACAGACACGTATTGAATGCTTCTTCCATGCCACTTCCTGTTCTAGGCATTTGGGATGCCAATATTGAAAGAGATAGCCTGATTTCAGAGATAGGTGTGCAGTGTAAGAGTTAAAATAATGGATGTTACGGAGTTGGCATGGAATGGATACAATCAGTTTGGGGAAAGACTGGGAAGACCTTTCAAAAGGACCTCATGGGGACAGGAATATTGATGAATTCTCCCAAGAGTCTGCATGTTACCTTTCTCATTACAGCAATTCCCTTTGGTCAGGGTCCCACTGCCAATGAGTTTTGGGGAAGTCAACACATGCTGATCATACTGTGAGAAAGCTGAAGAATTATATATATATATATAATCAATTCATTGGGGAGCCTGGGTGGCTCAGTCAGTTGAGCTCTGACTTTGGCTCAGGTCATGATCTCATGGTCTGTGAGTTCGAGACCCATGTTGGGCTCTGTGCTGACTGTGGAAACTGCTTGGAATTTTCTCTCTCTCTCTCTCCCTCTGCTTCCCTTCCCCACCCAAGCTCTCTCTCTCTCTCTCTCTCTTTCTCTCAAAAATAAATAAATAAACATAAAAAACCAATTCATTAATTTACAGGGAAATATATAACTTCCCAGGGGACTGGATAATCACAGCTGAAGACTTAATTTCTCATCTGTCAAGATGGCACTAATGATAGTATCAATACATTCCTTAGATATTTTATACGTGTGTGACCAAGTTTGGAGATCAAAGTGTAGCCATAAAAATATCTACCATTCATTGAGTGTTGGAACCATTGAATGCTAAGAGCTTTACATGGATTCTTCTTCTTTTTTTTTTTAGAAATGAACTCTTTTTTAAATTTTTTTAATGTTTTATTTATTTCCCCAGCACAAGCAGAGGAGGGTCAGAGAGAGAGGGAGACACAGAATCTGAAACAGGCTCCAGGCTTTGAGCTAGCAGTCAGCACAGAGCCCGACGCAGGGCTTGAACCCATGAACCGCGAGATCATGACCTGAGCTGAAGTTGGACACTTAACCGACTGAGCCACCCAGGCACCCCTACGTGGATTCTTCTATGGAGCTCTTTCTCAGGGTCGAGATGTAACTATTAGCATGACAGTTTTATAATGGAAGAAACTGAGGTTCAGAGAACCTGAATAACTCATTCAAGATCACACAGCCAATAAACTTCACAGCCAACTCTTGAAGCTGGCTTATTCTAAAACCTGTGGTGAGAGACACTAAGTATACGATCGCCTATGAAATAATAAAAATGTATCTGTAAGAACTTTAGTAGCTGCAGACACCTTTACAAGAAGCACTTGATTAAATGTGGCAAGAAAATAGAGGTAGTTAATGAGCATAATTGCTGGTTTTAGATGCTACCATCACGCATTACTGGCTATCCATTTTTTTTAACCACCTACACATACTTTTTTGCCTTTTGAAACATACAGCACTTGCTATATTACCACGAAGGAACTATTCCAAGCCTCCTCTATATCAGTGAATGTTACAACCAGTATTATGTATTATAGTGTAAGTGTTACTAATATAGTAATTTATAGTTTTTCCTTACTGTTCTATACATATTGGTAAGTCTTTGCATGGCTTGTATATTTCAAACGTGTTTCACAACTTCAGTATACCAGGAGTGTGTACTAAATGATATGTAAATTTGATGCTGTGGTGGATTTTATGTGGACAGAAGTCCAGGGACATTGAGAGAAGATCACAATCCAGGGGGTTTTGGTGGTGTTTTTTGGATTTTTTTTTCATAGCATGTGTGCAAAATTCAGTCTTAGGGAATAGGGCTATGAATTATGCCATTAGCTAAAGAGTCTACTTGTCCCAAAATGCTGACTCAGCCCTCTCCTTGCTTATGGATGGTGTCTCATTACCCATATCTTTGTACCCTTGCCCAGAACCAATGTGTTCACCATCATTAACTAATATGGACTCTTAATCCATAAGGGCAACAGATGTTAATTCCAAATGCACAAGAAATTCTCCAGAGAGATCCCTTTAAATGTTGCTGGTATTATTAGACACGGGGCTTTTAGGGCTAGGAGGTTCCAACATCAGTAAGGCATCAGTGGGTTTTCTATAAAAATTCTTAACGGTGGGTTCAAAATGGTATCTTAAGCGGACCGTTGTTCCACGGCTATGATGTAAGGATTGCTTGTCAATTACAAGATTAATTGCCGGCGTATTACCGAAACTATACCACGTTTGTTGGGGAAGACAGGCAACACTATAAAGTAGATTTACAGTTTTAGACCACTTTCAGAATGTCATTAGCCTGAACATGTGGCCCACAGACAGGATGCCATTGCAGGGCTGTGCCTTTCTTCCCCAAACATGGCACACACTCTTGATATGCTGGTGACTGGAAACTATTTCCTCAATAAATTAGAAATGAATTCCCAAAATGTAACCATTTTTGTTTGTGGAGACGTTTAAAAAGAAAGACGGCAAACACACTCCCATCTCACATTGAATGTCTTGAGATTTTAGAGACTTGCCTGTTATGAAGATGTCTCCCATCTCTTGAGAGAATGGTTCCGTGAAGAAACTGAGAAATGGTCACCCAACACTCCTGTTCAGAAGACCAAAGGCAGTGTGTGTTAGTATCGGCCGATCTGGATCTCATTTAGACTGCATGCAGGTCCTGTGAAACAAACATATGCAAATAATAATAGCAACTCCCAGTCTTTCTTAGGCTAGGATAGCTAATACACAAACCTCAGTTTGAAACACGCATGTTAGCTCTGTGTTCTAATGACATTTATGTTGAGTTGAAAAGAAGACACAGAGAAGCCGAGCAAACCCTTCACCCAGGGACTTCCCATCACTGCACTATTCTAGACAGACAGGCGATCAGCTGTTAAAGGAATACGTCTATTGAAAGAGCAGAGGAGCTCCGTGCTGTAGACGGAAGAGGGACAATTCCCTTTGATTTGCTTACGTCAGCTATGACAGTGCAGTTTACACAAGTTTTTCTTCCTGGTAGTTTTCTTCACCTTCCCTTTAAAGCCATACTCTCCAGTGTACAAATAATAAGTGTGAGATTCTAATCTCATCATTCCCAGCAAGCTAGAAATCAGATGCACATTTTGAGCAGAGCCCAAAACTGGCCCTGTGCTATGATAGCTAATTTTTTATTACATCAGGTTTAATTAACACTTGAGATAATTGGATGGTATGTACATATAAACACATGTATATATGTATATTTGTAAATATACATGAATGTATACATATTATGTAATACATATATGAATATGAATATGAATATACAAATATACAAATATGAATATACAAATATTAAATATATATAAATATATATAAATATTTAATATATAAAATACAAATATGCAAATATGAATATACAAATATGAATATATTTGTATATTTGTAAATATACATGAACGTGTACACATATACCTTACATAAACTATATACATATATACACATAGTACTTTGCACATACTAATATATACTAATTAGTGTATATATAATAATGTATATAACATACACTATAATATACACTAATATGTAATATAGTATATAATACACATATTGCATATGTGTCAAGTGTTATACCAAGAATTATTTATACGCTGGTGGAGGTAAAAGCAAGAGGAATCCACAGATGAATCAGATGTAGTGTGTGCTTTTAAAGAAGCTTACGGATGCCTGGGTGGCTCAATTGGTTAAACACGCAACTTCAGCTCAGGTCATGATCTCACAGCTCATGGGTTTGAGCCCCATGTAGGGCCCTGTGCTAACAGCTCAGAGCCTGGAGCCTGCCTCAGATTCTGTGTCTCCCTCTCTCTCTGCCCCTCCTCTGCTCACATTCTCTCTCTGTCTCCCTTTCTCTCTCTCTGTCTCTATCTCTCTCTCAAACATAAATAAACTTTAAAACAAATTTAAAGAAGCTTATATTGTAGTAAGAGAGACCAACAGGGATTGCAATATAATAGAAGGGTGTGAAGAAAAGATAGGAGTCAGATGGAAGGAGGAAGGCCAGTGTATGGGCTGAGTATAAAACAGTGACCCTCAGGATTGCGGATGAAAACATGCAGAATGGCGTGGCCTTGAGCACTGAGCGTCCTCCTGAGACGTCAGAAAGAAAGAACACAGTTGGAGTCACAGCCAGGTCAGCTGGAAAGCACTAGAACTGGGGAACTGTGAGGAGAGAGGAAACACATCTCTGCTGTCCTTATCAGGCTCACTAACACAGATGGAGTAATGGTACTTATCACAGTGATGCTCTGTGATGAGAGCCACCTCTCACTCCCTTTCAAGCCCAAGATAGAAGGAGAGAGGTCCGTGGTCTTATCATCACTCCCTCAGCAGCTGAGAAGTCCAGCGGTGTCTAGGCCAACACTTCCGCTGTAATGTCACACACCACGGGGTCATGAGGCCCCCGGGGGGGGGGGCTGAGAGCAAGGAAGAAAGGAAATTGAAAAGGTTCCACTTCACTTGATATGTCTGGACAACTGAGGGACTTCTGGAGACCAAGAGTATCTCTGTGTGCTTTTCATTAGCTATTAATCAGAGCAGGCCAGGTTATTAATTAGCCCACATGAAGTCTAGCAGTGGCCAAGGAGACCCTGTGCAACCAAAACACCCATGTTGCAGTGGCCGGAACAACGGTGTTGGCTTTGGAAGACATGGGTTCCACCCTGGCACTACCCCTCATCAAGCTGTGTCCTTGAGCAAGGCATTTCAGCTTCCAGAACCCCAGTTTTTTCACCATTAAATGAGGACTCTCAGTAATCCATAAAGGGCTTCATGAACTCTAAGGTTTGATCATTGTCGGCATCATTTACCAACCAACAGTGTAGGTAGGTAAGTTATGAAACTGGAATCTTTATGGTATGTATCAGTCAGCTCAGGCTGCTGTAACAAAATACCACTGGCTGGGGGGAGTTAAACAACAGACATGTATTTCTCACATTTCTGGAGGCTGGGAAGTCCAAGGTCAAGGTGCCTGCAGGTTTGGTTCCTGGTGAGGGCTCTCTTCTTGCCTTGTAGAAGGCTATCTTCTTGCTGTATCCTCACATGATGGGTAAAGAGAGATCTCTGCTCTTTCCTGTACATAGAAGACACTAAACCCATCAGAAAAGTCTCACCCTCATGAGCTCATCTAAACCTGATTACTTTCCATAGCCTCCTACCCAAATACCATCACATTGGGGGTTAGGACTTAAACATATGAATTTTGGAAGGATACAAACATTCAGTTCCTAGCACTGTCATAGTGAGATAAACCATTGTTTCATTAACCCAAAAGAAAAAAGGTATGACCAGAGATTATGAAATGTCTGGAATGAGCTCTCCCCACTTGAAAGCCAAGAGCCCCAGGCAGGATCAGACCACAGAAGGACAGCATGGCAGGGCAGACACCCTTAGGAGATAAGTGCGTCTTTTACGTTATGTTTAGAAAGCCAAGTTTAAATCATCACTAAAATGATCATTGACTTGGTGTTTACCCTCTTTGTAAAATGTATTTGTTATGTTTCCCCAGCTTTTAAAATAGTAAAATATCTTTGATGTGATGCTAAAATAAATGCAAAGCTCAGCTGACTCTGCAGAATTGCAGGAACAGCCAGGTCCTGCCTGACAGTTCAGGGAATGCTGGTTTGGTAGCAGTTCGTGATGTCTGAGATTCACTTGTGAGCAAACCTAGGCACGGGAAGTGAGGAGCAGAAAGTCTAGCTAGCATTGGTTGACTTCCTTGCATGATGCTAGGTGTCATGAATCTGGTACTATAGGAAATATTTTCTGTTGGTGATATCCAAGATTCTTAGTTGCCTGTCTTTGACATAGGGTAATTCAAAAGGTAGACTCAACACCTAAATTCTTTGGGTGTCTTATTAATCCCTGGGTGTCCATCACAAGTAAGAAAGATAGGGTGTAGGTACATCAGTTCAGTGTTTCTCAAACTTTTGCTGCATGTGTGAGAGGGGTCGTCTGAGGGGGTCATCCAAATACAGATTCCTGAGTCCCATCTCCAGAATATCTGAGTCACTTGGTCTGGGGTAGAACCTGAGAATTTGCCCCACATGTTCCCAGGTGACTTCAATGCTGCTGGTTCAAAAGGATGATGTTCTTTCAAACTCTATGTAATTAGAAAAGGAATTACACCTCCACCCTGAGTCTTAACTTCTAAGAAATAGTTCCTTCAGCTAATCTGTCCTTTTGAAAAGATCAGATGAAAACTCAGGAGACAGACATGGAGATCTCCACAGACTAGCATGTAGGACTTGGTTTCCATTAAAGATTTTCTCAGTAGCTGAAAGGATTTCAGATTTGATTTCTGTGGCCCAGCATTTTATAACCAATGGACTTCTTTGATCTTTACCTGCACAACTGAGTTTGGTGTGTTAGTGCTACCTAGGGGTAGGCAAGGGCAGGAAGTAGGGAGAGAACAAATAGAAGGTCAGATGAACAATGCAGTTGTTTGCCCAGCTACTGCCCCAGCTTTTCAATGGAAAGTTCCCCATTCCACCAAAATCCTCAGCCTGGGCAAACCAGGATTGTTGATCACTCTAGCAGGACAGCTTGCCAATGACCTTGAGGGAAGGGTGGGGAGACAGAAGGATAATAACTGCTGATGATCCTCCCATTGCTGCCTCAGACTGGGGAAAGTCTCTAACAGCGATGGTATCATGAGAGCAGAAAAATATCTTTCAATACCGATGAATTGATTTAACAAGTACCAGTAAGGTCATGGCTGCCTCCTTCCACCTAGATTCCAGTGTGAGGCTAATGTTGGAATACCATATAACTGCTTCATGGGTCCACATGAATGTTAACCCCTCCTCCCCAAGCTCTTATCATCTTCGGTTCCCCAATCTTTTCATTCTCACTGCTGGGCACCTTTGAACACTTTTCCCTTAGGCACTGTGCTAGCTGCCCAGTAGCCAGAAGCTGTCCTAAAGGGTCATCGTGGAAGGTTTCTCATTCTCTGCTTATCGATGCTGTTCAAATATCATAGTTTGCAAAATTACAAAATCAGAGGTTTTAACTTCTTGATTTTCCAGGACAGTCCCACTTTCAGAAAGCTTCTTACATTGTCCCAACAAATATCCTTGGCCTCATTGAGTTTGAAGTCTGATGTTATGTATTCTTCCAGCTATAAAGTCTTTGGAATCTGTCCTCCCACCCAAAATGCAAATGACCCAATAATGAAGTTCAGTGGGAGACCTTGAACTTGTGGCCCTTTCTTTTCTCTAAGAAAGGACTCCCCTCCAACAGGAATAGCTGAAGGGGACTCTGAGTTACCCTCTTTCTGATTCAAAGAGGGATATGGGAAGGAGATATACAACTCCTTCAATTATGTCTTACACCATCTGTGAACAGGCATGGTACCCAGCAAATTTCAGCCTAAGCAACAGTTTTGGGAAGAACCATTATGATAAACAATATCAAAGAGTTTATACTTTCACTGTGCCTAAGTAATTCAAGCGGATGGTGGTGTTTGTGATTGCAGGCTTAACACTTCTCACTTCCTCTCATCCAGAACAAATGGTACATCAAGTGAGCAGATTTCATGTATTATAGGATCTGGGCTTTTCCTGGTAAAGGAAAGAGCTAGATAAATATTTTGGTTTTAGTCCTGGGCTGTCTTAACCTCTTCCTCTCTGTCCACCCTTCCACCCACATCCTGGCTGAAGGACTGGTTCCTTATAACTCTGAAATTCTCCGATTGCTTCCTGTCTCCCCAAAAGAGAATGGAAAAGTTTCAAGAGCTCTCCCCCTACAGCCTGGCAATTCTTTCTGTCAAAAAGAATTGGTGCCTAAAAAGCTCAGCCTGCACAATTCTCTTTCCTCCCACACACATGCCAGTTTTTGCTGGTTGAGATAGGGTAATTGAGAAGGCATATTCAAAATGTTCCATTTATGCTCACCAAGGTTAAGGAGCCTCCGCAGGTCGCCTGACTTCCCTCTGCAAATAAAACATTATGCAAGTTGCTTTGCTGAAAAGAAACTCAGGGCTTTCGTGACAGAAAAGAAACTTCAACAATGGCTGGGAGGTGTTTTCTGCAGGGTTGTGTGCGAGGGGCCTGTTGGTGCTGAACTAGTCTCTCTGTGTTTGACTGCTGTTGAATGAAAATAAAGCTTTCAAATGAAACACATGGTCACTTATGGGTTAGTGGACTAGATCTCCACTTTCCAAAATGCTTTCATTTCTCCTCCTTTCCCTCCCCCCAGTCACCTGTTTGTTCACAAAGTCCTGAGCTTCACTAATAGTTAGGGACTGGTGGTGGAGAGAGAGAAAGAGAGATAGGAAGAAGAGAAAAAGAGGTACAGAGACAGAGAGAAGAAGATAAAGATAGAGCGATAAAGAGAAAGAGGGAAAGAGAGAGAATTGGACATAAATGTCCTCTACTCTGGGAACAATGGATGACCCCTATGGGGACAGCCTTCCCAAAGACAGTAGTCAGGATGTAAACCTGAAAGAAGCACAGAACCTGACTTATGTAAATAACAGCTGGAGAATCACAGGATTTAAGCAGGTAGGAAGTAATCTAGTTTAACCACCAGCTCTTACAGATGAAATGAGAGGAGAATCCAGGAAAGATTTTGTGGTTTGTCTGGGCTCACATGGCTAATTACCAACAGTGTAATTTGTAAGACTACTAAGCTGTTTCAGGCACAATTGAAAGAAAAAAGAAAGGTATGTCCCCAGTTGTGGATTTTGCAGGATGCTTGGGAAAGGGTTCCTTTGGACCACCAGTCTGGTCATTTGTACTGGTGGTGCCCTAGTCTATTCAATTCAGAGGGCACGACCCAAATCCAAGTCATATGACCTCTGTGCAGCCCTCTGACCATAATGGGAGGCTATCTCTCGTGTATCTGCTGGGGCTTTCAGTGCCTGCTGCTTCTCAAGGGGCCAGGGGAGAGATGCACCTCACTAAGCTCATTGCAAACTGGAAATAAAAGTACCTAACTGTTCAGATCTTTCCAAGGATTAAATGAAAAATCATTTAGCAGAGACTTGTTGAGCCTTTCCTATTTACCATGCTCTCTTCCAAGGGCTTAGCATAACTTAGTTCATCACTCTCATGGTAACAATAATGATTCCAGCTCAGTTACTGTCTCCACTTCACAAGTGAAGAGATTGAGGTCCAGACAGGACAACCGGCTGGCTCCAGGTGTTAATTAATTCAGTGTTCAACAAATTACTGTATGTGGAAGAGTTGGAATTTTGACACCAGCACCCTGACTCAAGAGACCCAGCCCATTATTATCACAGCCATAATTTCGGAGTCAGAGTGACATGGATTGCAACATGGGAAGTGATAGATCTACAGGCTGGGTTTTTTTTTTTTTCCCTCCTTTTGTTTCCTACTTGGTTTAAGTTGATTTTTGGAGAAAGAAAGGAAAGGGAAAAGAGGGTCCTCTATTCGTGTCAGTAAAGCAATGGGACAGTCTGGGACAAGTGTGAGGCAAGTATTCTTTGTTTCCAGAGGAAAATTGCCACATATCCATACTCATTAAAATTTTCATCCTAACTCACATATTTGGTGGGAATTAGTTCATGTGCAGACCCATAGGTGAAAGGCCTCCAGCACCACAGCTCTACAATTCCTTAAGGAAAGAGAACCAACTTGTTTTCTCCTTGTTTTTCATGATGTTATTTGAATCTATACTCCGAGGATGGATTCCGTATGAAAAGACATTTCTGGAGATGTCACATTCAACAGAGAAGTGACAGGAGAGGACACAAGAATCAAGGAGGGCATGGGAGACATGCTATAATCTATCAAGATGTATAGATCAAGACTTTCCATCCTTTTCACCAAAATAACACCAAGGAGAGATCAGGGATGTACCGAACAAAAACACAAAGTGGAAGAAGGAGGAAGAAGGAGGAAGAAAAGAGTGAGGGAAGGGAACAGAGAAGAAAATTGTCACATGCCTTCTGAATACCCTGAAAAAGCAAATGGCTTTTGTCCTTGTCTTTCCCAGAGGATCATGCAGGGAGCTAGAAACAGTTTATGAAAACCTATGGACAGTTTAAGACATGCTTAGGATCCAGACACTGTACAGGCGTTCTATTCATTTAGAACAAAGAGAAATTAGTCTCTGCTGCCAGGCCCTTCCCCAAAAGCCAGGGATCTCAATTCTAGCCATATCTACTTCATAGAACCTCTTATAGGTGAGAGTAGCCTACAACTTGCCCACTGCTAAGTGCCAGACCTTGGATAACTTGTTCTCATTAATTCACTTTATAATTAATAGTGAGGACCCAGCATACTCTCCTCTTTTATTTATATATTTATTTATTTATTAAAAATATTTTTATTTATTTCTAGGAGAGAGAGAGAGAGAGTGTGAGCAGGGGAGGGTCAGAGAGAGAGGGAGTCACAGACTGAAACAGGCTCCAGGCTCTGAGCCGGCAGTCAGCACAGAGCCCGACGCGGGCCTCGAACCCACGAACCGCGAGATCATGACCTAAGCGAAAGTCGGACGCTTAACCGACTAAGCCACCCAGGCGCCCTTATACTCTCCTCTTTGATCCAAGTCCCTTCTCACCGCCACCCACATCCTCCTTCAAATCTGCATCTCCCTCTGGGGTATGATTGTGCATCAGGTAGAGTAACTCTGAGCCATGAGAGAGACTCACAGGGATCAATAGATTCCCAGCCTGGAGTTGGCAGTGCTTGCCCAGGGCATGTAGAATGGAAGACAAATTCAGTATGACATTCAGGTCCTTCTATCAACAATCTCCATCTAGCAGCCCGGCCCCATTTCCCACCCCCACACCATGTACCCAATACATCTCTACTTTATAGTCCCTAGATTTCCACTGAAGAGTTTAGCCCTGTCTTAACCCTTTGTACCTCTCCCTGATGGCCCAGTCCTATCCCCAACACACTGCACCCCTATCTTCTTATTCAGCCGTACTGCCCACTCTTGTACACAGTAATGGTCATGATGGTTCAGCCCTAACTCCCACGCCTTAAACTCGACATGAGTTCCAGCCCTAAGCCCTGCATTCCAACTAAACTGGGCTCTTCACTGCATAGCAAGCACATCTCCTTTCTGCCAACCATCGTGTCCCTGTTAATGTTTACTCTTCCTAAATGCCTTTCATACTCTGTATTCTTCAAACTTTACCACCTGTGTGAGATCCTTTTGGATCAGAATTTCCTCTTTCATCTTCTCCGTCTAGGGTTGTTTTTTTGTTTTTTTTTTTCATTTGCTTGGAGTACTTAGCACATTCTATTTTCAGTTATATGCATTTGTAAATATATTGCCCCCCACAGAAGACTGTAAAGGCAAGGAACTTGGGTGCAATGCCTCAGATCCTTTTAACAAGTAGTCCCTGAGCCTCTCCTCTGTGTCAGCCAGCCAAGGTGCTAGGGGTAGAAGATGACTAAGACATGGTTTTATAGGACGTTATTTTGTGGCCTGGTAATTTATATGCCCCTACAGCTCCTGGAAATGTGCCAGTAACAGGTCCTAAATACATTTTGTTGGATAGGATGAAAGAGGGAAAGCAAATTAGTTGGCTGAATGATCACTGTAGCCGAATTGGGACTCAGTAACAAACAAACAACAACAACAAACCACTCCAATCCTTCCCCTGCACCAACAACATCCCTAATTGGCTCAAAGAAAACATGCACATTTTCTTCAATAAGATGTCAGATCCTTGGGCAGTACATGTAGGTATAATAACGCATTGCTCTGTCAATTCAGAGATTCTTTGATGCGCTCATTTCAGGGAAGTGTGTGTCTTGTTTGGAACGCTTTTATTTCTTTTTTATCCCTTTTTTCAGACTGTTGCTACACAACCTGATATTCAATTCATCTAAATGGAAGATTCATTAATGTATGATTACATGTTTCATCAAGGGGAATTTATCAAGCCTCTTTTGGGAGAGGGATTTGGTAGAATGGTTTTTATTAGAAAATGTCAGCCTCTGAAAAGTTCAAAATTATAATTATCCAGAAAACAGTGGAGCCTGATTCCTTGGGAATTTTATTTGAAACATCTAGAGCAGGTACATCCACAGTTGCACACATACGCCACACACCCACGTGTGTTCTCCTCTTTCTCTTCCTTTGCATGTGGAAGAACATTAATTCTCCCCTTTCTGAGGACATCAAAGCTCCACAACCCATAATATATATGATATATAATCATCCTAACACAGACAGCCCCTTACCACATGCTTTCATTTCCATCTAGCAATAAAAAACCACACACACTTATTCCATGATCGAAATCCTCGGACTGGCACAACTTGGAAAGCTGACTTTTATCAGCTTCTAAAGGTCTTCATCAAAGTGATGATTTAAAAAAAAAATCAACTCTCTAAAAAGCAAATGCTGACATTTAGTGCATGAGGAAAAGTAGTTAGTTCTCGGACCCAGGAAATAGGACCATCATCTTGGGAATGACACTATGATTATCATCTATAGTGAACGAACTTAGACTTTGTGTCTTAGGAGAAGAAGTCAAAAGAAGCCATAAAATATCAGGAAACCATCAGTCAATGTGTGGCTGAAACACAGAGAGACCCAAATCCAGGAAACCCAGTGAGGAATCATAGGCGGGTAATGGTAACTACAAAAGTTGAAACCTAAGAAGAAAGAAAGGCTTTCTAACAGAATGGCTTTCTAGATTGAAAGAACGGTGACAGATAAAAAAAGAATTTGTCAGTATTTATCCAAAACTATGAGCTATTGGAAGTTGGTGCATGAGTCTGAAGATAAGACACCTGAGTCACTGGGTATTTACATAACTCAGATCCCTTCTCCAAATGCCTCAATGATATTCACTGGATTCAAATGTCCTAATTATCTAACAAATGGTTTTTTATGGTTGGCTTCTTCTAGTCACAAGATCCAAAAAGAGATCCTCCCACTCTGCTTGGTTTGTAAGTGTTTCTAAGTCTCTGAATTCACATCAATCACCTCTTTTATCTTTCCACTCACTGTGGAAGTAATCAGGTCATTTAATCTGTAGAATTCGCCACAGTCTAGATGTAGCTCATTTCATCCCCATGGTGTCATCTAACATGTTTCTCTATTCCCCATATTTCCTACACACTGTCTTGATTAGATCCAGGTTCAATTCTTTGCCAAAAATACTTCGTGGACATCATAATGTTGGTTGTCCTGCTTTTAGTGATGTTAAGATTGATTAATGGACTTAGGTATTATCCTTGATCCATCCATTCTGAAGTTTTTCACCAACCTTATACCTAAATATTTTAACACCCATTGATAATGGTTGCTTACAGTAGGTTAAAAATGGTTGTTTTATAATTCTCTCATTTCTTCTGTGTTTATTAGCTGTTACTCTTTCATAAGGAAAAATGTTCCCTCATCAAACTTTTGGTTACCCTAAAATACAATGTATATGTGAAAGGCAGGATATATGATTGATTATTTTTCCTTTTATTTACATATTTTCAGAAAAAAATGAGTTGATGGCCAGTGAGTCTTTGTTGAATAGGAACACATGAGTTTTTAAATAAGTAACATGCTCATTTATGAATAATGTAGTCATTATTCCTTGTGATGCTCTAATTATTACATCTTTGACAAGTAGGACCCCCTTCAAGTTAGCTCCTTTGCCTTTTGAAAGGGCTTTAGTAGTTCCTGATAGCATCCTTCCTTTCTGGCATAATGAGATGTTTCTAGTTAATCTGGTAGACTTCCTATCCTAGACCCGGAGCCAGCCACCTCTCCAATGAGCCCTCATTCCTTTTTCATGGAAAGTGATATTTAAAAACCACAATCTTGGTGCTGGAGAAGCTTGTTAGTACTGGACTTTCATTGCCTCTAAGCTTCATTGTTAGACAGAGCTAGGAAATTTATAAGGGCATTGTGAGTGCATTAAGAGAAAACACTTTAGGGGCGCCTGGGTGGCTCACTCAGTCAAGCATCTGACTCTTGGTTTTTGCTCAGATCATGATCTCGTGGTTTGTGGGTTCCAGCCCCGGATTGGGCTCTGTGCTGACAGCAGGGAGCTGCTTGGGATTCTCTCTCACCTTCTCTCTCCCTCTGCCCTTACCCTGCTCTCGCTCTCCCTCTATCTCAAAAGATAAATAAATAAACCTTAAAAGAAAAAGAAAGAAAACTTTTTATCTGTTCAAGGTGCATACTGCAGTATTTATTCTTCAAATATGACGCAGTAGCATGGATTTCTTTTAAAATATCCTACGTTTTTTCAAAAAGTAGAGGGATGAAAAAAGAAGCTTGGAAAATGTTAAAAGTAGGTGTTGGGTACATGGGAGATTTTTTTTTTTTAATATTTTTAACCCCACTTTTACTGGAGGTTTGAAAATCTCCAGGGAAATAGGATGTGAATGTGTTTTTTAAAAGTTTTGTACTTTCTTATGTTTGTTTATTTTTGAGAGAGAGAGAAACAGAGTGTGAATGAGGGAGAGGGAGAGAGCGGGAGACACAGAATCTGAAGCAGGTTCCAGTCTCTGAGCTGTCAGCACAGAGCCCGACACGGGGCTCAAACTCAAAACCATGAGATCATGACCCAAGCTGAAGTTGACTGGTCAACCGACAGAGCCACCCAGGCCCCTCTAGGATGTGAATATTATAAAGTCCCTAAAATGGGGAATCCCTGAACATACATTAATGAGTTGTGAGGCTGGTTTGTTTCAATATTGCAGATTTTGTAGGTCAACACCATTCCCCTATGTCACCCAGAGGCCCCTGAATTCTTCATCATTCTTGTTCTTCACTATTGTCCTTAGACATGCTGGACCCAGGCATCTCCTCCTGAGGGCAGCCAGGGACCAAATCTTTGCATTTTCAGTGCCTGGCAATCCCACAGTATTGCAGCCCTTCAAGATTCATTTTTCTGTTTAATTCTAAATATATCTCTTAAAGTAAGACCAGTGTAGATCAGAGATGAACAAAATTAGAAACAGCCATTTGGTACATGCTATGCCACTGTTCTGGGCACCAGATATGCAAACATAAATAAAACACGGTGCCTGCTCTCAAGGAGATTACATTTTAGTGGCAAACAAAGACGGGTAAACAAGTAGGTGCTAATAGAATCCTTAAGTAGAAAAAGAGTTTCAATGTTAAGTACAACTGCCACATCAGATGTTCGCAGAAAGGGTTTTTGAAGCGGAGAGAAGGAGCAATTGATTTGAAGGAGCGCAGAGAGAAAGCCCGGAGAAGAGGTCCTATGTGAAATGGGCATTTAATTTTTTTAGTCTTTTTTATTTTTATTTTTAAAGTTCAGGTATAATTAAGATACAGTGTTATATTCGTTTCAGGCATACAATATAATGTTTCAACTATTCTATACATTTCTCAGTGCTCAGCTCATCGAGGTAAATTACTCCTGGTACCCTTTATCTCGTGCACCTGTCCCTCCACCCACCTCCCCTCTGGCAACCATCAGTTTGTTCTCTGTGTTTGAGAGTCTGGGTTTTCTCTTTGCTTGTTTGTCTCTTTGCTGATTTACTTTGTTTCTTAAATCCCATGTGAGTGAAATCATATGGCATCTGTCTTTCTTTGGCTGACATTTCACTTAGCATCATACCCTCTGGATCCATCCATGTTGTTGCAAATGGCAAGATTTCACTCTTTTTTATGACTGAATAATATTCCATTGTGTGTGTGTGTGTGTGTGTGTGTGTGTGTGTGTGTGTGTATTCTCTGTATTTAAGAGTCTCTTATGATTTGCCTCCCTCCCTCTCTGTTTGTAACTTAATTTTCCCCTTCCCTTCCCCCATGATCTTCTGTTAAGTTTCTCAAGATTCACATATGAGTGAAAACATGATATCTGTCCTTCTCTGACTGACATTTCAGTCACTGTAATACCTTCCAGTTCCATCCATGTTGCTACACATGGCCAGATTTCATTCTTTCTCATTGCCATGGAGTATTCCATTGTATAGATAAACCACATCTTCTTTTTTTTTTTTCTAGGAGAGAGAGAGAGACAGNTGATGGGCACATAGGCTCTTTCCATGTTTTGATTATTGTTGAGAGTGCCACTATGAACAGTGGGGTACATGTGCCCCTATGCATCAGCACTGTATCCCTTGGGTAAATTCCTAGCAGGGCTATTGCTGGGTCATAGGGGAGTTCTATTGTTAATTTTTTGAGGAACCTCCNGGAAATGGGCATTTAAACATGAGTGAGGATTCTGCAGACCTGAGCTTGAATCGAGGGAAGAGGAGGAGGTATTTAGTGGAGAGGGAAGTGTGTGTCCAAAGGTGAAGGGATGAGAATGCACAGAGGTCAGAGGGGAAGAACCTGGTCTTTGCTTTGTAACAGAAACATCCAGTGCCTGTGACTCTGGGCCCCACGAGCCCAATCCAGCCTGCACCAGGTGTTGGCTGCTTTCATACCACCGTGGCTGAGTTGAGTGGCTGAGCTGAGTGGTTGTGTATAAATCCTGAAATGTGTACTATCTGATCCTTTGCAGAAAGGTTTGCCTACCTCTGCTCTAGAACAGTATTTCTCAAACTTTACTGTGCATGTAAGTCACCTCTGAATCTCATTGAAATGTAGATTCTGATTCAGTAAGTCTGAATAAGCCTAAATTCTGAATTTCCAAGAAATTCAGATGGTGGTGATGCCAGTGTTGGTGGGCAGCCTGGCATGCTCTGAGTAGCACATGGCTAGAGGAACGCAGGATAATTATGATTTGTTGTTCCAGAATGATGTGAAAGAGTTGCACCTGAGAAAGTATCTGAGAGCTGAAAATACAGACAGCGCTGAACTCACTCGGGACACAACCTGATTTACTAAAGTCCACTGAGGTGCAAAGCCTTGTTTCAGTAACCACAGTTTAAACTTGTACCAGAACAGTTTTATAAATGCCGAATGGCCATTAATCATTTCTCTCTCCTTCCTCAAAACAATGCTTATGCCAGAACTACCATAGGCTCTGCATCCATTCTCACATTGTCTCCATGTCTCTTCCTCTTAGCTCAGAATCTCCTAATTCGTGGGCCACATAAACGCCTCCCACTGACCCATGCCCTTTATCCCTACTCAGCTACACGACATATACATCCCTCCCTTCACTGCAGTAATTTGATGGTCAAACACATTTGCAAAAGTAACTGTCAAGGATCAAACTAAAAGGACCGCTTGTAAAACAAAAAGAGAAAATCCAGTGTGACTCTATTTTGAACCATAACAAATGTAAAATTATGCTGATCTCTACCTGCCCCATTCCAAAATCCTTATAACATTATAGTAAAATAGGAACACTCACTTGGGAGTCACTTGGGTGGCTCAGTCAGTGAATCATCAGACTCTTGATCTTGGCTTAGGTCATGATCTCATGGCTCATGAGTTCAAGCCACATGTCAGGCTCCACACTATCAGTGAGGAGCCTCCTTGGGATTTTCTCTGTCCCTTTTGCTCTGGCCTTCCTGCAAGCTCTTGAATGCTCTCTCTTTCTCAAAAATAAACACTGGGGCGCCTGGGTCACTCAGTCGGTTGATCATCCGACTTCAGCTCAGGTCATGATCTCACAGTTCGTGAGTTCAAGCCTCGCGTTGGGCTCTGTGCTGACAACTCAGAGCCTGGAGCCTGTCTTCAGATTCTGTGTTTCCCTCTCTCTCTCTGTCGCTCCCCAGCTTGCACTGTCTCTCTCTCTCTCCCTCTCCCTCTCTCTCTCAAAAATAAATAAAATATTAAAACATTAAGTGAAAATAAGTAAATAAACATTTAAAAAGAAAATAACACTCACTTGAATGACTTCAGATATGTTTTGCTTATTTCAGCCTGCTGTTACGAGGGTTAGAGTTGGGAATAACCCCAATTCTCCCCTTTATTTTTAAGACGAGGATTAGAACTAACTTGAGTTTGGCAAATATTGAATCTGAAAGAACATTTAAAATCTTCTTGCATTCAAATGTATTTATTCCTGGTCAAGAGCTTCCTATTTCTGCACCTCCCCACCCCGCACCCCTCAGGAAAAAAAAAAAAAAACACATATAAAGGACCAAACTTGAAGGACACTTTGGAAATCAATAGCTCTCCAAAGACTAACATTTAGATGAGCTAACTCCAAATGCCTCAGAGAACATATGGATTGAATTCACACAGAAATTTTATACATGGACTTTATCATAACTTATAATAGAATGCATGTTATAATTTATCTGAAAAAAAATCTATCCTTCATCATGACTCCATAGATTTCTTGGTTCTTCTGGAGCTTACCCCAGGAGCTAAGGGTGAGAGCCCTCACTTGACAACTAATTCAGTTATGTTTGACAAGTCACTAAGGCTTGCTACCTCAACATCTGCATCATGCCTGCCAGGGAGCATTCCAAGGCCCATCCAGAACTGGGTGGATCTGCCCAAGAACATCCAGAACCAAGGGTCAAGCTCGGCTTCCTGATCTCACATCAAGGGCTTTCTTCAATGTTCTGTGCTGCTCCTGTAAATAAAACCCCTCCATTTACTACCTTGTTCTTAAAAGACCAGAAGTGGAAGCTTCCCAACCCAAGTTGACCTATAAGTACAACCCTCGTGCTGTTCAGTTGCTGTCCTGTTTTTTGGACTAACATTGGAATTCCATCACTATTGTGGAGATTTGTGCGGATTCCCATGAAACAATGGAGATTTTTAGTTCAAGTCAATGGAGAAATGATTAAGTAAGCTTGGCCTGTGTTGTCATATGTTGCAAGCTTCTCTGAGAAGGACTCTAGGGGCTAAGTGTGTCCTCACAATGACACACACCTTGAGGATTTGCTTGCAAAGTGCCTTCTCTCTATTTCTAAGTGCCTAAAGAGGAAGACCAGGGGCCCTGACGGGAATCGTCAGGAGCGGCTGCTCTATATTATAAATATATATGTATATTTGGCCAAATGTATTAATACAGCTAGAGATGTTGAAAACAGGTATAGGAAGCCTGAAACAGTTTATCACCAATCTGAGAAAGCCTTTTGGTAGGTCTGTTTCTCAAACATTTCTCGATGGTCACAAATGAAGAAAGCAAAAGGGTGTGAGCGGATAGGGGCAAACTCATCATCTCCACAAGCAGAGCTCCTTCCAAACTTTTGTGCTGATTAAGGAAGGTGCCCTCTGCATGGCTAGGGGCTTCCTGAGCAGAACAAAAGCTGATTTTCCTCTAGCACTTCTAGTAGGAACACATACTCCAATGCTGCTTACAAAGTACCTGGCCCTGCTCTAAGCTAAAGATACATATTAATTTTGTAATCTTCATAAAATCCAGTTACGTAAGTATTAGTTACAGTAGTAGCTATATTCACATTCTTCTTCTTATTATTATTCCCACTTTCCAGACCAGGAAACTGAGATGAGAAACAGATAAGAGACTTCTCCGAGCTGGTAACACAGCTATTAATCTTCAGAGTAAGTACAGAGTTAGTCTTCCCTAATGAGAAAATAATCCTGTTAAGCTTCAGCTCATCCCTGCCTTTGGGAACGAACACACATCACTGTCTTCTCAAGGAAAACCTCAGAAGACCGAGCATGCAAATACTTCATCGGTACCATCTGACTGAAAAGATCCTCCCCAGACCCAGAAAAATACTGACTTCAAATTTGTATCAGGCAGAAATGCCCCAAACCTGCAGCATCCTTAGGCGAGGCTCACAACCGAGGCTTCGATATGAATATTAAAAGCCTTCAACGGCTGCAGTGAAATGACACGCATGTATTCGTGTTGTACAGTTGTTATGCCTGGGATGTGTCATGTTCTGTGTGTGTGAGGCTGTTTCTTTCTGAAGCTCAGCATATGAGATCAAAGGCGTGGGTGTCAATTTAGGGTGAAGGTAGAATCGTTTTCAAGCTCATGCATCGCCTGGGAGAAAATACTGGTAAGCACCATACAATGGAAGGACACACACCACCCAGTCCTAGTCAACCAAGAATAGAGAGCATCTCCCATATACCAGGCCATCCAGCATACAGCACAGGAGTGCACACAGTCATAAAATCTGGACCCTTCCATCCTCAACTTTGCCCCACACCCCATGGTCCTGTTTCAGTGCGTAGAACCCTGGCTTGTTCCTGGGATGTCTCCTGGAGTTTCACACTTGTGTGGCTTTGCATCGGCTCTCACTTCTTCTTGGAATGAGCTTCCTGCTGGCCTACCTGGCAGACTATTCCCCCTTCATTGGATGACTCTTACATCAACACCTGGGATGCTTTCCCTGTCTCCCTCCAAAACTCTCTTCCTCTGCCAGCTACCACACTCCACTGCACGCTCCTCTTCATCAGAGCAATTTTGGTTTAGTGTCAAGCTTTGGAGTCAGACAGAGTTTTCTCCCTCCCAGGCCCATTCATTATCCAGCATTAGCTGACTCTTCTTCAAATGCAGATGGTCAGAGTGCCCATCTTTTTTTTTTTTTTAATTTTTTTCAATTTATTATTGAGACAGAGAAAAACAGAGCATGAGTGGGGGAGGGGCAGAGAGAGAGAAGGAGACACAGAATCTGAAGACAGGCTCCAGGCCCTGAGCTGTCAGCACAGAGCCCGACGCAGGGCTCGAACCCACAAACCATGAGATCATGACCTGAGCTGAAGTCGGACGCTTAACCAACTGAGCCACCCAGGTGACCCCAGAGTGCCCATCTCAGAGTGGGGAAGGATGACATGAAATACTCATGTAAACTTTTAGAAATTCCCTATATGTCTTTCCTACTCATAGCATGGTGGACTGTAGTGGTCTCTTTAGTGTCTGTTTTTGAAGCCAGTCATACTTTCCCACCTGTGATTTCAGAGTACATAGCAGAGTACCTATGGAGGGGCCTTTGATGAATATTTATTAAATAAAAGGATGAATAAACATTAAAGCAGCAATGGATCCTAGGATCTTATCTAATGTTTTGCCATTTGAATAAGGCCCTCCTCTGCCTTATCACGCAGATAATCAAAACCTGATGATCCCCACAAAATCACAGATGCTTGAAATATCTGTGGATTAAGGAAATGATGAGCTGCTACATAGATTTGTTAATCCAAATTCCAGGATGGATGAACGTTGTTATGGTTGAATTTTTTAAAGAACTTTGCTGCTCACAAGAGGCTTCTTGATATAATTCAACTCCTATATTGGATAGATAGAGGGATATTGAGATCGAAATAAAATATTTTAAGGTCATAGAACCAGTGGGCAGTGCAGCCAAAGCACGAAAGCAAATCTCTTGAGTCCCTGGTCCCTGTCCTGAGGGAATTAACCATCTTTCAGGGAAGCCTTGATTACACACGGAATACTTGGAAAGAAACATGGCGCTGTGTATGGCCAAGGGCTGAGTAGTAAGCCAGCATCTACCAGTGCAGCTGGGGTTCAGCCTGGTAATGTGGCTGCCCTGGGGATTATTGAGTTGGCCCCAGAGAACTGAATCACTTGAAATATTTAGAGCACCTAGTGCTGTTCAGCATCATTAAGCTGTCTCGTCCCCCTTTTAAGTTCGCTGGGTCCTGACAGTGTTCTATATTATACTTTGGGATGGTTGTCAAAAGCGGGAGGAGGTGAATAAAAAGGTATGTTTTCATGACGCACAGTTTTCAATGGACGTATTTGGAATTTATGGCTCCATGCAATCCATCTTTCATCCACTTGAAACTTCACCTCTGCCCCTTCTTGTATCAAAAGCATTGAGATGACATGTGTGGCAGCCCAAGGTTGTTAATAGTCTGGAGAGGCAGTGTGGTGGCTCACAGTTTCAATATTTTAATACGGTTCTTGCTTGCAGTCGTGTTTTTTAAGAAGGTTAGCTTTGCTCAAGTGTAGAGGTATTACAGAGTCGTGGCTGAAAGCATTGATGATTCTAGGAGGCTGTGGCAATCATCTGAGCAAGAAACTTGAACTATGACTTTGAAACCAGGCAGAGACAGGGGAGCAGATGGAGAGAGGAGAGACCTGGTAGGGGTTAAGCTCTCTGAGGATAGAGCCTCGGTCTGTGTGGCTCAGTTGAACATGGAAATTGAGAAAGAAGGTGACATATAGAACAATGTCATTGTCCAAAGCCACTCAACCAATTCAAATGTAACCTCATGCAATGAAGCCTTGAGAATCAGCCAATTGGGAGGCTCCCAGAGACTCCTAGGTGCCTTTTTTGCATCCTCCTCCCACTTTCCCGAGATGCCCAGAATCTCTGGAATCTTCCAGAATCCTCTAGAAGCTACATGGCTCATGTTTTAATCATTTCCTTCCTCTCAGTTCTCTTCAAATCCAATCTGACCCTTTCCTCAGGACTTCCGTGCCCCAGTCAGACTTACTCAGGGCTAGACTGATGGTACGTGATCATATCAAGAGCCAACATTTACCGAGTACCGAGTATTTCACATTTATTATATTTATTTGGTCCTCACAAGAAATCTCTGAAGCACATAATATTATCATGCCCATTTTTCAGATAGTAAAACAAGGCAACACAGCGGCAAAGGGTCAGGATTTGAGTGCAGGAAGCCTGGACCCTGAACCCCACTCTAGCACCACGCTTCTTTCACAAATAGAGGATGACCCTGGCCCACTGCAGCAGCTCTTTTGTTCTTACAGGGGTCCCTTTCTTCCACCCTCACAGCAGTCAGAAGACTGCTATACACATGTTTATTGATTTGAATGGGTCACTGTTGGAAGGATATTCACGGAGTCCACATTAGTCCTGAAATGCTGTGCTAGGGCTGCGGTGCAAACAGGTATCATTTATGGAGTGCGTACCATGTGCCAGACTTGGAACACACGTCTGTTCATTCACTTCTTCAAATGTGACAAACAGCACATTGAGCAGGTAGTAGTATCATCCACTCTTCAGTTTAGAGATGAGGAAATGGACAACCACCCAGAGACAAGTATGGCGTTCAAACTCCAGGACTGTCTTTCATGAGGTCATGCTTTTATTGACTTGTATTTTTTAAAAGTCTCATTTATTTTGAGAGAGACAGAGACAGCACATGTGGGGGAAGGGCAGAGAAAGAGGGAGAGAGAGAATCCCAACCAGGCTCCGTGCTGCCAGCGCTGAGCCTGACATGGGGCTCGAACCCACAAAGCCACAGGAACATGCTGTGAGCTGAAACCAAGAGTCAGACGCTTAACTGACTGACCCACCCAAGTGACCCTAGAGGTCTCGCTTTTAGCTACTGTGCTCTGCAGCAAGACAGGTGGGCTCATGGTTAAGGTGAGGAAACTTATGCATGATCAAAAACCCAAGAAACTGATCCCCAAATAACATACGATGTGGGTTTTCATGGCCTAAGTGAATGGAGAGTGTGTCTCTAAGAAGACAGAGATGAAGTCAGATTTGAATAAGCAAAAAGAAAAGGTCGAGGCACTCCAGACATGGAGTTCAGGGTGAAGGTCAGGGTGAAGAGATGTGATGGATTAAAGCAAGATCGATTTCTTGATCGGCAAAGTCAAAGATTTCATGGTGGGGGTGGGGGTGGGGAGTGAGTTGGGATTCAAAAGGAAATTTGCAGCCTTGTTTATCAGGCTAGGAAATATGGTCTTTTTCCTGTAGATATTCAGGAGATAAAGGAAAAAAAAGACAAAGCGAAGGCTTTGATCTAGGAGGAATACTGAGCCTCAGTTTCTCCATCTATAAAGCAGAACTATTAATACCACGTTGCAGGTGGCAGGAGGCAATGTGGGCAGCGTGCCACGCACAGTGCCCACAAGAGCATACATTTGCAGTGAATGGTCGTTATTCATCCCATTGCGAGTCACTGGATGAACCTGGCAACAGAGGCTGTGGGGACAGAAAGGACATTAGGACTGTCACTGATGCACTGAACAGCAAAGAAGACCATGCTATGTGCCAGGGGACTCCCCAGTTTCCAGCTTTGCTGGCACTGATGGGAGAGGTGGAAAAGGCAGGAAAGAGAGAGCCAATGTGTGTGGGGAGCCTGGGGTTTGGCTCCCGCAGTGACAGCGGTAACAGGCAGGAAGCAGTCAGAGAGAGGAGCTCCTTAAAGTCCTCAACTGCGGTCCTGAGTTCAGAGTCATCTGTATAGATGTCATGTATGTCCTGCCCCACTCCCCAGACACCCTCTCTCCAGCGATGCCCATGGCTTCCTTATGACTCAGGGCTCAGCTCAGATGTCACCTCCTAAGAGGAGCCATCCCTGACCACCCTAAGATAGGGCAGCGGCCCCTACACTCTCTAGGCCAGCACCTTGCTTTCTTTACTACCAGTGTCTGCAGTTGTAACGCATGTCTGTTCACATGTTCACAGTCAGCCTCCCCAGGAGGGCAGAGGCTCGGTCCCACTGGGTCTGGGGCATAGCAGGACTCTGTATTTTTAGCAAATGGTATCGGGCCCTGTTAAACCCAATACACAAATGCATTTGAAGAAATGCATGAATGAAACTATGTTGTTGAACTTAGGCAGAGAATAAGGAGAGAGAAGAACAGAAGCTATAAGCCAGCCCCTTGGAAATATCCAAGGTGCAGGAAGCAGGACAGAGATGGAGTAAAAAATGAGGTCAGAGAGGTAGGAAATGAAGCAAGATATAGAAGTGTCCTGAAGTCCAAGGGCAGAAGGTATGTGAGAAAGAAAGAGAGAAGGGGAAAGAAAGAAAAAGGAGGGAAGGAAGGAAGGGAAGGAGGGAGGGAGGGAAGAAACGTAAGAAAATTCAACATGGCCAAACTGTACTAAGACATGAGGAGACTGAAGTATAAGAAAGAGGCATTTGCTGGGGGTGGGGGCTCCTCTGGGCCGTGAGCTTGAGCTGAGAGAAGGCATGATGGAGGGAGGGAGGTACTGCTCCCCTCCAAGCCCAGCGAATCTTGAAATGGGAAACAGGGTTGAGAAGTACGATAGTAGCTTAAGGGGAGAAGAATGCAAGAGAAAGTAGCTCCTCCACAGGAGAGAATGAGGCATGAAGAGGGAGAGACTGAAGATGCCCAAGGAAAGGAGCATGCTAAGGAGAGGGTGTGTGTCCCCAACGAAAGGCCATGACATTGGCGACCGAAATCCACAGAACAACTTTTTGACAACTTGTGCTGCATTACCAGACAGTCGTAAAGTCAAGCCCATGGAGACAAATAGAAAAACGCATGCAAACAAATACCACCGCCTTTGCCGTAGGGAAAGATGTTTTCATCTGTTTAAAATCAACTTGGGCGCAAAATAGAGCCTCCAAAGCAAACGGAGCAAATTAAAGAAAGATGAAAATAGTAAAAGTAGAAGAAGGAGAGAGGAGTGTTGGGGCTCGGCGACCACGTTGGCCAGCTCCCTGGCTGAAGCGAGGCCCTGGCCCTTCTCAAACAGCCCACCCTGGAAAGGAAGGTTCCCGTCCCTTGCCTTCCTTGTGAGGGTTTTGCGTAGGCTCGGTAGAGTAGTAACACACTGAAGGCACTTAGGAGTGTGTTATAAATGAACCGGAACTGGTCTAGCAATGCTTGAAAGTGATTTCATTAATCCATATGTAAGGAGACAGCTGCGACCGCACCCATGGGTGGCTCTCCAGCAACCTCCTGCTAGGGCTTTGAAAGCACCTGTTTGGAGGAGGCATTGGGCCAGCAGGATGCTTAATGACTCTGGAGAGAAGCTGCAGCCGATGGCACGGCCCTCAGAGGTTCCCCAAGTGATCAATCAGAGTTATGGAGGCGGAGCGTGGCAAGGCCCCTCCCCCCCAACCTGCCACCACGTGGCCCCTGCCCCTGGTTTAGGGAGAGCTAGCGGTGCGTGGGTAGTTCAATGGGTTAAGCGTCAGACTTCGACTCAGGTCATGATCTTGTGGTTCGTGAGTTCAAGCCCCTGCGTTGGGCTCTGTGCTGACAGCTCAGAGCCTGGAGCCTGCTTTGGATTCTGTGTCTCCCTCTCTCTCTGCTCCTCCCCTGCTCACATTAAGTCTCTCTCTCTCTGTCTCTCAAAAATACATAAACATTTAAAAACAAATAAAAATTGGGCACCTGGGTAGCTCAGTCGGTTAAGTCGGTGGCTCAGGTCATGATCTCACAGTTTGGGAGTTTGAGCCACGCGTTGGGCTCTCTGCTGACAGCTCAGAGCCTGGAGCCTGCTTCAGATTCTGTGTCTCCCAATCTCACTCTGCCCCTCCACTGCTCATGCGCTCTCTCGCTCTCTCTTTTTCTCTCTCTCTCTCACAAGAATAAATAAACATTAAAACATTTTTTAAAATAAATAAAATGGAAGACAGAAACCTAAACCAAATAAATAAATAAATAAATACATAAATAAATAAATAAAATAAGCAACACAACAGAGAAAAAGAAATACGTCAAGCTCCAGACCCCAGGGATTTGAATTCCCCAAGTTCCATGCTCTCTGGGGATGGCCTGGTCCCTCTCTGCCCTCCTCCCATCCAGGGTTGAGAGCAGAGGCAGGGTGAGGAAGCTGAAAGCCTAGGGCTGATGGATTCATATTTTCTCCTCCGTTTCCTTTCTTCTTGTGTATCACCATTCTCTTTTCCCTTGCACCTCAGGCTTTGAGCTCACCGGCACCATCTTGTAAGAGGACAGCACATACATGCTCTAGTCTGTGCGTGCACACACACACACACACACACACTCATGCATGCACATTATCACAGCAGATCACAAACACCCAAGGCAGGACCTACTCCATACCTTCTTATCTTCCAGCACGTGGCACAGTAAATCTTTCTGGATCGTGTTTCCATGTTCACTTTTTCATCCATTTGTAAATTAGCACAAACTTTCATTAAAGGGATCATATATGCACAGAGAGGATTTCTTCCAGATTTCATGATTTCTTCCAGAAAATTACAACATTAGATTGTTGAATTCTCAGAATTTCTTACTCTTTGACATGGCAACAATGTGCTGTTCGTTCATTCATTCGTTCACCACTGAACATCGATCATTTCCAGGCATCATGCATGTTGTACATACACAGACACACAGATCCCTGCTCTCTAATAACTCGGTTTTATCAAAGAAATACTAATCATAAATGAATAATTACTGGATGGCTTAACACATTCTAATAAGGGTGCCAGGTAAAAGAGCCGCTGGGGTTCTCCTGAGAATTAAGCAGTGGTCACAGAAGACTAGGGTTCTGAAGGATGAATAGGAGTTTCCTTACTAGAGAAAGCCCTTGTTCGACCTGATGATTCTAACAGCACCTAGAGACTGTGCAAATCTAAGGGCACAGCCAGTGATTGCTCACATCTGCAGACTGGAGTGAGGTTACCGCACATCCTGTGGAGTGCAGGAAGGGTTCCCAGAGGCTCCCTGAGTCGAGCCCATACAGCCCCCGCGGTAAAGAGATGCTCACATCCGGCTCCAGAGTGGCCTTTCCACATTCATCGGGCGCCATTTTAGAAAGCTTCGTTGGAAGGGTTGCCCACAAGCATCTGTGCAAATACCTTGCAGGCTCTCAGATGCTGAAGGATTTATTAGTTTGGGTGTTTCATGTAGGCAATTATTATTTGACCCATTTAAAGGGAAGTGCCTGTCCGTCTTTGATCAGAGAATTCCTATTATCTGGAAAATTGGTTTTCTAGTAAGCTGGGCTAGGGGATGTTTGGGACTGTGCCTGTTTATTTCTCTTTGAAGTTTTAAATAGTAGTCTGGCTTTAGAAATGGCAAAGATACATTTTCTTTCTGTCTCTAGCTGCCACTTCCTTCAAAGGGTTCAGTTTATGAATCATTCTACCAGAAGGATGTTGTTTAAACATGTCCCTCACAATGACACAGCCACTTGTGTGGCTTAATTCTCAGAGGAGATCCTGCTCTTTATCTATACCTTTACAACATGGAAAATGAGAGAGGATCTTGTCTGATAAAAGGGACACAGGGAATAGGGTCTGGGAACACACTGACCATTTAAAACTCTGTCCGGGGCACCTGGGTGGCTCAGTCAGTTAAGTGTCCAACTTCAGCTCAGGTCATGATCTCATGGCTTGTGGGTTTGGACTCCTTGTTGGGCTCTGTGCTGACAGCCCGGAACCTGGAGCCTGCCTTGGATTCTGTGTCTCCCTCTCTCTTTGCCCCTTCCCCACTCATGCTCTGCCACTCTCTCTCTGTCTCAAAAATTAAAAAAAAAAAATTAAAGAAATTTAAAACCCTGTCCAAAGAAGCTTAATGAAATGACAAGAGTTCTCTGATTCTACTACGACTTTATGATATTGAATGACCGTTGCATTGTGATGAATCAAACCATAAGAACATATAACCTCACATTAAAATGTATATCTTATTGCTTAAAAAGCAACTTAGAAAAACACATTCAGATGTCAAAGGCTTATGCATTCCTGAAAATGAAGAAACATTTTTGCAAGTTCAAAGTTCACTCTCAGTGCTTAGTGATTCCCATATTAGACAAGTATCTCAATAATAATTTCTATTATTACAAAGGCTCTGACTGAATGTTTGTTGGTACCTAGCACTTTAAATACTTTTTTCATGTTAAATGTTCAAAATGACTCTTTGGAGGTGGTATTAAAATGCCCGTTTTACAGATGCATAAGTAGAGAAATTAGGGAACCCCACCAAAGGCATGCAGAACTTCAGCTCTCAAATGTTACATCCACTATTCCCACATCAGTGCTTTGCTGGGGAAGCAGAGGAGAAACAGAAAAGATGGCTAGCCAAGCCTCCTAAATGAACTGAAATCCTGACTTTAAAGTTAGGTGAATTCTTTGAGACCAAATGGCATAGACAATATAGGGCTCCAGTTACTAGGATGGATCTTAAACACCAACGGACCCAAACAGAGAGCCCACAGAGAGAAGCTGGTCAACAGCGCTTGATGATCCCTCATGCAGAGGAAGCAGCCCGGGCAGTGGGTGAGCAGAGACTCGCTCAGTCATTACTCATATCTGGTGTTCACCTCTGGGATGAGTCAGCATTCTGAGGCAGGTGGAAACTTACAGAATGCACATCCAAATACTGCTTTCGCTGTCACTTTGAAAAAAACCTCAGCGTGAAGGATAAAGGGATGTAGATCATGGGCCAAAAAAGTTATTTCCAAGCATGGGATCCCAAAGGAAGTCCGTAGCAGGTTTCAGACTAACGTGCAGTACCACGTGATAAGATGGCTCCTTCTCTTTTACCTTCACCATCATCTTCTCCCTTCTCCTCTTTTTTTTTTTCTAGGAGAGAGAGAGAGAGAGAGAGAGACAGCGTGAGCAGGGGAGGGTCAGAGAGGGAGGGAGACACAGTCTCCGAAATAGGCTCCAGGCTCTGAACTGGCAGTCAGCACAGAGCCCGACGCGGGGCTCGAACCCACGAACCGCGAGATCATGACCCAAGCGAAAGTCGGACGCTTAACCGACTAAGCCACCCAAGGCGCCCCTCCCTTCTCCTCTTTATATGAGCTGGAGACTTACCCAGTTAGCCAAGTGCAGTCCCACTCAGCCAGCTGGCACTTGTTTCTCCAGTTTGCCAGCCCTCCTGAATATGGGGACTCAAGACCTCTCCTGAGCCCCCCAAGCTCAACACCATCTGTCCCTCCCCTGTTAGAATCCTTGTTCCTTTGAACATGCCCCAGCAGGGGAAAGCAAAGGACTTGCGTGCCAGGATGCTCAGCAGCAGAGCATCCACTGAAGACAGTAGAGGGGACGGCTAACATTTTAAGCTTAATAAGTCACTGCTTTCTGCTGAGTCTTCTGAACTGTGGAACACAGCTCACACACTTCTGCCCTTCCTTCCCGAATCTGCCTGGCCGTCTCAAAACCACCAGCAAAGCTAAATACTCACTGTCTTCCTCCTCCAAGCCATCACCAACCGTTGCCATCCAGTAGTGTCCTTCCATGGAATATCACCTTTCAGTCGCAAAAGTAGTCATTCTCCAGCACCAAGAGTGTGATACCAGCACTTTGTTGTCTTCTTCTTCCATTCATTTGCCACATGTCTCAATAAACACCGAGTCCAGTAAGTGCCTGGCATCATTCTAGGTGCTGGGGGCACAAAGATGGGTGTGATACTGTTCCCAGGCTTAACAAACCTATCATCTAGTAGAAAAGTTTTAAACAGAAATCCAAATTTTAATAAGCTATATGTAGGTTTTGATGATTCAAAGTCATCAAAACGGAGTTTCATTTAACTCCTTCTAAAGGCCATGCATTGAGTAATATGTTTTTGATAAATGAAGTATGGCTCTTTTTTTAATGTTTTATTTATTTCTGAAAGAGAGAGACAGCATAAGCAGGGAAGGGGCAGAGAGAGAGAGAGATACAGAATCTGAAGCAGGCTCCGGGGTCCGAGCTGGCAGTCAGCACAGAGCCTGACGCAGGGCTTGAACCCACGAACCGCGAGATCATGACCTGAGCCGGAGTCGCACACTTGACCGACTGAGCCACCCAGGCACCACAAAGTATGTGTTTAGTTAGATTAGCACCCTAAGAAATAAACCCTTCCACTAACTAGAAAATGCACCCATCCAGAATGACTTTGTATTAGTTAACTTTGCTGCGATAACAAACATGTCTAAAATTTCAGTGGCTTGCAACATCTTTCTCACCCATGTTATGTGTGGGCTTGCTTGTCAGCTGTGGCTCTGTTCCATGTGTCTTTTGAGTTCAGAACCCATGGTGCATACTGATTTTGTGAGAGGAAAACAGGAAGAGAATGGGTGGAAACATAGAATGTCTCTGAAAGCTCCTGCCTCCTGGGGTATATGTTGTACTCAATCATATTTCATTGTCCAAAGCAGGTCACAACAGCAAGGTCAAAATCAATAGGGTGGGAATTCTCTTCCCACACAAGGTGGAGGAGGAAAACAAATAGCTACTGAATTCCAATGCCTCCAGGAAGTCTAATTTGCTGGCTGGAAGAGGCTGTATCTACACTTATATCTATACCAATTTCAAAGACATATCATGGTCAAACACGTGCTGGTCAAGGCATGCTGGGAGAATTACATGTCAAGAAAGGGAATATATGCTAATCTCTTTTTTAATGTTTTATTTTATATTTGAGAGAGAGCATGGGAGGGGCAAAGAGAGAGGGAGAGAGAATCCCAAGCAGGCTCCATGCTCCACGCTGTCAGCACAGAGCCCAACACGGGGCTTGAACTCACCGGCAGTGGGATCATGACTTGAGCCAAAGTCGAACACTTAACCGACTGAGCCACCCAAGCGCCCCAGGAATATATGCTAATGTAAACTAAGCGTTAGACACCAAGATTCTAACTCTTCCATCTTGCATGTTGGAGGCCTGGAATGAAACAGAAATGGGTTTGTCAGCCTTCTCTCAAATTTCTGAGACATCTGCGAGCAGATGGCAGCAAGTAAGATCTGATGAGCCAAACGAGCTTCCTCTAGCCGGTGTTTCAGTGTTATCCAGTGCCATTTTGATGTGTTTAAAGTGGTTTTCTCCCCCCACAGATTCATTTCTTTAAAAAAAAAAAAATCAGGTAACCAAAAGACAGAATTGAAATATGATTACAGCAAAATATCTTTCATGGTTCAATTTCTCTTTTCTNCGCTCCATCTTGCCTGTTTCTCTGCCTTCACTGCTACCAACTGGCCCTAGGCCCCTCCTGGATTCCTACCACATTCTAAAACGTCCCCCCCCCGCCCCCCACCAACGTTCTCAGTACCATGGCCAGAGGGAGCCTTTGAAATTGGAAGTCAGGCCAGATGTCTCCTCTTCCCAAAGCCCTGCAATGGCTCCCATTTCATTCAGACCAAATCCCCTGCCATTGTTTACAAGGTCTTGCCGGATCTGGGCCCGGATGACCCCCATTTCCTTCTCCTTCCTTCCCGACTCACACTGCTCCAACCTCATTGGCCTCCTGGAAAATCTTGGAACCAAATATATCCCCATCTTAGGGCTTCAGCACTCGGCAGTGCTCTTTCTATTGCCTGAAATGGTCTTCCCCTGGACATCTCCATGGTTAATTACTTCACTTACTCAAATATCACCTTGCTGGGGAGGCATATGCTGGTCACCATTATTGATCATGAAAACTGCCTTGGGGTCCTCCTGACCCTGCTCTGCTCGCTCCTTTTTCAATGGCACTTTATCGCTCTATAGCCCTCTTCACAATCGGCCTATCGTATTTACTTTTTAATAGCTGCCTTCCCCTCTCTCCTCAGCTTGTGAGTCTAAGCACCCGTGTCCTGTTCACTGATATATCCCAACCACCAACAATAATGCTTGGCACTAAGCGGACGTTCAATAATATTTTGAATGACAAAGTGAACTTCATCCTTCTCCTTATTCAGAGAGGTACGAGGAGCTGCGACTTTGTCGTGACCTCTGTCCTCCAGGAGTCCATGATGTGGGGTAAGGGAGGGGGGGCGACGTGAACACCACCTTCCTGGAGGACAATTTGTACAAGTCAGATGAACGCCACCGGCGAAGGAGAGTAAGTTTCACTAGAAGCCTGTTTAAGGATGGGGTGATGGGGCTCTGAGGAAGAGACGGGCCTGCTGACCCAGGCTTTGAGACAATGCTAAGATTTCTTACAGCAAAGAAGGAGGACAGAAGCTCCCAGAGAGCTAAGAGGCAGGGAGAAAGTACAGGATCTTGACATCAGAGAGTGTCCAGGCAACCCTCTTAGGCCAGTAATGTGGCGAATAATGACATTCCTCCAGCCTCTGCGACAGGCTGGGCACATGATAGACAGGATTCCCCGGCCCCTCCCACGAGCCGCATCAGGCAGGTGAGAAAATCAGGAGCTCAGAAAGGGACACAGTCAGGTGCAAAGCTGACGCCGAACTCGTGGCTGTCTGACTCCATGACCTATGCTCTTTGCATCCAATGCCCAAGTACTGTAAACTCCAATCCAAAACTAGAGTCAAGGGGAGCAATAGACTTTGAATAAGCGTCGTCAACAGCAGAAAATCACTGCTTCAAGATTCTCCTATTCTCCCCACTATTCCAGATTTTCCACAGAGATTGCTACTGGGATACGAACAACAGAATGGCTTGAAAGTTAGTTAGGCAGTGAGGTACGTCATAAACTGGCCAGCTAATCCCTGGGCAAATTCTAGGCGTCAGCCCTGTGACCCCTTCATCGCATTATGTGTGACTTTGAAAAGTTGTGTTTGGGGTCCCCATCGCTCCTTCCTGTGGCCTCCCTGGGCCTCTGAACCTGTGACCATGAAAACCCTGGTAGCTTGCAGCCAACCTGTCCTTACCCCCCACCCTCTCCCCCGCTCCCCTCCTTTTCCAACCTTGAACCTGACCAAGGCAGAGACAATTAGCTTTCATCTTTCTCTCTTCTTCCACCATTACTGCCGATACCATTTCTCCCTCGGAGACAAACAGCTGAGGGCATTCTCACACCCGCAGCTCACTCGAGGCTAAAACCCTTTCCTAAGTCAGAGGCTCCATGGGCCTCCAAATTCAGCAAAGCAGCCTTGTCACTGGAGAGAGAGAGGATTCAAGAACCCCATGTCTATTTACGTGAGGCCAGCTGCGCCCTCTGTGGACAGGGGGCAAGGGAGGGAAGGCTCCACAGGCGGGAGATCCCCTGTGCTGTCAGTGAGCTCGCGTTAATGGCAACGTGCAAGGGAACACATCTTCCAATCCTGACCTGGGAGAGTTTTCTTGACCCTCCTTACTTCACTTTTTAAACTTTATCGCCATCTCGTGGCTGCTTTTAATATTGCATGTGAGTGATTCCAAGCAGGTTAACACACTTTGTAGTCATTCACTCATTCAACAAGTACTTTTTGAGCCCCTACTGTCTCAGGCTCTTGCACAGAAAAAAACAAGCCGATAAAGACGAAGAAAGCCTAACAATATTATTGTAATATGATTTAATACGCTTTAAACCTCAGTAATCAGGTTTGCGTTGCCAGGATTCTGTGAACTTGCCCATCTTCTAGCTGTTTCAGCCCAGCCATCCTATGGCTGTCTCGCCCATGACAGCCTACGGCAAGTCCTTCTGTGTGACAAGTCACTTAAGAGTTGTGGGGCATCTGAGAAACGGAATGGAGTATCTACCTTATATATATACAATTACATGAATAACAAGTGCCCAGCCTAGGGAGGGAAAAAAATCCAAAAAATGAAAGTTAAAATTGTCTTTATTTTTTTTTTTAAGTTTATTTATTTTTGAGAGAGACAGAGAGCAAGCAGGAGAGGGGCAGACAGAGAGGGAGACAGAATCCCAAGCAGGCTCCACACTCTCAGTGCAGAGCCCGAAGCGGGGCTTAAACTCACGAACCATGAGATCACGACCTGAGCCAAAACCAATAGTGGGACGCTTAACCAACTGAGCCACCCAGGCGCCCCTCTATTTTTTATTAACAAAACTATGGAAGCGAAGGTCTTGGAGTTGCGTGACTCTTGCTGTTTGGCGACAGGGTAAAGGGTCTCTCTCGATTACAAGCATCAGCAACAGGGCTGGTGACTGCATGCCAGGTAAGACAGAAGCTCTGATACCGGAAGCTTGCTGTGTCCGTGCAAATTTTACCCCATCAGAACAAGACCAAAGTGACATCCTCTCCCCCAGAACTTGCACCTGTGATCCTCAAGCCTGCCTGCAAATTAGAATTACCTGGGGAAATTTTTATAGCTAGGCATGCCTGGGTCCCGCCCCCCCCCTCCCCTGGCGATTCTGACTTAATCAGTCTCAGGTGGGTCTCACCCACATGTATTTCCCGGAACCCCACGGTAATTCCAAGTGCAGCCAGGATAGAGAAATTCTACTTTATATCGAGGTACCACAGATTTCATGTCAGAGAGACCTGCACATGAGAGGAAACAGCCTGAGTAAAGGAGACCCCTCCTCGGTGGCGTGTGGCTCAAGTTGAACACATAACGCTGTAGGTATCCTCGCTGCTCAGATGTAGTGCAGTAAGTTCTGGATCCTCATGCTAATTGGGGCTATTTGGGGGAGTTAACACAAATATAATGCAAGTAGAATGAATACCTTAATTAGATAACTTTCCCATACTGCAATGACTTTGCATACAATAATCATAATCCTTGCGCACAGAAGGCCACAGACTGTGTCTCTCTATTGTAATTCAGTAAACCCCTTAACAGCCATTATTCTTATCACTGGACACAAGCATTAAAATAGGCTTCAGGGGCGCCTGGGTGGCTCAGTCAGTTGAGCGTCCGGCTTCGGCTCAGGGCATGTTCTCACAGTTTGTGAGTTCAAGCCCTGCATCGGGCTCTGTGCTGACAGCTCGAAGCCTGGAGCCTGCTTCGGATTCTGTCTCCCTCTCTCTCTGCCCCTCCCCTGCTCGCACTCTGTCTCTCTCCCCTCTCTCTAAAAAATAAATAAACATTTTTTAAAAAATCGGCTTCCATTACCAGGTAGAGGAAATTAACTTTGGAACCACATATATAATTTGTAATTGGCTTAGCACCATTTGGCTGATTTGTGAGGGAGCTTCTCCTCCCAGACCCTTTAGAATCTGAGGCCTCATAGTCCTTTGAGAATTCCCTTAGCCTGATTCCTGTTTGCTCCCCCTCCGCATGTACCAGACTTCTGAGCAGCGCTGTCGGGACTGAGGATGCCCAGATCACTCACCCCGCAGACCCTCCCCCAAGTACAATTAAGTGCTTCACATGGGACCAAAATGCCAAACAGTCCCGTGGGGTGGAAAGGAGCTATGGGCACTGGATGTAGTCCCCGCTCCCCAGGAGATTCTAGTTAAAAATAAAAGTAAACAGCAGAGAAACATTCTCTAGTGCCAAAAACAGCTCTACCCATATTTCTTTAGGGAATAAAAGGTCTCATTTTTAAAACTCCAGTGAACTGACAGTTCCTTGTATGTTTCTCTTCCCACGCAATCGGTTTTGATCTGTGCAGCTCTTTCTTGTCTTTCAAGTATCACTGTTGCATTTTTTTTTTGGAGGGCTGGTGGGGGGGGGGTCTCTCTGGAGAACTGGAAAGGTCAGTTTCATGTCTCTCTCCAATGCGTTACGGGGAGAATTCAAAGTAAATGAACCAAAAGTTCTATTGATGCCTCCTTGATAGTGAAGTTTAAGTTCCCAGTATGCCTGTCTCAGCTGCGACAATGAGTTCAAACTCAATCTGCTTACTCGGGTCAGCGGCAGGTGCCGGAGCCCTGGGTTCAGACACAGCTCTCAAATCGAAATGGTCACCCACATTCTTCTTCAAGGAGACATTTCTGGAAAGAACACAGTGATTGAAATGAATAATAAACGAGGATCATCACCCGCTTTGGTTTCGGCATCCCTTTGTTACATGGTGGACACGGAAAATATTTCAGGACGTCTGCTAGAATATTTCCAGTGGCATGAAACGCGCCCAGTGCTTTCCTGGCGAGAAAATAAACCCACCTTCCATCCCACACCCTCTGATTATTGCCAGAGGCCGTCACCCTAACTCACACAGGCACGCACACGCGCCACCTAATTGTTAGTGTCAACTTCCTCACTTACACTTCTATCCTCAGCTGATTTTGGCCCCTGTCGCTGCACTCAATCCTTTCCGGCTGAAAAGACCAAAATGTCTTTGTTCCAAAATGTAACGGAACAGTCTTTTCACAGCATTTAGCGCTGTGGACCACTCACTCCTTGAAGCCCTGTTTTCTGTGACTTCAGGCCGCCTCATTCTCTTGAGATTTCTTTTCCTGCTTCTCTGGCCATTTCCGGGGTCCTTTCTTGCCTCCACATCCTTCTATGCTCCCCCACATCCTGTGGTCACACCCTGTCCTGCTCTGTCCCCTTTTCTCTCTGTAGCTTCTCTGCCGAGGGACCCATCCACTTCCACACCCCCAAATACCAGCTGTGAGCTCTCGACTCTCAAAACTACTCCAGCCCTGATCATTCTCCTGAATCCGGAAGCCATGTGTCCCACAGACCCCGCGATGGCAGCATTTCCCAAGCCTGGCTCTCCCACTCACTCTCAGCGACTTCTCCATGCTCGTGTCTATGACGGAGAAGATATGTATCCTATGTGTGTCCACAAGGCCCAGAGCCCATTTGCCAAAACCAGAAACCTGATGATCACCCTTGATGACTGAACCACCATATGGATCAAGTCTACTTCCTAAATGCCTGAGACACATCACTTCTTTCCATCCTGGCTACTGTCTCCATCCGTTTCAGCTGCTAGGCCAGAATACCCAAACCGAGTGGCTTACGAACAACAGCAAGTTATTTCTCAGAGTTCTGGAGGCTGGGAAATCCGAGGTCCGGGTGCCAGCAGATTCTGTGTGTGGTGAGAGCCTGCTTCCTGATTCACCCAATAACCTCCCATGACAGAAGGGGGGACGGAGGTCTCTGGGGTCTGTTTCCTAAGGGAGCAAGTCCCATTCACAATGACCCAGTCACCTCCCAAAGCCCTCACCTCCAAACATCGTTGAATTGGGGCTTCGTGTCCAACATATGAGTCTAGGTCAGGGGAAGGGACACAAACATTCAATCTATAGCAGCTACTGCAGCTTTACCCTAGACGGTCTGCGTCCTCTTGCGTGGGGGTCACCCCCGCCGCCTCCTGACGGGCCATGCTGCCTCCATTCTGCGGGCCCAGTCTCCACGCTGCAGACAGGACGCTCTCTATAAGGTGCCCCATCCTTGTTTCAGTGGGACCGCCCATCACTTTTGCACACACCCCTGTACATGTGCTCTGTGCGCTTCTCTCTGCCCCTCCCCCCACTTCCCTTTCCAGTCCCCTTTTATTATGATTATTATATTTTACAGAAGGAGAGGGAAAGCGTGAGTGTGGGAGGGGCAGAGAGAGCGAGAGCAAGAGAGTGAATCTTATGGAGGCTCCACATGCAATGCAGAGCCTGACGCAGGGCTCAGTCCCACAACCTTGGGATCATAACCTGAGCCAAAATCAAGAGTCCGACGTTCAACCGGCTGAGTCACCCGGGCGCCTCTTGCCTTTCCAGACTCTTCTGTATCTACCACCTCCCCTGTGGTCACTCAGCATATGACTTGTGGACCTGCCTTACCGTGTCTCACCTGAGGCCCTTTGCATACGCTGCTCCCTGGGCCCGAAACACACCCTGCAACCAGCCTAGCCCACTGCTTTGCCCTGTTACCAACTACATGTCCCTGCATAAATAGCATCCCCAGGAAAATCCTGCGATATCCCCTCAGGGCTGGGATAGATCCGTCCTGTGCTCTCCCAGAGCCCTATGTGCACCTCTAACCCATCACTTAGTACCCTGGACAGAATTAGCCTGTTTATCCGCCTGTTATCTTCCGGCTCAGAGAAAACTGTAAATTCCATAACGGTAGAGCCTGAAGATTACACATCACCTGCCCACAATATCTGTCAATTACCTGACAACACTAAGTGATTAACCAATATCAATTGAATAAATGCAGCATGATTTTACTTTTTTAGTACAGGGATGGTATGAGGAAGAGTAATGACAACAATCATTTTAAGGCATTAAAGTCATAAAAGTAGCCCCAGAAGGAAAATAAAAAAGCCCTTTACCCATTACCCTATTTAATGTAATTTTTGGTCATGTCAGAGTGCCATAAACTCGTTAAAATGGCCCCAGTAATATAGTTCTTTTAATTTGACCAAGGGAGTAAAACTATGATTAAAAGGTGTGTCAATATTTAAGTACCTACAAGCATTCATAAAATTCCGACACTAATGTACTTAGATGAGCTCACATTTCCCTGTTCTGGGATCAACATGTGTCTTCTTGCGCCCTCTTCTGGATGAACGAAGAATAGCTGCAATGTGAAAAATTCCTCGAGGTGGTGGTTTAGGGCCAAGCCAACAGTGAGTTCTGGGTTCACATCAACTCAGACTTTCTGGACTAGAAAGAGTAGTTGAGAAACCCAAGGAGAAAGTGTGTGATGTCACCACTGGTCAAGAAACCACTGTTCTGCAGCGTCACGCAAGCTTCTTCTGGAGGACATCTGTGCCCTGTGATGAGGTCTTTTATCCCCCCAGCTGAGAACTTACCCACTTCCTGGTCACACAGAGCACCTTAGCCTCTGAACACACAGTCCGGTCCCTTCCAGAAAACCAAACCAGGGACCAACTCTGCCCCGTGACTTTCTTTAAGGTCCGGTTGCCAGACTTGGCCAACATTTGCCAAATACTTTCTTTAACCTGGAAACCTTATCTCTGACGTACGCGGCCACACCACCTCTGGTCTCCTGATACGTCTAGCTTCGCTGTTTCAACTCACTTGACTTTTCTTCTTAAATCTCATTAGTCTCTTAAATTGCTTGAATTATTTTTTTAAAAATGTTTATCTTTTTTTTACATCAATCCCTTCCCCATCCTTTGTTTTTAATTCATTGTTTTACTTTCTATTGATTATTTTTATTAAGTTTACTTATTATTTTGAGAGAGAGAGAGAGAGCATGTGCAGGGGAGGGGCAGAAGGAAAGGGAGAGAGAGAGAATCCCAAGCAGGCTCTGCACTGTCAGCACAGAGCTGGATGTGGGGCTCAAACTCATGAACCATGAGATCATGACCTGAGCTGAAGTCAAGAGTCGGTCGCTTAACCTACTGAGCCACCCAGCACCTGCCTATTGATTATTTTTAACTACTTCCTTTCTCTCATAAATTTTTTCTAAGCTGATAATACTGTGCAGTGATTTATTTTTCTTTTAGGCTTACTTTGACTCCCACTCATCCCTTCACTGACAGGCTTCCAAGCTTTAAATTTCCTGGTCATTTAAATTATTTGTGCTTCTACGTGGTCTTTGCTTACTTTAATATTTTACCAACTCTTTTTGATGAAAGTCCAGTTTTAGTGTTTGGCTCTTGGCTGTTAATTATTCTTTGCCTCATTTTTATTTTACCTACTGTCCACTGATTATTCCTCACTCTTGTGTGTGTTTCATTTTAATTTGACATTCTCCTTGACATTTAAGCTGTTTTGACTTGGTGGGCGGATGGTTCTTCTTTATTATACAGACAAGTCGCATCTTCTTATTTTATGTTTAAGTGGTTGATTTTTTTTCCTCTTATTTTACAAAGAGCAATTCAAGAGATGTGCTGATAAAAGCAATGGGAAGGCTAGCATGCATTTGAAGGAGAGTTCAGATGCTAGCTCTTTCCCTGGGCACTTCCTGGGAAGAGGTCAGTGAAGGGGGGTGGGGGCACTGGTTGCTCTCCTTCACTTAGTTTTTTCATCAGTAAAGAAATAAGACTGTTGAGTCAGGAAGTGAGGCGAGGAACGGGATCTTGGATGCTGGTTTCTGCTTATAACAGTAATTTTGCAATCTAACTATATATCCGAACCAACAACATTATTATAGGTGATTTCAAAGAGACAACTGGCTCTTGGCCTTTATAGTAAGTAAAGTTCAAGAGACCCAAGAATAAGAGATTCTTCTTATAGCCCCTCCAAAAGATGGTAACATGTTATATATATTTTTTTTTAAAAAGGCAAAGGGGAATGAAGGAGGGGTGGAGGGAGGGGAAAACGAAAATGAATTTTCAGGAGTTCTTGTGCAAACCTCCCGTTTGCACAACCTAAGAGAGAAAAGAGAGTCTGCATCTTAGAGAGCCTCAAGTACCTGGAAATTCACTTCCAGCATCTCTGCCTGCACACAGTGGTTTTCAAAAAAGGGGGCGGGGGCATTTTGTCTTTGGGGGACATTTGGCAAAGTCTGGAGACATTGCTGGTTGTCACAGCTGGGGGGGGGTGCCACTGGCATGTAGAGGGTAGAAGCCAGGAATAATCCACAGGAGAGCCCCCAACATAGGAAACAGCACCCAGCCCAATGAGCTGAGGTTAGAAACGTTGCTATAAGGACAGTTTGCTTTTTTTAAATGTTTATTTATTTTTGAGAGAGAGAGAGAAAGAGATAATGGTGGGGGGGGGGGAAGGAAAGGGGAGACAGAGGCTTTAAAGTGGGTATTGTGCTAACAGCAGCGAGCCCAATCCAGGGCTTGAACCCACAAACCATGAGATCATGACCTGAGCCAAAGTCAGGCGCTTAACCGACTGAGCCATGCAGACGCCCCTATCATGACGGTTTTCTTACAAATCTCCCCTCACCTGACAGGGCTTCTGTTCACTCCCATCCCATGGCCTCTTCCCAAAGATCCCCTCTGGCAAGTACTGTTTTAGCCCCATCAACCAGCCATGTCCCAGATGTCTTTCGCTACACGTTATTTCTCCACATACCTTTCCTGGGTTGAGGAGCTCAGACTGCAGTTTTCTGTTCCCAGAGTGTTGTTTCTTCCTTTTGAGCCACAGTTCCATCCGTCAGCTCTCCCTGAGAACGTAAATCTGGCCAGAGGAATATGTCGCTTCTCACTAGACAGGATGGACTATCCGTGCTTTGACCAGAGACACGTAAGCCCACATGGCCCGTCCCAGCAAGCCACTACCAGCAGCTCTGTCACCGAGAACACTGAACTTCCTGAGGACCGTGGTGGCTCCATTTTTCTAGTCCTAGTAGGTTCTCAGTGACTGCTTTCCTCCACACGCTCTGAATACCCACAGTGGCTCTTTCAGTTTACAGGTCTGAAGCAAAGGGAGCTAAGGGTTATGAACAGGGAGAAGCAGGCATCCATGTAGGAGGGGAGAGTTAGGGTTGGGGGGGAGAACCTGGGTTCTGAAGCCAGAGCACCCACTCTCAACCCCCGGGTCCTGGTCACGTGCCTTAATCACTCTGTGCCTCGGTTTCCTTGTATGTAAACTGGGCTATCTTTTTTTTTTTTAATGTTTATTTATTTTCGAGAGACAGAGACAGAGCACAAGCAGAGCAGGGGCAGAGAGAGAGGGAGACACAGAATCTGAAACAGGTTCCAGGCTCTGAGCTGTCAGCACAGAACCCAACGGGGGGCTCGAACCCACAAACCGTGAGATCATGATCTGAGTGGAAGTCGGATGCTTAACCGACTGAGCCACCCGGGCTCCCCAGAATGTGGCTATCTTAAAGGGTTGTTGTGAGGATCAAATGAGGAAGGGCAAAGAAAACAGTTGCAACAGTGCCAGGCACAAATGCCTGGTAGAGGTGGGTATTATTAAAGAAGAGCCATGCCATGAATCAGTAGCCGGGAAGCAAATGTTCTTGTCGCTAATACTACTCTTAGAAATAGCATTGTTATGAATGCGTCAGCGAGATGGTCAGCATGACCAGAGGTGACCTCTCTCCAAGGTTAAGTGAAAACCTAAACAAACTGCATTTCCTTACAAGGGCAATGGGACTGGATTCCGTCCTACTTCACGATAATTGCTATTTAAGAACAAGTACACCAAGTACGGCTCTCCAAGCTTACTGCTGGCTGATTCTCAGCTCTTTCTCCTTTCCCTGGGGGAGTTCCTGGCCTTTCCCCTTATAACTCTGTGCGTAATTATTATGAAACACAAGTGAGATGGGACTTTACTTTATTAAAGGTAGGAAGTACAGCTATGCCCTTGAAGTCATATAAAACAAAAGAGGTTTTTTCCCACTAATTCATTTAATTCATTTTTGAGAGAGACAGAGAGACAGAGCGTGAGCAGGGGAGGGGCAGAGAGAGAGGGAGACACAGAATCCAAAGCAGGCTCCAGGCTCTGAGCTGTCAGCACAGAGCCCGACGTGGGGCTCAAACTCACAAACCATGAGATAATGACTTGAGCCGAAGTTGGACGCCTAACCGACTGAGCCACCAAGGTACCCCCTAAAACAAAATAGTTTTTAAATCACTGGCCATAGTTATATTCTTGCACCAGCTGAGTTTTAAAATATGGGGAAAGCTTGGGGTAAATTAAGAGAGATTTTGTCCTGTTAACATTCCTAAATGGTTCTAAATAGGTCAAGAATCCAGTCATACTATCTATGGATTTTTGGTCCCTTCTTATTTCTGATTGTACCCCATGTTTTATAATTTAACATCTTTTTAGGGTGGTAACCACCTTAACACTTAAAATCCCATTTTTAACCTTCAAAAATATTTTTAATGGAAGGTTTGCTTATTACTTTAACAGGATACCTATATCCATCTTTTTTCAAAAACATTTTTAATTTTTTTATTTCTGAGGGAGAGAGAGAGAGATAGCATGAGCGGGGTGGGGGTGGGGGTCAGAGAGAGAGGGAGATACAGAATCTGAAACAGGCTCCAGGCTCTAAGCTAGCTGTTGGCACAGAGCCTGACGCAGGACTCAAACTCATGAACCGTGAGATCATGACCTGAGCCGAAGTCGGACCCTCAACTGACTGAGCCACCCAGGTGCCCCGTGTCCATCTTAAGATTTAGGGGATAGTCAAGTTATTCTTTCTCATATCCCAGTACATACTACAGAATCTGGAACAGACAAGACATTTCTTATGTTTGTTAAATGAATAACATATACAGATAAATGAACAAATGAACTAAAAAAGCTACTCAAATTTGATTTTGTGGCTTTAGATTGTTTTACCAGCTTCTTTTACAGAAACTACTCCCAACAATAGTTTCCCTGACATGAGAATCATATTAAACAGTAAGCCTTTCCATCTTTATTTCTTGACATCTCTTTGACCCTAGAAGGGTAAATAGTTCATTACCTGTAGGGCACCCAATTATATACCCAGAGGTCAGTGACCATTTCTCAGTCTAGCATAATCAGAATCCCATCCAACCAACCTAATGCAGCATTCTAGAAAAACCATCGTCTGGCTCCCGAGAGAGGCAGTTCCCAGTCCATAGTCTCTTGCTTCCTAAGCCCTGGAGCCTCAATTGCCTTATGTATGAAAGGGAACAATTGTGATTTTGTTGAGTTGATAAATATAAAGTGCCTGGCATACAGCAAGCCCTCTGTTCATATGTTATTTATTGGGCAATGATCCCAATAATCACTTCCATAGAAATAAAAAGAAAGTCATAGGGAAGCTGACTGGATGGTAGGAAGCACTCTTACCCATTAGCTATTTCAGTGTTTTTCAATCCTTGGCTAAATGTTAACATCGCCTCATGAACTTTTGAAAAATTCTGATGCTTGGTACCCATCCACACAGAGCCTAATTTAAGTGGGAACAAGCTTATCTATGTGGTATGGAGTTGCCCCAGGGGGTCCTAGTGACCATCCAGGGCTGAGCGCTAACCTCTCCTTACAGGGCCCTGTCCCTACACTCTGGTAGGTCATAGGTTTGGTGATCAATAACCATTGAAGCACATTTTCATTTGAACTTATGTTCTTGTCCTTAAATTCTGTTTAATTTAGTGTGGTGGATATCTTTTAAATGAGATCTTTGATGCTACTTCTAGAGCCTCCCTCCCTAAGCCGACTGTCTAACCAGCACTTGTGTATTCATTAAAACACATAATTTACTGAACCACACCTATGTGCCAGGAACTGTGTATTCTTCTGGGATCCAGAACTGAGCCTGACACAATCTTTGTCACAAGTTGCTCCCAGTATAGTTGAGGAAACAAAGAACAATGACAGTTTCGAAGATTGTATTCAGAGAATAAAGGCTTAGAATATTCCTACATGGGGGCGCCTGGATGGCTCAATCGGTTGAGCGACCGACTTCGGCTCAGGTCATGATCTTACAGCTCGTGGGTTCGAGCCCCGCGTGGGGCTCTGTGCTGACAGCTCAGAGCCTGGAGCCTGTTTCAGATTCTGTAATTCCCTCTCTCTCTCTCTCTGACCCTCCCCTGCTCATGCTGTCTCTCTCTCTCTCTCTCTCAGAAATAAATAAAAATTTTAAAGAAAAGATATATATAGAATATTCTTACACGGCGACATCCATTAATTAAATTCCCTGGGAAATATATGTGACAATATCCTTTCATAGTACATTAAAGGAGTTGAATAAGTGACTCCTAATGTCACTTCTAACTTTAAGTCCTAGAACACAGATAAAATTAATTCGCATGCTTCCTTTTTCTCACCTTATTTCCTACTCTTCTGTTTATCTAATAGACTAATTAAGGTGGGCTTTGTGTGCCTGTCATTGCCTATATATGAGACAGACAGAAGCATGGAAGTGACAGTCATGTTCCAAGTAAAATAATTCCCAGAGAGTTGGCCTGTTGACAGCTCTGGTTTTCACCACTTAGAATGATTTATAAATGTCTTATTGCTTATGTTCAGTGGTTTTCAACCATAGATTATTGAATTTGGGGAAGGACATCAAAGCATTGCAGAATTGACATTTGACTTAAAATATACATAAAGGTTGTGTTGCCATGTTCTCATTTCCTATTATCATATAGTTAAAGTACTCAGGGGTCAACGTTTTCACCTTCCAAATACCTCATGTTTAAAGATGCTTTCGGATCTTTAAGTGAAAAGTGCTATTCATAATGAACTATTTCCTTCCTTCAGATAATCTGTATATCGTAGCCTTGAGTTCAATGCAGGGTATATGATTTGTCAGCATTTTTTTCCCTTTGAAATCTAAACGTTAAGGGGAGAATTTATTGGCTCAGGGAATAGTAATAGTCAGGCAAGGATGAAGGCAGACCCTCAACTAATGTTATTAAGACTCTAGCTGGGTCTCTTCATCTCTCAGTTTTATTGCCTCCCTTTCCTGGTAGGTTCTGTCTACACAGAGGTAAAGCCAGCTCTGACAGGCCCAACGTTCCAAGTGAATACAGCTCAGGGTCTCTGAAAGGGAAACTGCCAGTGAACCAACGGTTCAAGTCCCCAAAAGAACTCGGATTGGCCCTGGTTGGGTCATGTGCCCACTCTGGACCAATCACTGTGTCCAGGCGGATGAGGTTTTCTGATTGGCCTCTGGCTCCACCACTGTGACGAGACGGGACCCTCGATGGACAGGTCTACCAGAACCCCAGGGGAGGGGAAAGTAGTTCCCACCTTTAAGAAATTGGGGGCAGGGCGCCTGGGTGGCTTAGTCGGTTAAGCGTCCGACTTTCGCTTAGGTCATGATCTCGCGGTTCGTGGGTTCGAGCCCCGCGTCGGGCTCTGTGCTGACTGCCAGCTCAGAGCCTGGAGCCTGTTTCAGTCTGTGTCTCCCTCTCTCTCTGACCCTCCCCTGCTCACGCTGTCTCTCTGTCTCTCTCTCCTAGAAATAAATAAAAATATTTAAAAAAAAAGAAATTGGGGGCAGACTAATTAAGAGATGATTACAGTAACTGTGTTATTCTAGTGTTTCAATTGTTCCACCCTCTAAATTTTCATATTTTCACTAAGCAAAAAATGAAGATCTAATATAAAAGTTAAGTACATTGTATAATTGGCCCTTCTTCACTTTTGAAAGTTCTTCCAGCCACTGACACATTTCTTTTCGGTCTACAGTACACTTTTTCTGCAACATCACAAAATCGCCTTGGTTGGTCAACTATCTGAGAAAACTCTTAGTTGGTAGTTCATATAACTAGTGTATCAGAAAAATAATTACAATTTTAGAAAATAAAAATACATTAACCAAACCTATTTAGCTTGAGGTTGTTATTTCTCCAGAAAAGTGGATGGGGGCTTGGAAAGAAGGAGATAGGTAGAAATTATAAGCAATTTCATTTTCATGTTCTTCACTGTATAAAACTTCTGTGAAAGCTTGTGAGTATATCCGTTTTCCTGTATAGTGATTGCAGGCTAGAAGGCTCTGGTTTCCATCTAAGGAGCCTGGTCCTCTGATAGAATCTAACAGCATAAAAGTACCTCAGAAAGATCACTTTTAACTAAGGATGGTCCTCAGTTTAGAAAGTCCAGAAATTGGGGTGCCTGGGTGGCTCAGCTGGTTGAGCATGTGACTTCAGCTCAGGTCATGATCTCACAGCTCATGAGTTTGAGTCCCATGTCAGGCTCTGTGCTGACAACTCAGAGCCTGGAGTCTGCTTCAAATTCTGTGTCTCCCTCTCTCTCTGCCTGTACCCTGTCGTGCTCTCTTTCTCAAAAATACATAAACATTTAAAAATTTTTAAAAAAAAAGAAGCTCAGAAATTGTTTCCCCCTATTCTTCCAAGCATTATCAGTAACTCCAAGTTTGGCCCAACACCAAACCCACAGAAGAAATCTGAGAATCTTCTTGAAGCCTCCTTTCATGTATATTTCCATAGTGACTGGGTACCTCTAATTTCATCTTCTCAGTGCATCCTTCTTCTCAATGTCCATTACCTCTCTGGCTCTACCTTACACAGACCCTCATTGTCTCTAATCTAGATGTTGATTCTACTCTCCTGATAACCTGACTCCATCAACCCCCATTCCTTAACCAATTCTTCACATTGACATCAATATCCACATTCAAAATGAAATGAATTCCCAACCCAGAACACTGGGACAGAGTAAGTAGGTCTGCAATTAATATTTGAAATAGTACTATTTGAAATGGTAATTCAAAGGGAGAGGAGAGTCAGTGATTTCTCTCCCTCAGAGGAAATTTCTAGGAGAAGCCAGATTTTAACCTCCAAGTTGCTTGGTGAACATGACGTATTAGCAAGATCTATCACTAGGATGAACGTAGTAGCTAGTGGTGTCAGACTATGACAGACTGATGCATCCCTATCCTCTGTATGGATATACGGATTCATCAGCCAGCTGGTCAGAGAATCTTCTTCTCAGGGCTTTAGGAAAGAAAATTCTCAATGTCTCTCTTCATAATTGCATTCTTTTTAAGTTTCCTGCTTATTATATTTCTTCTGGTGGTATATTCTTTCTTTAGAAATGTAATGAAGGGGCACCTGGGTGGCTCAGTTGGTTACGTATCCAACTCTTGCTTTTGGCTCAGGTCACAATGCCACAATTTGTGACTTTGAGCCCCACATCAGGCTCTACACTAACAGCATGGAGCCTGATTGGGATTCCCCACCCCCCCAACTCTCAAAATGAATAAATAAACTTAAAAAAAAAAAAAAGAAATGTAATGAAACCTATAGGCTCTGGTTGGACACTATTCTTCAGAGTTAGGCCTAAGAGATCATTTTAAGGAGATTAGATAATGGACTAGATAGATAGATATATAGATAGATAATGATCTTTAAATATAGATATACTTTTATTCTTTGTATATATGGATTTCAACTAATTTAACTAGTTGACCCAATGACACATCTATGTTATACCGCCTAAAATAGTGTCTGAACTCTGCTACATATAAAGTAAATATTTATACTTAATAAATAAATAAATATTTATTAATGATGACATCATGAAGAAGGAAGGACTAAGAACCACAAATCACTACATGAGAGAGTCTATTTACTGGTAACACATAAAACCATTCAGACATTGGGCATCAGGGGAAAAGGACTTAACACTCCAAATACTTACCCAAATCAGAGCTGTCCTGACCCACCTTGCCAGTAGCTCCCAAACAGAAGTCTTCACATCCTGTCACTTCCAGAGCAGTTACTGTAGAGAGATTTCCCTGGACACTAGGTGGGCGTCTCCGGCTGACTGGACTGTGGCCAGACTGATAGGGGGTGGGACAAGGGGCCATATGTTCCTAGATGACAACAGGTATGAAGTGAATGTGAAATGTCACCTCCTGACTGGGTACCTACCTGCTAGGGGGCCCAGCAGAGTCAGCATCCTCAGATGTGTTTCTCCAGTACAGTGGTGGCATATTTCTAGACTTGACTGGAACGGTGGGAAAATGCGGTCAGTGTTCTCTTCAGTGAGGCAGCAAACTTTGTTTAGAAAGGCAGGTTCCCTGTCCTGAGCTGAATTGGAAGGACCTTGCCTGATCTGCAGCCTAAATGAGTTTTTAGACACATCCCATTTGAAATAGCCACAGTCAACTGTAAGAGGATACTTTAGGGGCACCTGGGTGGCTCAGTTGGTTAAGCATCTGACTCTTGATCTCAGCTCAGGTCCTGATCTCAGGGTCAGGAGTTCAAGCCCCACACTGGGCTCCATGCTGGGCATAAAGCCTACTTATAAATAAATAAATAAATAAATAAATAAATAAATAAATAAGAACAAGAGAGTACTTTAACACTAATGAGAGTCAAATTTCCTCTGGGGCCTTATTTAGATAACAGGAAATCCTCTTTATGGGGTTGCCTAACATAAAGAAACCTAATTTGGGGCCATGTAAGGTTTGGCAGATGCAGTAAATCTGGAGTTTGTAGAGAGAGGGAAGATGATCAATTAGCTTTGTGCCACCATAATGATCCAGATTCAGCACAACGATTTTATCTTGCCCATACGGCTGCTGAAAATAGAACAAAAACCAACACACACACACACACACCACCACCACCACCACCACCACCACCACCAANGGAGTTCAAGCCCCACACTGGGCTCCATGCTGGGCATAAAGCCTACTTATAAATAAATAAATAAATAAATAAATAAATAAATAAGAACAAGAGAGTACTTTAACACTAATGAGAGTCAAATTTCCTCTGGGGCCTTATTTAGATAACAGGAAATCCTCTTTATGGGGTTGCCTAACATAAAGAAACCTAATTTGGGGCCATGTAAGGTTTGGCAGATGCAGTAAATCTGGAGTTTGTAGAGAGAGGGAAGATGATCAATTAGCTTTGTGCCACCATAATGATCCAGATTCAGCACAACGATTTTATCTTGCCCATACGGCTGCTGAAAATAGAACAAAAACCAACACACACACACACACACCACCACCACCACCACCACCACCACCACCAAAAACAAAACAGCAGCAGAAAATCATATGATGTACAAAATCTTAAATAGTCATGGGTCTTTGGAAATTTCACAGCAGGAATCCCTATTTTTCTCAAAATGTGCTGCTGACTCTTAGCAAAAACAAAAAGGCCCAATCAAAACTGTGGATGAATCCAAAGTGTAAGTAAGAATCAAAACCGTAACAAGCTTGATGCCATTAGGATGAAGTTGGGAAGGTGGAATCTTCTTTGCAAATCCACCCTCAACAATCAGGAGAATATCCCTGTAAACACGAAATATTTGCAAAATTCAGAATCTTAAATGTTGAAGTATGTTATAAAGATCTCTGAAACTACATCGTACGTTTGATAACCTTATAAAAAGTGTCAATAATCTTTAACATTCAATAATTAGTATCAAGCATCTGAGGATAATGATATAGGCAAATCTAGGTACTAGACATTTTGCTTAGGGTTGGTTTTGTTTTGTTTTGTTTTGCTTTGCTTTTTGATATACAGAGAGCTAGGGTAATAGAACATCAATGCCATGTTTTAATTATTGTATCATAAAACAGAAAGAACCAATGCAGTTATCCACATGATACCTGACTAATTCCTACAAAATCTCTAGCTCAGTCTAAATACCTCAGTTATCAGATTCTCACTGCCTGTTTCAAGAGACAGCAAGTTCTCTCTTTCAACAGCTGACATTTGGGACATCCTTCTTTACATTACTCCTGTCCCTCACTCTGTCCTCCATGCCTTGATCAGGCTTCACACCCACAGCCAGGCAGAACAAGCCCAAAGCCTTTTCCATAGGACCACCCTTTGTATGCTTCCAGACACTTCTCAGCCTCCCTCTGTCTTCTCTTCTTCAGACCCACATTTTTCTTTCTCAAAAACAGAATTCAGCAATCATAAAGAGACTGCCTATTACAGATCAAGTGGTGGGGTAGGTCCTTGTGATAAATGGAACATATAGATCCACACATAACCAGAATGGACAAACATAATAAACACAATTGCATTGATTAAAAACAAGATGTGGTGTGGCACCTAAGTCGGAGGAGATAATCTTCCTAGAAGAATCAACAAAGGTATGGCAAAGGAGGTGATGTCTGAGCGGAGGCTTGAAAGGCAGATAAGAATTGGCAGGTGACTATGGCACGGGGCTTGGCCAGGAAGAGACGTGGCTGCCTCTCTACCTACGGGGACTGCAAGCAGATGCAGTTGGGAGGAGGAGAGGGGCCGGGTTAAGAACAGTACGTCCATGGAATTGCAAGGCAGCCAAGCACCAGATGCCTGGGCAGAAGGAGAAAGAGGAAGGGGGTGATGGTCCGTGATCCGTGGGAAGCAGCATCTCCAAGGTCCTCATAGATTTTCTTGGCAACATGAAAACCACTTCTACAGGTTGTAAAGAGCCACTGAATGATCTCAAGCAGAGAAATGACACTGTCAGATTTGCATTTTAATAAAATGTGTCAGATGGTTGCGTAGAGGGTGGGAGAAGGGAGGATGGCATGAGGGAAGTGGGAAGGGGATGAGCACCTATCAGTCCTTAGGGCAATAGAAACCAAGAGGAAGGGAGGCGGCCCGGACCGCCACGTACGAAAGATCCTCAGCACCCGGTACCTGACTGCATGTCATTGAAACACTTGGTCAGGGAGATTTTTTTTAAGTTGATTTATTTATTTTGAGAGAGAGAGAAGAAAAGAGAGAATCCCAAGCAGGCTCCGCTCTATCAGTGTAGATCCCGATGAGGGACTCGAGCTCATGAACAGTGAGATCCTGACCTGAGCCGAAATCAAGAGTCAGACGCTTAACTGACTGAGTCACCCAGGTCCACCAGGGAGATTTTTTTAAAATTAATTTTTCTTAAAGACTCCATCTTTTCAACCATTGTTATACCATACAGTCTTCCATATCCACACCATGTTGGCTACTTGATACTGATGGAATCTGGTGACCCTTCTACCATAATTTAATTGCAACCCATTCTTCCTCATTGGGTAATGACCGTGAAGTAATAGCCGTGTCACTATTTACATCATGGTGGCAACTTAAACTACAATTAGGTCACAGTTCCAGGCTATTAGGAACTAATATCATAATGGCTATGACTTCCTTTATTTGCAGATGTGGAGTTGTGACATGTAGAATTATGGTCAGGAGTAATTAGTTTTAAATTTATTTTTGCAATTATATTCATTAAACATGGAAATGAATTTGAAAATATGAAGGGCATGGCACCGAGCCTGTCTTCACAATAAGTTGATTAAAGATGTGATTATTACCAGTAGCTCATCTGCAGCAATGCATTGCACATACAGTGACCCATGCATCCCCTCCAGGCCCAAGGACTGCTCAGTACATTTGCCATGTGGAGTCTTCATGAGAGTCGCTTTGAAAATGGATCGATTCTGTGGTGCGTGGGTGGCCCAGTTGGTTGAGCGTCCAACTTCAGCTCAGGTCATGATCTCGCGGTTCACGGGTTCAAGCCCCGCTTTGGGCTCTGTGCTGACAGCCAGCTCAGGGCCTGGAGCCTGTTTCAGATTCTGTGTCTCCCTCTCTTTCTGACCCTCCCCTGCTCATTCTCTCTCTCTCTCTCAGAAATAAATAAACATTAAAAAAAAAAAAAGAAAAGAAAAAAATGGAATGATTCCCAAAACGAGAGGAAGGCATCCGGTTGTCCTGGTGAGGTTTGGGATCTGAAGCATCCCCTCAGACATCACCAAAGGATACTCATAATTTCCCTTGGAGGCGTGCTCAGTAACATCCACGCTTGCCACTCATACATGCTCATGGCCATGGCCTCCCACGACCCCCCAACTTCTGACAAAACACACAACCATTTGTGATCTCTCCAAGCGCCTCATCCTAAGATCCCACTTCCACTCTAGCCAGGCAGCCCCATTCTGGCAAGCTGTATAGCCTTTCTAATGGTCATGACAGTGAGGACTGTGGAGTAAAGGTGCTTAATCTCACTTGGCTCAGGTCCTTATCATGTGCCCATCTGCTCTTCAATTCAAGGTAGATTCCAACACAATCCAGCCTTTGTAGCAAACACGGCAGGGTCCTGGCAGGTCAAGTGCAGGGAATAAGCCTATTCACCTAGACCAGCGCTGTAATGCCAGAGAGATGGTAGGAAAAACTTGCTGAACAAAACGCTTGCAATTCTAAACCATCTGCTAGAGGGCAACATACATTAAATAATAATGTGACTGTTTTTCTGTAGGATGACACAGTTCTTTTTAGTTCAAGAGCAAGGTCCAGGTTTTGTTTGAAAAAAAAAATCCACAGAGTCCAAAGGCATCGTAGGTGAAAAACGATAGCCTCTGAGTTCTTGCTATTTTTCAAGGGGTTTATGTGGACTCCTTTATTACTGCTTTTGTCCGCTTTCCAGAGAGTCACAAAATAACCCTCCAGGATTCAGAGCAGCTAACTTTCTCCACCACCCACTGTCACGTCCTCTCCTGAAAGCTCTATGAACTTGACTACCTGAAGACCAACAGATGAGAGAGGAAAGTCGAAGGAAAATACAGGACCGAGAACAAGCAGACAGTTTGTGATTGTTGTGCTTCTCCCACAGCTTTTCACCTCAAGAGGTGACAAAGGCAGGCTTTGGGGGAACTTATGTCAAAACTGATCAGAGGGTCCATTACTTCCGTATGTATAGCGCGTGGCTTGTGCTATCCAAAACATTTTGTTGGCTGCTCACTTTTGCCCGTGTTTATAAAGCCAGGACGTACCCCTGGCTTTATAAAGGAAAAGCATGTGCGAGGTGTAAGCTCATCTTCCACGCCTCCACTTATTACCCTGACTTATCTAAGAAATAGCTTGTGTTTTGTCCTTGTATAGTAAGAAATGACAAGTTTTTCAAGCTCGTCTTTAGAGCCACCAAAGGTACGTTCAAAGGATGTATCTATCCTACTTGAAAAGGCGTATCTGTCCTGTCGACCCCCAGGAAGCATCCTGTAACTTATCAGGTTAGATACTGAGTCTCCTACAGGAAAACCCAGCACAGACATAGGACTCAAACGTAAACATCAAGTGGCCCCATCTGATAAGAGAACCAAAGATGACTTCCCAGGCCTCAGTGAGAAGAGATCACACAGAATGCAGAAAAGTGCTGGACCCACAGGTTCATCAAGCGACTTGTCTAGGAAGCTCGGCTTCACACAAATTGAATGTGAGCTCTCACTGGGTCCCAAAGGCCATTGGACTTACAATGTCAAAAACTGCATGCAAATGTTGGCACTCAGGGTCCCAAGACTGTCTGGCAACAAATCCAAGAGTCAAATGCCAGTTAGGTCCTGGGCAGCTTACAACTTGGTAGGATTGATCAAACACTACCAGCTTCCGCCTGAGATCAGATCTCGCCAGGAAATGTCTGAATGGATTAGATGCCTCTCAGATCATATCAGGGGCTCCCAACTGACTCCAGATCCACTCTGCATGCCCTCAAGTGCAAGGGAACTCCTAAGAGGTGGAATTATTTTCTTTTTTCCTCAAGGAAGACAAGGCAGTAATACACCAGGTAACCCTTAAGAGCATTTCACTCTTCCCAAATGGGAAGCGTTCACAGAGGTGACATGTTTACACCCTACACATTTGACACTCTTAAGGTCTTATTTCTGAGAATATCCTGAACTTCCCAATCAACTCTGAAGGCCTGCTGAGTGGTCTGAGACATCTTGTCATGTCCTTCCTCGACTTCTGTGAGTTCTCCTACCTCGGGGACTGTTCCTCCGGCCTCTTTTGCTGACACCTTTGCTCTGCTCAGTCCTTAAACTTGGGGAATTTTAAGAATTCCATTCTTGGGGCGCCTGGGTGGCTTAGTCGGTTAAGCGTCTGACTTTCGCCTAGGTGATGATCTCGCGGTTCGTGGGTTCGAGCCCCGCGTCGGGCTCTGTGCTGACTGCCAGCTCAGAGCCTGGAGGCTGTTTCAGAGTCTTTGACTTCCTCTCTCTCTGACCCTCCCCTGCTCACGCTGTCTCTCTCTCTCTCTCCTAGGAATAATAAAAAAAAAATTCCATTCTTGGTCTTTCTTGCCCTCTGAGACTCTGCTTGCCTTCCCTGGAAGGCTTTACTTCAACCACCATATTTGTGCCCAGGACACATCCCCAGCCCAATCACCTATTCGATTCCTCCGCCTGGAGGTCCCACCAGCATCTGCAATGCAACATTTGCAAATATGAATTCATTGTCTTTACCACCAAAAGGTGGTTCTTGCTCCTTCATCCCATTTAGGGCCACTGTTCCCTTGGTTGCTCGATGACCTGGGTTCAACCAGGATACAGAAACGTCACCATAACTGAAATTAGAAGTATTAAACTATGCTGGAGGTTAACTATAAAGCTACAGAGAGGACTCTAAAGCACAGCAGAGGGCTGAGGGAGAACACCTAAGGAAGGACACGTTTGGAAATGGATCCTGCCCTCCAGGGCTGGCTTGCAGATCTCCCTGAGAAGGTATGCTGGCAGCCCCCTAGATGATGGAGAAGTTGGCTGGGCATCTGGGCACGAGCACACTGACACCGCGGCAGGCCCTGACCTTGGGGTTCAGAGGAGCCCGGGCTGGTGGGTGGGGCCCATGGGGAGTCAGGACCTCACTGTAGTAGAAGGGCTGGAGTGTGCAGTGTCTGCAGAGGGAAGGCCACAGCCATACGGTACCAGCGCAAGCCAGAGCTGCTGGATGACAAAGGGGCTACACATCTGGGGTGTGCATCTGGGGCAGGGAGCCACTGGGTGCCCCCCCCCCCCCACCTACACCACTGTGGGACATGCAGCAAGAGCAAGGCAAAAACACCAAACAGGAAGGGAAGCTCCCTACTTCCTGTATGTCCCTCCCGCGCCCCCTACTGGCACAGAAAGGAGAAATGCTTAAAGAGTCCAGTCCATTCAGGCAGAGCAGGTCTGGAAGAGTGAACCCAGGGCTGCGCAGTAATAAATCGATGGCTGGCACCGTCACCTACACTAAGCTCCTCACATCTAGTTACCAGATCGTGTTGACCGCGGAGCAGGTAATCCATAGCATGGAGTCCATCGTCTCTCAGCCTCCAGCACCTCTGCCTTGGCTTTAATCTCCTCCCAGCTGACAGGTGCAACTTGGCCCCAGCGCTGTGACCCATCTCCCCGCCTCCAGTCTCATCATCACACACTACCCAGTATCTTCCCAAAATACCAAAATAAGCTTTATTATGCCCACCATCAGTGGCTAACTGGCTGATGCAAGACGTTGAAAACAGAGAAAACTGTGGAGGAGGGCAGGAAGGATCATGGGGGGATTCTCCACGCTGTCTGCTCATTTTTCTATGAGCCTAATGCTGCTCTAAAAAGAATAATAAGAAAATCTTAACTTTCAAAATGAAAACTCTTCTGTGGCTCCCCTTCGCCAACCTCTTTCCCTGGGGATTGGGTTACTCCCACCCTTCATGTCTAAGTGGCCTCGTTTTCACTTCTCATCAGACTGAGTTTCTCACACGAGCCCCAAATGCCCACCACTGTCCAACACCCTTCGCTGCTTTCCCCCATGGGCAAATCTCTACCCAGGCTGCAAGCCCCAGCTCAGATGCCCACTTTCAGCAAAACCTTTCTGAACAATCCAAGCAAGCCAGTTGTGTATTTCTCTCTGCTCTCATTTTATTTCTTAACACGAAAAATTTTAAATCACCTATATACATGCCAGGCTTTGTCATCTGTTTATACACCAGAGGAGAGGGACTGTTTCTTTTATATATATATATATAATATATAATAAAATATTATATATTATTGTATTATTAATATTACATATTAATATATATTATATATATATGTTACTGTCAAGTTGGTTTCCATATAACCCCCAGTCCTCATCCCAATAAGTGCCCTCCTCCACACCCATCACCCTCCTTCCCCGCTCCCCCACCGCCATCAGCCCTCAGTTTGTTCTCAGCATTCAAAAGTCTCTCATGGTTTGCCTCCCTCCCTCTCCCCAACTATCTTTCCCCTTCTCCTCCCCCATGGTCCTCTGTTAAATTCCTCCTAATACACCTATATGTGCAAACATATGCTATCTGTCCTTCTCTGCCTGACTTATTTCGCTCAGCATAACACCCTCAAGGTCCATCCATGTTGCTACACATGGACAGATTTTATTCTTTCTTATCGCCATGTAGTATTCCATTGTCTAGATAAACCGCACCTTCTTGATCCATTCATCAGTGGATGGACACTTAGGCTCTTTCCATGTTTTGGCTATCGTTGAGAGTGCTGCTATGAACATTGGGGTACATGTGCTCCTATGCATCAGCACTCCTGTATCCCTTGGGTAAATTCCTAGCAGTGCTATTGCTGGGTCATAGGAGAGTTCTGTTGTTAATTTTTTGAGGAACCTCCACGCTGTTTTCCAGAGGCACTGCACCAGTTTGCATTCCCACCAACAGTGTAGGAAGGTGCCTACTTCTCCACATTCTTGCCAGCATCTAGAATCTCCTGATTTGTTCATTTTAGCCACCCTGATGGGCGTGAGGTGGTATCTCAGTGTGGTTTTGGTCTGCATTTCCCTGATGATGAGGGACGCTGAGCATCGTTTCATGTGTCTGTTGGCCATCTGGATGTCCTCTTTGGAGAAGTGTCTGTTCATGTCTTCTGCCCATTTCTTCACTAGATTATTTGTTTTCTGGGTGTGGAGTTTGATGAGTTCCTTAGAGATTTTGGATACTAGCCCTTTATCTAATATGTCATTTGCAACTATCTCTTCCCATTCCGTCGGTTGCCTATTAGTTTTACTGATTGTTTCCTTTGTCGTGCAGGATCTTTTTATCTTGATGAGGTCCCAGTAGTTCATTTTTGCCCTTCATTCCCTTGCCTTTGGGGATGTGTCAAGTAAGAAATTGCTGTGGTTGAGGTCAAGGAGGTTGTTTCCTGCTTTCTCCTCTAGGGTTTTGATGGTTTCCTGTCTCACATTCAGGTCCTTTATCCATTTTGAGTTTACTTTTGTGTATGGTGTGTGAAAATGATCTGCTTTCATTCTTCTGCATGTTGCTGTCCAGTTCTCCCAACACCATCTGTTAAAGAGGTTGCCTTTTTTCCATTGGACACTCTTTCCCGCTTTGTCAAAGATTAGTTGGCCATACATTTGTGGGTCCGATTGACAGGGACTGTTTCTTACTCAACTATTCATCCCCAACACCTACTGTAGCATCTGGTGCAGAGGAGACACGCGGTAAATGTTTGTTGAATGGTGACAGGTAAATGAACAAATAATGAGAAGGGCACCAGAGCCTGTGTAACAAATATATTACCATATCTTTAAACTTGAGAGAGCACTGGCATTTAGAGAGTCGGCATACCTGTCTTCTTGGGGGGAAAGAGTAGATCACAATAAAAATGCTAGACGTTCCTATAGACACACCCTTAATGCAAGTATAATGTTGGCAATCAGTAAATTTACAAGTGCTAACTCAAAATGCTTAATAGTGAATAAACCTCAGGAGAATTGGATACTTCTGGGCCTGGGCTCCTGAGTAGAATAAATTGTCAAAGTGATAAATGACTACTGTTTATTTTGCTTTCAACATATCAGTGCTTGAGATAATTCAGAAAGCCAGATGGCTTCTAGTCGAAGAGTATGATTGCCTTTTCATAGCAAACGAGAAGCAAAGTAAGCATAGGTCATATCTGTGGTGATAATTGAGGCTTCCATTAATAATAATAATTAGTGTGGCATGGGGCGCCTGGGTGGCTCAGTTGGTTAAGCGTCAGACTTCAGCTCAGGTCATGATGTCTCAGTGTGTGGGTTTGAGCCCTGCATTGGGCTGTGCTGATGGCTCAGAGCCTGGAGCCTGCTTCAGATCCTGTGTCACCCCCCTCCCTGCCTCTCTCCCTCTTTCTCTCAAAAATAAATAAACATTAAAAAAATTAATAATAAGTTCGTCAGGCTTCAAGCTCAGTGCCGCTCGTGGATGCTTGCATTTACAACTCACACTGACTCGATCATTTCCTTCTTCCATTACTTTGAAAGTAATGCTTTGAGTAGTATAGCAGTTTACTCTCTTCAGACAAGCCTCTCTGTTAGTGAAAGTGCTTAATTAAGTGTTGGGGTATGAATTATTCTCAAGGAGACTGGCAGTGTCGCCTGGGATTTTCTTTAGCCAGCCACTATAACCAGCTACAAAAGTGGGACGAGTTGGAGCCTAGCTCCAGACCAATGGCTTTTCAAGTTGACCCTAAGGAGGGACTTAGGCCATATCGGAATCACCCATATTGATTCTGAATTTGCTACTTTGGCCAACTCCAAGGAGAGAACCACAAATGAAAAGCAACCCAAACGGGGCACCCAGGCGGCTCAGTCTGTTAAGTGTTCGACTCTTGATTTCAGCTCAGGTCATGATCTTGTAGATCATGGAATCAAGCCCTGCATTCAGTTCTGTGCTGATAGCATGGAACCTGCTTAGGATTCTCTCTCTCTCTCCCTCTTTCTCTGCCCCTCCCCTGCTCATGCTCTCTCTAAATAAACAAACAAGCATTAAAAAAAAAAAAGCAGCTCAAATGAACAGGGGGACCTTGCCCCTTCATTTCAACACCAGCCCTCACTCACTGAAGTGCTCAAGATCTCAGAACTCAGGAATTCAGAGGTGACCGGCCATCTGGGTACCTCTCTTCTGATGGTACCACGAAAAATAGAGTCCGATTTGTTCTTGGTGGTAAGCAGAAAATACCTGCACAAACACAATCCTACCTTCTAGAACATGAAGCTTCCACTCCATCTATAATGATAGGAATCAAGTCCAATGACAAGAACAGCCTATCCACTCAGAGCCTTCACCTTGCACTCTATGTCACGTGTTCCTCCTAAGCAAACAAAAACCTTGCCCAGTGATTTATAAATCAGTCCCTACAAGGAGCCACAAAGTGGTTTCCCCCTGACGGGACTCATCTGCAGTCTGGCCTTTGTAATCACACACACATATCCATACCTCGGACTGCAAACACAATTTGTTTGACACATGATTACATCTCCACTTAGTGAAAGGTGAGCCCAAAGTTTGACAGTGCATTTACAGTGATGTCTGTTGACATTGCTTCTGCCTTTGTACATAAAATTAGCTTTGCTTCATGAGAGCCCCCATAGCGATCCATCATCGTTCCATTTACAGATAGAGGTTGTCTGGTTCTATTTTCCAATATTCATTAATTTGATGTGATGTCATCCTGAGCATAAAACGGCATGCTCTATGTCATAAGTGAGCAAGCCCCCTACATCTGGATTTCTACTATAAATTCATCGACCAGTGCCAGAAACTGTTAGGACATGCCGTTAAATCTAAAGATAGAAACAAAAAGAACAATCTTAACCAGAGCTATCTAAGTGGGCCAGATGTTGGTTTCTGGAGACCATTAGAATCTAATGTGCAACCACAGTAGAAGCGACCATTCTTCCAGGTCATTTGAGCTTTAACTTTTACCTTCTAGTCATCAGTCAGGAGCAAAAACAAACAAACAAAAAAAACAATTTTAAAAGGTCTTTGATTCTGAAATGCCATCGTTTGGTAGGGCTCAACGCTGACATTAAAAAGGCTTTTGGGAAAATGCACATGTTGGATGTGCACATTGCGAAGATAATCTTTACAATCTAGAAGTAGTGTTTCAGACTCAAGGAAAGAAGATAAGTATTTTACCAGGGTGCCTTTCAAAACTTAGAGTTAACAACTTTCTCACGCACAGAGTGCTGGCTCGTTTTTCCACCATGATGCTTTCTGCACTATGTGCCTGGCATTGCTCACTGCAATCACGGAGAAATTCATAGGTCCAGTTAAATCATCATCTTATGTGTAGCAGCAATGCCCCTACAGGTGCTATGTGTACTGTGCTTAGATCAGTGTCATCTCTGCCAGATCTGCTGTCTTCAAGAAGAGACCCCCCCCCCATCTTTTGCATATTTTATTCTTTTATTCCTGCTCTGTGCCTGACGTTGTAGAAACACTGGGCTATATTGTCACATAGGCCTGGGTACCATTCACCATCCACATTTTACGTTGACGAAATCACTTCCCAACCTCAGCCCTAGTTCGTTTTCCCATCTGCAAAACATCGTAATAGGTAATATTTACCTTGAAGGACAACTGTTTAAAAAGGAGAGACAGAGAAATTGACATGTGACTATTTTGCCTGAAACACATTAGTCACTCAAGAAATGTTGGCACTGTGATTGTTACTATTTTTGGTAACAGATAAATTGTTGTTCACAGATAAATACCTGCTTAGATATTGGCTGAAATTTTCCAAATGAACTTAAATGCATGGCAAACAGAGAGTAAGAGAAAACAAAACTTGTGTCTGTCCTGTTACCAATTTATATGGCAGTGATGACACATAAAGCTTTTTGTACTCGTACACCAGTAAAAAATCCCCATACATTGTATGAAGTTCAAAATCTACATTATGGAGGGTGACCTTGAGTATTTCATGCCATTTGCACGTGTGAAACTCCAGCCGGCCCCTTCTTCTCTAGTTTGAATCATTCATAGGTTAACAGAGGAGATTAAGAGCTTTTCTGAATCTGCCACGTGAAATAAACTTCCAGGAAGTCTGCATTTGCCAAGAGGATAATGTATATTTTTCATTATCTCTTCATTAATGGTAATCCATGCATTATCAAGCTTTTGCTTTTCTTCATGTTTCCATTTTTTTTTTTTTCTGGCTGGCACCATAAGGAGAGCTAAATGTAATGATGAAGTAAATTCAGATCTGCATTATAATCCCCAAGTTGCAGAATTACAGTGAAGGTAAAAGGATTGTTGTTGGACAAGTGTCCCTGAGACTAGGGCCAGGCCAAGGTGAAGTACGAGCAAAATGAATGGAAGGGAGAAAGTAGCTACCAGAAGATGCACATTCTTGTGTTTTTTGGAGGGGAGAAGGCAGAATGACACCTTCAAGATCAAGGGACCTGAAAATAGTATCCCTAATACTAATTGCTACCATTTTTTAGTAATTAGCTGTGCAAACCATTTTATTTATCCTTAAAGCCTTTTGGGTTTGATGTTGAGGTTAGCAACATCCATGAATTTGGTGTAACTAACTAGCCTTGTTTTACTGACGAGGCTTAGAGAAATGGAAGGCCATGTCCAAGGTCCAGAGCCGGGACTAGAGAGGTACATGAGATGCCTTGGGTGCAATTTTTTTTAATGTTTTACTTTATTTTTGAGAGAGAGAAACAGAGTGCAAGCAGGGGAGGGGCAAAAAGAGAGGGAGGCACAGAATCTGAAGCAGGCTCCAGGCTCTGACCTGTCAGCACGGAGCCTGATGTGGGGGTTTAAACTCATAAACCATGAGATCATGACCTGAGCTGAAGTCGAATACTTAACCCACTGAGCCACCCGGGTGCCCCTCAGCTGCAAATTTTGGGGAGACACCAGTTCTCAGGTTAGTCCAAGTGCAGAGCTAACTCTGGAGAGTGAGCGCTTCCTGGAATTATGTACTCCAGGCACCTCCTTGATTCAGCCTAGTCTCCACCCTGCCAGGATCATACAACTGAAAAGAAAACAGTCAAAGGAGACTTTGGATCTGATCGCAAGTTCATGTTGTTGACCACTCTGTTAGATACGATGGCAGGTAATCATGGTTAGCTTTCTGGAAAGTAAATTCAATAAATAATAAGCACCTGCTAGTCCAAGGCACAGGGCTAGGTAGACAGGGCTACAGAGATTAGAAGGGCAGTCTTTTCTTTAGTCTTCAGGACTAAAATGCCGGTGTACTGTGAATTGCTGACATCCCAAGCAGGCTAAGAGAAAGGGAGAAAGAAAGGAAGGACTAAGCATTGCCCTGCATTGCAGTCGTGTCCGGCTCTGGGGCCAGTAGGCATCCTACAAACACAACTGAATCTTAAACTCTCTGTGTCTCATTTCTACATCTGCAAAATGGGAATGCTAGCCCCTGGGGCGGTCTACTTCCCAAAGTCACAATGATGACAAGTATCAAAATGTATGCCTCGTGGGACTAGAAGGTAGAGAACCACTATGAGCTCCTTTCAGAAGGAACGCTGAATGTAACGCCCAGAGCAATGACTTTGGACTTGAAATCCCTGAATCTGAATTCTGGCTTTGCCTTTTTTCCTCAGAGTGACCTCACAAAGGACTCTTATAAGATCTTGCTTCCTCATTCATTAAATGACGAAATTTGATTCAAATACTCAAGCATTTCATAATTATGTGACTGAAGTATTGAGCAAAATGTTTAGTAAAAGTTAGTAACATTACTCATAATCTCGTCTTATTGTACATAGATTGGTACACATTCAGTGACATTGACTCTAGAAACTAATAGGCACACATACTAATGATGCTATTTAGGGCAATAAATAAAAACAGTAAAAGGTAAATTTTAGCTAAGCATAAGGAACAACATCGTAACAATCCATTTATTCCAGAACTATTTATGGAGCACCATGATACAATGACTTGAATCCACATCTCCAGAAGCTAAGCCTCTTGTGCTTTCTACTTTGTCACAGTATCTCCTGAGCTGCTAAGTGGCAGAATGGAGACACAGAAAAATCGGGAGGCTTTGGAGATGGCTGGCCGAGGTTCACATTCTGATCCTGTCACTAACTAGCTCTGTGGCAGCTGCTGTAACCTCTCTGAGCCCCAGGATCCCAGTGTGTAAAGAGAGCTTACATGACTTCAGAAGGTCCCATGAGGGTTCATGGGTATAAAGATCTTTATACACAGTAGGTGCTCAATTTATTAGCTAGCAGTACCAGAACTCTAGTCAGTGACCAGAGCCAGCAACCACATCCTGGAGAATGCTGCTGGCAGGTAGATTTATAGGTTCTGTTCTCTGCCTTGACTACATCCTCTTGAAGGGTCTCATAGCAGGCTGACCCTCAGATCACCTTGTGTAGGATCTTTCTTTTAAAAAGAGATGGTGTCTGGGGGTGCCTGAGGGACTTAGTTGGTTCAGCACCCAACTTGATCTCAGGTCATGATCTCACAGATCGTGAGTTCCAGCCCCACATTGCGCTCTGTGCTGACAGCTCAGAGCCTGGAGCCTGCTTTGGATTCTGTGTCTCCCTCTCTCTCTGCCTCTCTCTCTCTCTCTTTCTGTCTCTCTCTCTCTCTCTCTCTCAAACAAATACATATTTTAAAAAATGGAGAGGGTTGTCTGTACAGTCTTCTCACATATGAATTCCCAGATGCACAGCTGGGTATTTTTTTCTGCCACATGAGCCCTCCCCCCAAACCCGATGCATCTGCACTCTGCCTCCTGGGCTCCCAGGCAGTAAGAAGGGCACAGTAGGAAGAATTAGATACTGGGATTCCTAGAATCTCTGAACTTTTGTTTCCTCATCTGTACAACGGGAACAATGGTACTTGCCGCACTTTGCAAAGTTCTGATAACTGAGTAACATGTTTTTGAAACACTTGGAAGACTGCAGTGCTGTACAAACATAAAGATTCGTTGCAGAATTCGGGGCTGGTGCCCAGGAAGTGTGAGGCCAGAGCATGTGAGTTAGCCTGGGAAGAGCCAGGATCACCTCTAGATGAATAAAGCAGAGTTATCGGTAATCTGGAAATTATCTGCAGACCCGCTCTGTATCCTCTATACCTTGAGAGCAAAAATTATGAAGACAGATACCGCTTTGGATGTCAGGCCCCTGGGAATTAAGAGGAATAGCATCTCCTCCTGCAAACCCTGTGTTGTCCCAGGGCTCTGCATTGGACATTGGGGTAAAGTGAAGGAATTTTGGTTTTAAAAAGATTTACTGAATATTGCCTACACACAAGACACGGTGTGAGATTACAAAGACAGAATCAGAAACTGAGCCATCTTTCATAGATCTATTACCCCTGCAGCTAGGAATATTGAAAGAGGATTCCAGCAGCTCAAAATTTAATGCAAAGGAGACTAGGGGATATTCCAAAATTAGAAAAGATTCATGGTATTTAAGGTATGATGGGCAGGTCCTTATCAAAGGCCATGGACATGAATCTACTCCAAAATTGGCTACAATAGAATAATGAATAACAGAAAAGATGTATGACTAAGGTTTTGCCTTGAAAAATGAATCTATATAAGCTATTTCACCCTATATTTGGCAACATTTAGGATGAACTACCATTATGCAGTAACTCATAAAACAAATACAAGAAAAGAATATATTCCTTAAAATAACTTTGCAACAAATATAGCACAATGCAACATTGTAGACATAGTAGCCGGCTTAATGTAGGATGATAGGGAATAGACTCACATTTACAAAGCCACGAGAAGACCTCTTGCATTTTCCTAATATGGTTCTCGTGATAGTGAACGTATTCCTATGGAAAGCGTCTATCGTGTCGTTATCCTGGCCAATTTTATTTTCTCTTTTCAGTTGCTAACTGATCTAACTCTTAGCAGGTCATGTTTCACTGGCTTTGCAGTTCTCCAACATCCTAGTCCTCGGCGAATTCCCTGAAACATACATTCCTTGCAAGATCTGCTGTTTCTTTTTACAATTGATTTACGCTGTGGTGTCAGGGCACATTATCCATCAGCAAGAAATGATCTTCAAAGATGGGATGGGCCAGAAGAGGCATAGTGTGAGGAGGTGACACGGCAGTGTCTTATTTTATAAGTGGAAGGTTTACATGTGACACATGTACCTTAAAATGATACTTTGCTTCTCTAAACAACTTTGTAAATGTGCCAGTTTGGAAAACGAGGTGTTTCTGTTCATGATAATAAAGTTCTAAAGCAAATTCTGAACACCAAACACTCTAATTTACTCATTCAATCCTGAATGATTTGATCGCCAATTATAAATTGTGATTTTTTTTTTATTTTGGGGGCAGCATTTTAGAATATATAAATAATTTGCCCTTCATGTTAAATTGGCCTATATAAGGGATTGTTGAGACTAGGTGTTTTAGGTAATATATGTGTATGTATATAAGCACATATATACACACACGTATTTTATATAGATATGGGTGGATACAGCTAGGTATAAATATGGATAGAGATACAGGAATGGGCATAGATATGGGGACAGAGACCGAGATAAATGTGTGTGTGAATGTACATATGCATAACCAGCATATATAGACTCATAACTATAATAGGGACTTCCGGGTGGCCCAGTTGGGGAAGCATCTGACTCTTGATTTCGGCTCAGGTCATGATCTCACAGTTGTGAAGTTGGGCACGTGTCCACCCAGTGTGGAGCCTTCTTAAAATTCCCTGTCTCTCCCTCTCAAAACAAACAAAGAAACAAACAAAGCTATATCTGGGTTATTTAAACCATGTACAAATAAAAATACAACTTTTATTGCTGGTTTTATTTTGTGTTTCAATAAACAACCACACCAAACTGTTCTGTCTTCCATTAACACTGATTGGCCAAGCTTTTGACAACGCACTAATTTCCATGAATTTTTAATGAGATATAAAGTGAGATGAACACTCTTAAATGATACCAAGCAATCATATTTTGCAGTTGCTTACACTCATTCAAGCCCATCTTTAAAATGCCTAAGTGCTTTTTCTTATGATTTGTATTGTAAGTTGATGAACATCATGGAAATAGATATTCTCAAGTCATTTCTTTTTTGCATTACCCTTCAATATGTACCATTTATGATAGAAATCATGTGTGAGAGGCTCATTATGCCAGCATGGATTGTTTCTCTGGTTCTGGTTCTCTTTCAGATCCATCATCTAAATTGCCTGTTTATCTTGGCATATGCTTTCCTGGCAGTAGCTGCTTAATACAGGCGCACAGCAGATGTCATTTGTATTTTATATACAATCAAATATCTCATAGGACGTTTGTGATGCAAATTTCAAGCACAAATAGCTCCCAATGACTGTGTTATTCTTTACTGAGGGCCCACCCACCCTGTTGATACGATACAGCTAAGTTGTGATATCTGCAATAGGTTGAACGTAAAAATATCTCTATTGTCTTTTCCCTCTAAATTATAAATATGTTTGAGTCAACGCAAAAGCCCATTAGTTAATTAGCAAGTACTGAGAGCCTACTAGTTGCTCAAGGTTATGGGGAGGGCGGTACAGAAGGTGTAAGAACTCCTCTAGAAGCATATAAATGTTAACAAATGAAATTAGTGCTTATGACTCTGTTACACGCTGTTGGGGATAAATGGCACCCACGTCAACAGGTCTTAGTGTTTTGGACCCTGTGGATTATCTCATTAAAGCTATGAGCTCTCTGTCAAATGCCACCTATACATACACAAAACATGGAATAAAATACCAAGAACTTCATGTATCGCTAGGTTGAGAGCCTCTGTTCTGAAAGAAAATTTACAGCACTCTATAGTTATTCTGCAGATTATATCAGATGATCTACGCAAAACTTCTAGCACATAGAATGACATTTAGCCAACATGCTATAGATATTTGTACATTTCCCCCATTCCCCTTAATATTTGGGATTCATAACTTATTTCAAATGTCCTAGACTTGGCTGATAACTGTTCCCACTGGAAAACCACATAAAAATGGCATCTTCTCTTGCAGTTGCATTGATATTCTAGAAAGCCCAGAATAGAATTCCAAAGGTAAACAAAAATGTCTGGGGACTCCTTTTTCTCTACCCAAAAAATGGTCTCTTATTTCTCTGCTATCTGAAGCAGAAATATATAATCCATTTCTAGGACCCTCTCCCTCAAATATCTTCAAACTCAGCCTAATAAACCATTTCTCTTTCTTGTTTCTTCACTGATCTCTTTGAAAAAAAGAGATTAGTTCCTTCCTCCACTTTCTTCCCTTAAACACAGCATCCCCTCTGGAGTGTTGCTTCTGATTTTACCTCATTACTGGAACTTCTTTGCTTAGGTCCTCATGAACTCCTAAATGCTACCTTTCAGACCTCATGCTTCTAGAACTTTCTGTAGCTATTAGCCCCATTGGCCTAACTTCTTTCGCATCTAGAAAGAAGTTGACTCCTTGACTCCTATTCCTTATTTCCATAGAAAGTTGTCCAACAAGAACTGAAAAGTTTTCCGTTGAAGCATTTCTGGTACTGGCTGCTTCTCCATCACAACCTGCTTTGGGCCTTCATTCCTGTTTTCAGGATTTGTAGAGTGGGCTTTTCTCTCCACTATCGGTTTACAAATCCATATCACAAATGTCCAGCAGGCACTGAGCTCAAACAGAGCTCATCATGAACTCACAGGGTTTATAGACAAAATGCCAAGTTCCTTTGTGTGACATTCAAAGCTCTTCACACTCTGATTCCATCAGGGTTTCTAGCAGGCTCCCTTCATGATTCCCTGTGCCTCTGTTTTACTGCCCTTTCTGGCAAGTCTTGCAAGCCTTGTTAAATTGAGTCACTGTTTAAGATATAGCTTAGCGACCACCTTCCCTGTGAAGATCTATTTTACTTTTCATACCCCAAGTACAATAATCACAATTTTGCTTCTGCTGCTGGCATAGCTCATATCACATATGGTCATTATGCACAGTTGTTCAGATTGTTCACTGAGCAAGAACACCCGGCCAAGAGGGCAAGGGTCTAAAATCCAGCCCACTGGCAGAAGAGTGCATTTATTTTTCTAATTCAAAATGTCCAACGTAGGGGCACCTGGGTGGCTCAGTTGGTTGAGTGTCCAGCTCCTGATATCAGTTCAGGTCATGGTCTCATGGTTCATGAGATCAAGCCCTGCTTGGGCTCTGCACTGACAGTACGGAGGCTGCTTGGGATTTTCTCTCTCCCCCTCTCTTTTTCCCTCCCATGCTCACATACACGTACACCTTCTCTCTCAAAATAAATAAATAACTATTAAAAACACACACACACAGAAAACACAAAAGGTGCAGTGAAGGCTAGTGGTGACCCAATGTCCAACAGAACTTCAGCTTCATGTTCTTAAATGCATCTGTGCCTCTAGACTATGAGCTTTTTAGGGCCAGGTCTCCGTGGTCCTTTTGTCCTTAATACCTCATGCAGTTTCTTGCACTGACTTGCAAAAATTGTCAAATCTGAAAGATCGATAATAGCGATAACAACAATAACCTAATCAAAATATGAAATCCCCTGTTACGTTGTAGGAACAACTCTAAATACTTTTGCGCAGATACTGTCACTTAGTTACCACCATTAGCCTATCAGGAAGGAGCTATTATTACTTCCACTATGCAGATCATAAAACTGGGGCTCACAGAAGCTCAGTCATTTACGTAAAGCCACACGACCAGGATTTGAATCCAGGCCCGTCTAAATCCAGAGCCTGGGTCTCTAAACACAAAGGCAGGTAGAACAGGTGCGTGCATGCGTGCGTGCGCTCACCGAGAGGGCACTCACATGCCCATGAGGATAAAACCTGGGGCTCGAGACTGTTTGAGAATCTTAAGTGTTTTTTGTCGAAAACAGTCTGTTGAAGAGCAAGCCCAGAGGCATCCAGAAGCCCACCTGCAGAAGACAGATAGAGCCTTTCTACCCAGCTCTACCTCCACTGGCTCCTGGCAGTCTGAAAGGACCCATCCCCCCGGCAGGCTAGCAGAAGGGGGTTCAAGATGGCCGGCCTCCAACTGCTGCCTGCAGGGGCCTCTTGCTCGCCTCTTGACATGAGGGCCATCTCTCTTTGACCTGCAATAAACCTCAGCTGGCTTGTCGGCTCTCCCGCCAATCCCAGCCACATCCAGGCTCTGGGCAGGCTGTGGAGCCCCTCTGTCGGGCTCAGACGAGGAGACACAGTAGAGCCATCATCCGTCATCGCCAGGATGATGGTGCCCATCCCTGTGCCCTACTGTGTCACCTAGGATTCATTAACACATTGAACGGGAGCAGAACAGACACCTGCTGAGAGGAAGGTCTGCTAATGGATGGATGCTCCTCTCCAATGACCGTGGGAGAAGAGCAAGATCTCCTTCCAGGGCCGTTTTCCCAACCCGTGTTAAAATCATGATTAGTCCCTTCTGGAAGGCTGCGGAGAGGAGCATCAACAGTGCCAGCTACCTACCACCGAAACCAGCTTGAAATTAACCCCCAGGATTCTAGATAGACCGGAAACAGGGACAGGACAGGGATTTGTTTTCCTTTTGTTCTTCAGAATCTTGGCTTAATTTCCACCTTTCCCTCAAAGCCTGCCGCAGTGCCGAACAATTACTCCCTCCTCAGAGCTCCTGGAGTATTTGTGTCTGTCCTACTTGTTTGAAAAGTTGCATTCCCTCCATTCGTTCACTGAGTAACAGACCCTGAGCTTGCCCTCTGCACTGGGCACGGAGGTGGGGGCAGGGATAGATAAGCTCCGCCCACGTCCTCAAGGGAGAGCCAAGTCCAATGGCAAGGAAGTCAACCTCAATGAAGGCTGACGGTCTCTATAAGAAAGGTAAAGACTCTAGAAGACAGCGGAGCTGACTTGTTAACCCATTCCAAGGCAGGACTAAAGAAATGCTGTGCAGAGGAAGGGCGGTTGAGTCTTGAAGTCAGGGAGTTTCAGGCAGAAGCTCCTTAAATCACAATGGCTGAGTGTGGACGCAGTGGTATTTTTTTTAATAGCCCCGAGAGGCTCCAATGTGTAGCAAAGTTGGAGAAGCATCATTCTGGGGAAGCGCCCTTAGCCAAAGCAGAACTGCCGCATACGGGAAATTATGCCTCTCTTCTTCTTTTATCTCCCCCCTGCCCAAGGCAGCTGACAGCCTAAGAATGAGTGACTAGCACGGAGGGGCAAAGGGCTGGCTGCTTGCCTAAGGTGGGGAAGAACTCTGTGGGGCAGTTCATGCTTTAGAGCTTCCCCATGGGGTCAGGCTGAAGCTGTAATCCAACTGAGATCGCATCCTTGCTTTTCGCCCCCACCCTGCCCAACCCTGCCCCACCCTGCCCCTGCTCACCCTTTCTCCCAACAGCATCACTGAGCAAGTCACGTGCACCTGAATCTCTCCTGGCTCTCCTTCAAGGGCACTGACCCCAGACTCCCCAGCCCTTTGAACTATTCATTATAGACACTCAATGTGGATTTCATGGTAGTGATGGTGGTAAAATTTCCTAGCCAGAGGACGTATGGACACTAAAGTGTTAGCTGGGATAATGCATTGTCCCTTAATTGGAAGAGCGTGGAGGACAGTGGCTCAGCCCAAGGAGGCTGACGACTCACGGTGACTCTCGAACCTGACACAAACAAATGTGAAGGACAAATGACTCATTGTTCCTTAGTCACACTGCGCACGCAGCTGCCAATCTTACCACCTTTGAGGACTATTAATTCCTGGCCAAAGCTTGCCACTTCTTAACTGTGTTTTCTTGCTTTAGAAAAACACATCCAGGATGGCCAGATGAGGTTGTTGAATAGCGTCTAACTGATCAGCCTCTGACTGCGATTGTTCCTTCATTCAAGCTTGTCAGAAGTAATCACTTTAATTTCATGTAAATGTCTTCATAGCACTTCTTGGCTAAGTAATCATTGCTTTAAAATGTTGATGCAGGGGCGCCTGGCTGGCTCCGAGATTTTTGTGTGTCTGGAGAAACCTCTTTGGGGACCATAAGAAAAGAAAGAGGGGGTTACACTTGATCCTCTAGGAATTACCAAAGCATCTGATCGTCAGTATCTTTGCCTGGGTTGTTCTAGCAGCATCTGTTATCAGCATTCCAGTCACATTTATCCGTAAGCATTGTCTTGTCCTTTAGACACGTACCCCAGGTGATGAGTTACTGAAGGAGGGCACAGGGGACCAGATCTAGTTGAACGGAGTGGAAACAGATGCCAGTTCTAGGTACAAGGAGGGTTTTAGCAGTACCATGATTTTGAAAATTTGAGCTAATCTTGAGTCCAGAAAGATAACTCATGCAAAGAACAGCCACGTAGGCTTTTGTATGAATTAAGGTAAAGGCTAACCTGCTATAACAAAGAAGCCCCCAATTGCAGTAGCTTAAACAAGAAGAAATTTGTGTGACTCTAACCTAACAGCCTAGAAAGCAGTGGTCCATGGCTGGTGAGGTGGCTCAACCATCTTCAACATGTGGCTTCCAGAACTGTTCTAGCCATTGTCACTCCTCAGAGAGCAGGAAACGGAGAAAGGAAATTCGGGGAAGCACTTTCCTCTTTAAAGAAGACAACCCAAAAGTCACACATGTTCCTTTGGTTCATCTCATTTTTGCCTGAATTTAGTTTCATGGTCAAACTAGCTGTGTAGAAGGTTGGCAAGTTTAGTGGGTTTTTTCTTTTCTTTTTTTTTAATGTTTATTTATTTTTGAGACAGAGAGAGACAGAGCATGAGCAGGGGAGGGTCAGAGAGAGAGGGAGACACAGAATACGAAGCAGGCTCCAGGCCCTGAGCTGTCAGCACAGAGCCCGACGTGGGGCTCAAACTCATGAACCGTGGAGACCATGCCCTGACCTGAAGTCAGACACTTAACTGGCTGAGCCCCCCAAGCCCCCCAGCAGGTTTAGTTTTGAGCACTGTGGCTATCTGCCCAGTGAAACTCAGGATGTCCTCTTACTAAAAGACCGGAGTCAGCAGTCTTTACTGTGACAAGTTAATATAAATGTCCAGGGACCCCAAAAATCCATCAGAAGACTGGAAGCAGAGTCAATAGGTATATCCCAAAGAGCTATGCACATTGTAAACACCAAGTGCATACCTAAAGGCTGGGTTGATGGATGAATGAGTAAATGTCTGAATGAAACGAAAATATCCATGGCAGCATCCAGGGACTCCAATTAAATAGGTGTGATATTCACAAAGCAAAATCCCACATAAACAGATTCACATAAGCACACAAGACCTATGAGTGGGCCCCTTGGCCTGCCTTTGCATGCTTCCTGCTAAGTGTGGTTGTGGGCTGAAAGAAGGAAAAGACCTAACACTCATTTCATTGACGGTCTCACATCTCACAGCTGGGAGATTCAGTCAGCTGGGACCGAGGCCACTATGCTGGGCATTCAGACATCACTCAGACAATAGGAATCTTCCGTTCTCTATAGAATCTCTTTACAGATTGTGGTTCCCGGAGTATGGTCCCCAGATCAACTGTGTCAGCATTATCTGGAAACTTTTAGAAAAGCAAATCCTCAAGCTGAACCCCAGACCCACTGAATCAGAAATTGTTAGGGTAGGGTCCTCTGGATGATTCTGATGCCATTAAGTCTGAGGACCATGACTCTAGACCATGACTTGCCTTTAGCTACCTGCTGCCTGTTACTGAAAGACAGTGTAGCCCAGGATATAGCTTGGTTTGGACTGGATCTTGCAGGAAAAGAGTTACAGATCCTGTTCTGGAATCCCAGTCTAGGAAAGACTTCTGAAAAACTCTTTTATTCATCTGTTTGTCTCTATGGTAGTAAATATGCACATCATCCAAGATACCAATTTTAGCCAGCGCTAGTCCCAAATATCTCTGAGGGTGGAAATCAGAAGTGTTCCTTGTTGGATAGTCCCAGTGTTTAATCAGCATATATGACAGGGCATGTCTCCTTTTTTGTTTATTAATAACCAAACTCCTTCTCATTATAATCCAAGCCCGTTTATTCTTAAATGATCTTTCCAAGAGATCTCTGTCCTTTGCTTACTCTAATTATTATTTGTATACTCAAAGACATTTATATTTAAATATTTTTATTTTTGAGAGACAGCGAGACAGAGTGCGAGAAGGGGAGGAACAGAGAGAGGGAAACACAGAATCTGAAGCAGGCTCCAGGCTCCAAGCTGTCAGCACAGAGCCCAACATGAGGCTCAAACCCACAAACCATGAGAACATAACCTGAGCTGAAGTCAGATGCTGAACCGACTGAGGCACCCAGGCACCCCTACTCAAAGACAATCTTTTTTTTACAGTTACTATATTCTTTTTTTTCTGAAACAGTTTATTGTCAAGTTGGTTTCCATATAGCACCCAGTGCTCATCCCCACAAGTGCCCTCCTCCATACCCATCACCCCCCATGCCCTCTCCCCCACCTCCATCAGCCCTCAGTTTATTCTCAGCATTCAAGAGTTTCTCATGGTTTGCCTCCCTCCCTCTACACAGCTATTTTTCTCCTTCTCCTCCCCCATGGTCCTCTGTTAAGTTCCTCCTAATCCTCCCATACGTAGAATCATATGGTATCTGTCCTTCTCTGACTGAGTTATTTCACTTAGCATAATACTCTCCAGTTCCATCCATGTTGCTACAAATGACCAGATTTCATTCTTTCTCATTGCCATGGAGTATTCCATTGTATAGATAAACCACATCTGCTTGATCCATTTGTCAGTTGATGGACACTTAGGCTCTCAAAGACATTTTTTAAATCATTATTTTCTCTTTTCTAAGTTAAACAATTTCAAGTTCTTGAACAATAAACATCTTTTTTAAAAGAAAATTCCAAATGATCTTGATGGGTTCTGCAATGGTCTGAATGTTTGTGTATCCCCAAACTCATATGTTGAAATCCTAACTCCCAAAGATGTTGGCATTAGGAGGTATGCCCTTTGGGAGATGTTTAAGTTACTAAGGTGAAATCCTCATGAATGGGATTAGTGTCTTAGAAAAGAGACCACATAGAACTCCATAGCCCCTTTGACCATGGAAAGATACAACAAGAAGTCTATGACCTGCAGGAGGGCCCTCTCCCAGCCATGCTGATATCCTGATCTCAGACTTCCAACCTCCAGAACTGTGAGAAATAAGTTTCATTCTGTGTAAGCCACTCAGTCTATATTCTGTTATAGTAGCCAACCCAAAAGGACTTAGACAGTTCCTTACACGTTCTCAATATTATCTCATTAATTATATAATATATAATATATATAATTATAAAGATGTAATATCTCATATAATTATTATAGGTTATAACCCTAAGAAAGAGAAGAAACCCTAAAAGAATTAAATTTTTAAAATTTATTTTGAGAGAGAGAGAGTGGAGGAGAGGGGTACAGGAAGAGGGAGAGAATGAATCCCAAGCAGGCTCCGTGCTCAGCACAGAGCCCAACACGGAGTTCCATCCCATGACTGTGAGATCATGACCTGAGCTGATATCAAGACTCAGATGCTTAACAGACTAAGTTACTCGGGCCCTGGAACCCTAAGACGTTTTACCCCAGTGTTACATATGAAGAAACTGAGGTTCAGTAAGGTTAAACTACTTGTGGGGTGCCTGGGTGGCTCAGTCGGTTAAGCGTCTGACTTCGGCTCAGGTCATGATCTCACAGTTCATGGGTTCGAGCCCTGTGTCGGGCTCTGTGCTGACAGCCAGCTCAGAGCCTGGAGGCTGTTTCAGATTCTGTATCTCCCTCTCTCTCTGACTCTCCCCTGCTCACGCTGTCTGTCTCTCTCAGAAATAAATAAAACATAAAAAATTTTTTTTTAATTAAAGAAAAAAAAACTACTTGCCTGGGGCTACCGAGCTTGGCAATGGCTGGGCCCATATCCATGAGGAGAGAGACATTACCCTTGCTCTTATGTTTCTATCTATATAGCTAGCATTTAATTTACTCCAAATCTTGGTTAAATAATGATGTTATGTTTTTTGTGTGGTTGGAAATTCAACTGTAAGTTGTAAGCTTGAAATGTCCTACAAATAACATTACAGGAATGAAAATCTTCTTGGGAAATGACATTTTATTTAAGAAAAGTAGATGTTCTAGAGGGATGTTTCAAAATGTGATGATCATATAATCATAATCTGAGAATCCCAGTGCCATAGAAACTAGGAGACAAAGGTAGCAAATAGACCTGTTAGAATTGACAGCTATAATGGACGTCTTTCAGCATGATTCGTTTTGTTACCTTCATGGGGATGAGGATCAACAGCATTCAAGTGCTTTCTTTTTCAAATTACTTCATGGACAACTCTCTGCAATATCCCAGCATTAGAAGAGGGCTTTGAGCATGGCATTGCATTCACCACATACTTGTGGAATAAATCAACAGTTGATTCTTCATCTTCGGAGAGGACTAGAGAAATCAGACTCAGGTGTATATCAACAACACTCTGTAGGATGAGAATTGTCCCCAGAGACCTGATAGTCCATGGTTTTTGCTTTCAGAACAATTGGAGACCAAGAACTTATGTAACATGTTCAAGGTCCTACAGATAGATAGTGGTTAAGACTGGAACTAAAAGTCAGATTTCCTACATGGGTCATGCAATTGTCAAAACTCATCAAATGGACACTTCAGATTTGTGCATTTCACTGTATATAAATTATACACTTAAAAAGAAAACCATTTTGTGGTACCTGGGTGGCTCAGTCCGTTAAGCATCTGACTTCAGGTCAGGTCATGATCTCATGGTTGGTGAGTTCTAGCCCCACGTCGGGCTCTATGCTGACAGCTCAGAGCCTGGAGCCTGCTTCCGATTCTGGGTCTCCCTCTCTGTGCCCCTCCACAGCTTGTGCCTTCTCTCTCTCTCTCAAAAATAAATAAACATTTTATAAAATTTTTAATAAAAATAAATAAATAAATATAAAACCCTGTTTTTCCAACTCTTTTTTTCTGTCATTTCTCTTCCATTGTGATTCCCTGATAAAGAATGAATCAGGAAGAAGGTAACTGGCTTCAAACCAGATATAGTTCTGGCTACAAACAGCCTTAACTAAAAAAGGTCATACTTTGAAAGTCCATGGAACACATTATAAAATCTCAGCAAACAATCAGGACTTGACATAGGATTACCAACTTTGTTTATTTTACCAAAGAAGGAAACTAAAAGATCAAAAAACCTTCCTGTTTAGAGCCATCTTCATTGCATAAAACAAAGGGTATGTTAACATTTTATTATTTTTTTAAGTTTATTTATTTGTTTTGAGAGAGAGAGAGAGAGGACAGGTAGGGGAGGGACAGAGAGAAGGAGAGACAGAATTCCAAGCAGTCTCTACACTATCAGTGCAGAGCTTGACATGGGCTTTTATCTCAATAATCATGAGATCATGACCTGAGCTTAAATCAAGGGTGAGAAGCTTAACCAACTGAGCCACACAGGTGCCCTGGCCTATGAAGATTCTTAATGGACCAGCACATGCCAGCGTCTGGAACTTCTAGGCCAGGTCAGAAAGAGCTAACAAATGAGGCTGTTTGGATATTAGATACCTGACTATAGTAGGCACCGTTCTTCCTTCTGACCTGGGCTCATACCTTAATGTATTCATATTCCCACAAGATCCAGAATTTTTCCTTATTTGGAGGTGGGGGAGGGGATATGGATAAAGCAAGAGTGGGATCAGCAGTGCCCGCCCTTGATGGCCTCTTCAACTAGAGTTCATACATTGCCGGACATGGAAATCGCATTCTCCTCCAGAGAGCTCCTACATAAACGACATTAGCCCACACTGGGCTGGGCCTCAGCCACAGCTTCACAGGCCTCTACTGAGCATGAGCTCTGTTCCAGGAGGCTTCACAAGGCATCTACAGTTGGATCTCTTACAAAAAAGAAAAACATGAGTTGGTGTGTATTGTATATCGGTTTCCTAGAGGTACCATAACAAGGTACCACAAACAAGGTGGCTTAAGACAGCAGAAATTTATTCTCTTACAGTTCTGGAGGCTCAGAGTCCAAAGTTGAGGTATCAGCAGGGCTGTGCTTCCTCTGGATCTTTAGGGAAGAATCCTCTGTCTTCTCTTCTAGCCTCTGGCTGGTCTGCAATCCTTGCTACCTCTTGGCTTATAGATGCATCACCCCAATCTCTGGCCCCATCATCACAGGAGGCTTCCCCTGCATGTTGTCACGTTAGCTTTCCTCCATATGCCTGTCTCTGGTTCTCTTTCTCTTCCTGTAAGTCACCATTCAAATAGGATTAACTAATTCCATCTGCAAAGAGCCTATTTCCAAATAAGGTCATGGTCACAGGTACCAGGGCTGTAGAATTTCATGTATCTTTTGGGAAGACACAAACCAAGCCGTGGCCGTGCGTGAGATTTACCCATGGCTCTGGTGACATGATGTGGAGGAGGATTTCAGATCTGTATCAACTCCCCCATGACCCTGACAAAGCATACATCTATTCATCCCGTGGGGTTGGAACTCTAATTAATAGCTACCTGCTGGTCACCTTGTATGTGTTTGTAGTGCTTTTTGAGGGACACTCCAGATGCACAAAATCCTGTTCCTACCTTCAATGCCTGCTCTACCCCGCACCAGATATGGACCCCTTCTGTGCCCCAGCTTCTCTGTCTGTAAAATGGGGATAACAATGGCACCTTCCTCAATGGTGTGTTATGAGGATTATAGGGGAAAATAGATGCCGCCTGGCCCTTAGCAAGGGTTCAATAAATGTCACCAATTGCTACAATGCAATGTGTGCACAAAATACACCCATGCTTTAGAGAATAAGCAAGAACCAAAGGCATGATATAACATATATATGCAGATGTTACAATATACAGTTCAGACAAAGGAAGGGGAGCATCTCCGATACTGACTAATACCTTATACGTGGTCTGCGTGTGCTTGGGTGTTAATACAGATTTGTGGGGAACCCCTTGTGTGTGCGTGTTCAGGTCAAGTTTGATAAGGGAGCAGCAATCTGGAGGATGGATATCTTTCCTGGGACTGAAAAAGAATTTAGGACCCCGTCTTCCTCATTTTATTTCCATCGAGCCGCGTGCTTCCCGCAAAGCCCCAGGGAAAAACTCTTGTTCTGTGTTCAGCCCCGCGCCCCCGGTGGCCCCCAGCCAATGTGCCTTATGTGAAATGAAATAGGCTCTTGAAAAATCTCTTATACCTGTGTGCTGAGCTGGGAGGTCGCCCCATGGCTGAGCGATGTATTCGTATTGTGCCTGAGAAGAGATTATTCTTGGACCATAACCTTTTTACAACCTGCTCAAGCCCCCTGTTCACTGAGAGCCTTTGATCAAGGCCACTGCCTTGTGCTTTCAATTGGGCACCATAGAAAGCAAGGTGAAGGGACAATTTTGTTTTCCCTTAAAGAAGGATGCATGTTTGTAGCAAGGCATGAGTGTTGACTTAGCATCAGAACAAAACAGAAAATCATCTAAAAACCCCTTCAATATAGCTTGGAAAGAGTTTCCCACAGCCCAGCTGTCTTTATTCAGAAATAAAGCAATATATCTGGAGGTTCTCTAGCCACCTATCCACTTATATTTATATTGGGATAATACGAATTGTAATATTAATTGATTGATCTTGCCCAAGGCGCTCAAGTGTCTGCACACAAAATTGGAATATAATTGCAACAATAAAGAGATCAAATGAGATCATTAAAACATAAAAGATGACAAATACTAACTCAGGAAGCCCTTTGTATGCACTGGGACGTGCGCTACCTATTTATAAGGCATTGTTTGCAGACTCCTAAGGAGAGGGTTCAAGGCAGAATTAATTCAGTGATCTGTTTGCACAGAGACATCAAATGAAAGTACTCACGCGAGAATGGATTGCAGTATAATTGCAGATTCAAGCATATATTCCGTAGGGCATTGTTCAGATCCGTCTTTAGACAAGACATAACATTGAACTGGCCTTAACACCATTTTTACATTTCTCCTAAAGATACAAACTTGAAGAAATCATATCTACAGGAAACATGGGAAGAGGAGGTCAAAACGGGCAAAAGGAAGTGAGTCAAGAATTAGCTCCTTTGAGGGGCGCCTGGGTGGCTTAGTCGGTTAAGCGTCCAGCTTTCGCTTAGGTCATGATCTCGCAGNCTTGTAATTGGCATTCATAGAATTAAAAAGAAGGAAAAAAACGACAGCCGGGGTAGGCCTTGGGTTAGCCACACCAGAACAGATTGCTGGCACTTTTCAAGGGCCACTGGAGGGCGGGGATGACATGGTACCTCAGACCCAATTTGTGTCCAATTTCTCTTCTTATCGACTGTAAAATAAAGAGTCTGAGGACCCATCACCTCAAAGCCATCACGTTCACGACTTTCTAAAACTGAAGATTTCTATTCTTCATCATTTTCGTGAACAGTCTCTGGCCCTGATCTTATTATTTTTTTTTTCAAAGACCTTATTCAGCCGATGCAGTCTCTTAACTCCTGCAGAGCCGGGAATGTAATGTAAGGGAGGCTTCACTGAAGTCAATGATTTCAGTTCTTTTTTTCTGCCCGGCTACTTCTGTGGGCCAGCTGCACCGAATCATAGGGGACCATAAACCTGTACCCACTGCCCTCGTCAGGAATGCAGTGATGGCAATAATAGCACTGCCTGCCACGGCACTGCTCCCATCACCGCAGAAGGTTCTAGGCATAATGCAGTCATTCATTTATTCAACACTCAACACCTACTTATTGAGTCACTTTTATATTAGTGAACCAAACAAAGTCCCAGGCCTCAGGAAGCTTATTTTCCTGGTCTCAGGGAGCTTATGTTCTCAGGGAGGGAGGCAGAGAAGAAACAAATAAACAAGGAAATGTGTCAGATAATGTCAGATGATGATAAATAAGAATCAGGAAAGAATAAATCAGAAAACAGCACAGAGAGTGACTGGGGTAAATGGTGCTATTTTATTTTATTATTATTTTTTTAATGTTTATTTCTGAGAGAGAGACCGAGTGTGAACAGGGGAGGAGCAGAGAGGGAGGGAGACACAGGATCCAAAGCAGGCTCTAGGCTCTGGGCTGTCAGCACAGAGCCCGACGCAGGGCTTGAACCTGCAAACCGTGATCATGACCTGAGCCCAAGTCAGACGCTCAACCAACTGAGCCACCCAGTGCCCCCTCCTTTATTAAATTTTTTTAAATGTTTATTTTTGAGAGAGAGACAGAATGTGGACAGGGGAGGAGCAAAGAGAAAGAGAGAGAGAGACAGAATCCGAAGCAGGCTCCAGCCTCTGAGCTGTCAGCACAGAGCCCAAAAGTAGTGCTATTTTAGAGCATGACCAGGAGAAAGCTCCCAGACAGGATGCTGAGCAGAGACCCCAAAATTGGCATGAACATGCCTCACTTTGATATTCCTTGGGGCGCCTGTGTGGCTCAGCAGATTGAGTGTCTGACTTCGGTTCAGGTCATGATCTTGCAGTTCGTGGGTTTGAGCCCCACATCAGGCTCACTGCTGTCAGCTTCTCAGTGCGGGGACCTGTTTTGGATCCTCTGTCCCCTCTCTCTGCCCCTCCCGGCTTGCATTCTCCCCAAAATAAATAAATATTTTAAAAAGATATATTCCTTAAATAGACTCATGAACCCAAGTCTTATGGGAATGAGATGCAAAACGTGAAACAGAATCCTTTCTGCTTGTTCCAGGAAAATAAAAGGAAGAGCTAGGTTTTCCTGAGCCCCTCACAGGTATGATTTTAATCCCCTGGCACCCTGTGAGGTAGGAATGAGGGTTACCTTCCTTTTGCTAATGTGGGTATTAACTCATCAAAGGTTACACAGCAAGTGGACATTGAGACCGGGTTTCAACACCAAGCCCTTTGTGGGTTTATCTTATTTTTGTGGAGCAGCTGATGTGCTATAAAGGGCACATATTTAAAGTGTCCAATTTGAGGACTTTTAACGTATGTTAACAAGTCTATACTCATGAAATCATCACCCCCATAACATGTCTATACTCACGAAATCATCACCACCGGAGAGACCGTGGATCGATGCCACACCCATGCCTCCTTGTAATCCTCCTGCCTTCTCCTCGCCAGCCTCCAAGCGACTCCGGATCCACTTTCTGTCATTCCAGATTAGCGTGCGTTTTCTGCAGTTTTGTGAGTGGTATCATGCAACGTCAACTCTTTTTTTGCCTGGCTCCTTCCCCTCAGCATGATTATTTTCTGACTCCATTATTTTCTGACTGCTGTGTGTATCGGTAGTTCAGTCCCTTTGTTTTGCCGAGTAGCGTTCCGTTGTATAGATGTGTCGCACCTGCTTATCCATTCACCTGTTAGCCACTGTCCAGCTTCTGGCTATTACACGTTAAGTTGTTGTGAACCTTCGTGCACACATCTTTGTATCTGACACTCAGTCTCAACCGTTACATAATAAACATCTCTAAAAAACAAAAACGAAAACAAAAAAGCAAACAAAAACAAGACAAAAATAGACGCATAGAAGCTGTGTTGGGTGGCAAAGTCCCACCAAATCCGAACCAAGACCACTAGATTCCAAAAGCCGTGACCCCTTCCTAGTCCAAGGTAATAAGTAGCCATTGGAAAATGCAGTTGTAAAGCCTTTCATTCAGATGTCACGTGGTTTCTCTATCGTCCAAGGAGAGATTGCCTTAGATAACCTGGCTTGTGCTCTCTCTCCCACTTTTACCAGCAGTGTGACTTTTGACAAGTCACTGGTCCTCCCCAGGTCTCTTTACTCATCTGTCGAAGTGCCAGCCCATTACGCGCTGACTCATGGCTCGTACCAATGAGAGGAAAGGAGGAGGTTATCCAAGAGGGAATTATCTGCCCCTCTTTCCAGCTACTGCTACACCCTCCTGGTTAGGGGATCTTGGCTTCTTGGGGCTGCATGCAACCCAAGGAAGCGTGTAAGAACACTGAGGCCCCAGGGGTCGGGGGTGCCTGAGATACACTGGGTGTCACAGGCAGAAGGGGGTGCAAACGCAGGCTTGCTGGCGTCTAGTACAGACCTTTTCCTCTGACACCAAACTGCTGCTTGTTGATTCTACAAGTTTTCTATCCAGCAAACGCACTGAAAGAAATGAGTGCGTTTCCCCCTGTTTTACGATGAGTTAGGGTGGCGATCGTCTGTCTCCGAGCGTTTACAGTTGGTGATCAGATCGCAGATGCTGAAGTCCTAGGGATGCAGAGTAACACCTCGCCCGCAAGGTAGATGCTATAAGAAGGGAAACACTTGTGGAAGAGAGAAGCTGAAATAAGAGAGGCAAATAAATGATTCATTCTCCCCCCCCACCCCCACCACCACCACTACTGTTAATTTAAGTTATAATTACCTGAACTTTAAAAATAAAACCTGAACAGCATCGCTGTCTCCGCCGCACGACAGGAAAACACACCCCATCGCATCAACTCAAATCACACATTTAACAACTGCTGTTTTAGGTTTCGACTAATTAAGGAACAGTTCTTGGTACATGTATTCCTACTTCAATTAAATAGCTCACGGTGTAGGACGGAGCTGCTAAGTCTCCTTAAAGCTCTTTCGTTGGTAAAAGATGAATTTCTCATAGAACCTAGTTATAAGAGGTTTGTGTTTTAACTCACGAAAGGCTCAAAATATTGGTTTAGGGTGACTTCTTTAGAGAGACTTAAATAACGGTGTAACAGGCTGGAAGTTTCTACATAGGATGGTGAAATATTTGGTGAAGATAGCATTGCTTTATGGACGGCTGACCAGAACTCAGTGTAGAATTCATAATACATGGCAAAGCCTGAGTGGACGGAGGCATACGTTCTCGGGGAAGCTTTATTGCTCGGGAACCGTGTGTCACCAAGAAGTGACAAAATACCCCTCTGAAGCCTCCCTGTGTCTTGTCCAGTAGGGCAGCTCAGGCTGGCTTTGCCGTGTGAAAAGCAAGCAAGCTGGAGGTTTGGATGTCCGTGGTCATGTTTAAGGAAGCTCTCAGTGCCATGCTTGTTTATTCCCTCTAAGGTTCTCAGCCTGTCATGGATGGATCAGTTCCAACAGTGTAACTTGCCTGCCCCTCAATATGGACCATTTGGGCAGAGATACTGGTGTGTTCTCACTGCAGGTGCTGAGATAGAAAAAGCGGGACAGGCTGAAATGAGCTTCACCCAATATAATGGTAGCTTCAAAATGTCTCTAACAGTCGGCCTTAGGAATTTCAATATGGTTGAAAGAGGAGGCTGGGGGCTTGGTTTTTAATTAAGCGGTATTTGTATAGCAAGCGTATACTCTTCAGTTGGATATTATGTTTATTGGACTCGCTTAGAGCACCAACTCCATGTGAGCAATCATTCGCTACTGGTGAGGTTCATAGCCAAGGTGGCTTAGCTGGGCCAGTCCACCTGCAGAAAATCCTTGAGCCCCAGTACTTTTAGATAAACCCTTGGCTGGTGAAAGTCTAAACCAGACCAGCAGTGGATGCCCCTTTAAGAAGGAAAGGGGCAACAAATTAATGACAGGTGCATGATAATTAACCAATTTCCTATATCACATCTGTCACTTGGCCTTTTGCAGAGTCCTCTTTTGACCAGTTGCTGTGACATAAATCATCTCTGTAAAGTAGATGATGGGTTTTCCCTGCATATTACAATGGGGAACAGTAGCAAGTTGAAAAGCATGGCAAATGAAGCCTGACCGACAGAAAAGAAGAGGTGGGGGACTTGTCCCCTAACAAAAACACACGGCTCCAAAATCTTTCCTCAGTATAAAGAACTCACCACTGGGATGCCTGGGTGGCTGAGTCGGTTAAGTGTCCAACTTCCCCTCAGGTCATGATCTCACGGTCTGTGGGTTTGAGCCCCTCATTGGGCTCTGTGCTCACAGCTTGGAGCCTGGAGTCTGCTTCCAATTCTGTGTCTCCCTCTCTCTCTGCCCCTCTGCCACTCATTCATTCATTCATTATCTCTCTCTCAAATAAATAAACTTTTAAAAAGTTAAAAAAACCCCGAAAACCTCACCACTGGACACCATCCCTTCTCTCACTACTTCCTATTTCCCTACTTGAATCTGGCTCTCCCCTAAAGCAGATGTACATCTGAAAATCCTTCAAGTTTAACACTGGGATTCTAGGAAGCTGCAGAATTGGGAATTATGGGTGTATGTTGGGATGGGTGAGCCACCAATAGATGTGAGTCAGGGGTGCAGCATTATAAGAATTGAGAGCAAATTATAAGCCAGAAACAAGTATACCAGCAAAAGTATATACATTCTGACGGTTGTAGAGCTGAAGGCATGCACTGGCATAGAAAATTACCCAAAGTAGACTGAATTGGTTATAGGGCATTATAAATGGTAATAGGGCTTATAATCAGAATGCCACAGATGAACCTGAATTAATAAAAATAAATTTTCTAATTCACTCAAAGAGTTTTTAGATATTTCCTTTTGGAGAAGCTCTTCTCCAAGGTATGCACAAATTTGAGCCAGCAACACCAGATTCATGAACCCACCTATGCTGCCCATAGCTGATCTCACCCACAAAGTGATTAAATGAGAAGCACCCATGAAGGGATCTCTTCCCATGTTCATGGACATTGGATCTCCAATGCCAGATTCCATCTGTTGCTCGCCCTTTATAAAATGAAATAATCCAACATGGAATAGGAAGGAAGGAAGGAGGGAGGGAAGGAGGGAAGGAGGGAAGGAAGGAAGTTGGCTCATAAACCTCAAAATGACCAAAGCAATTCCCATTAAGCACGTTACATATTCAGTTACAATTAAGTGACTTTTATGTGCCTCACACTGTGCTACTTACTTAAACACTGCAGGGATATTACACGGTATAAATACAATCCAAGGCTACATTTCTTGAGCATTTATTAGCCAACTGATATAGTAAGTCTTTTAAATACATTGTCTTATTGAAAGTAACCATGTCCTCTGTTGTCCTTAAAGCTAGTCCCCCCATTTGCAACTGATGAAACTTTTAGAGGTTATGCAACTAGTTTAAGATCACACATTGATAAATTCCAGGCCTGGTGTTGAAACTCACATACCCCTACTGGCAGTATGCAAGTTCTTCAACAATGATCTGCTGAAGAAAGCAGGCTGTGAGCTAGTGGGGAGAGGAGGGACCCCACACAAATTGTCCTGACCCGTCATGAAATAAACAAGCACATCCCAGTGCTTGATAGCATTTCCATTAAGGCATTTCAGCAAGCGTAGAGTTTCCCCTACCAACCACATTCAACCTTTGCTGAATCCTGGTAATACCTGATAAAAAAGTATCATGTGCACATAAATAAGTTAAACATGAATTTCCATATGACTACTGCTAGGCAGATACCCAAAAGAATTGAAAATGAGCATTCAAAGAAAAACTTGTACAGGGGTACCTGGGTGGCTCAATCGCTTGAGCGTCCGACTCTTGATTTTGGCTCAGATCATGATCTCATGGTGAGATCGAACCCCATATCAGGCTCCGTTCTCACAGCAAGAAGCCTGCTTGGGATTCTCTTTCCCTCTCTTTTTCTGCCCCCCCCTTTTTACGTGCTCTCTCTCTCTCAAAATAAATAAATATATTTTTATAAAACATGAACAGAAATGTTCATAGCAGCATTAATTACAATGGCCAAAAGGTGGAAACATTCCAGATGTCCATCAAATGATGGATGGGTAAACAAAGTGGAGTATGTAGTGGATTATTATTCACCCATAAAAAGGAATGAAGGACCAACACATGCTATATAACATGGTGGGATCTTGAAAACGTTATGCTAAGGGAAAGAAGCCAGAACAAAGGTCACAAATGATACAATTCTCTTCATAGTAAATATTTAGAATATGAACATCGATAGGGATAGAAGGCAGATTAGTGGTTGTCGGGCGCTGGTGGGGAGGGGGAAATGGAGAGTGACTACTTATTGGTTACAAGACTTCCTCTTCAGTTGATGAAAATACTATGGAACTGGTTAGTGGTGGGTTGCACAACATGGTGAATGTACTAAATGGCACTGAGTTATACACTTTATGGTGGGTAAAGTGCTGAATATGATGTTATGTGCATTTTACCCCAACTTAACAAAAAGGCATTATGGATCCTTCCATGAGGTATTTTTAGGGGTTTGTGGATGTGCAGGACACATTCTTTATCCTTAGAGAATCTAGAAATGCAAGTGTCTGATGAAATTAACTCATTAATTCTCATTTTTCCGTGACCACAATGGTGCTTTTTCTTTGGTGACAAAGGGTGTATCGATCCAGTAATCTGTCCACTGGCGGTTGAATTGATGCCAATCATTGTGTGCTGACTTTAATTTTTTTTTAATGTTTATTTTTGAGAGAGAGAGCATGAGCAGGGGAGGGGCAGAGAAAGAGAGAGAAACAGAATCCGAACCAGGCCTCATGTTCTGGGCTGTCAGTACGGAGCCTGACACAGGGCTCGAACCCATGAACTGTGAGATCGTGACCTGACCCAAAGTCGGATGCTCAACCGACTGAGCCACCCAGGCGCCCCGTGTGATGACTTTAGAGGTTGTAAAATGCGTGGGGTTCAGAAGATCTGAAAGGCGCAGGTACATTTCTATTTGAGATTATACTTAGAATTTATGACACTACAAATCTGTAAACCTTTTATGCACCTAGAGCCTTTGGATGATACTGCTTTTGATGGAACAACAGAAAAAAAATGACTGATAAGAGATGATTGCTCTCCATATTTAGATCCGAGGTCATTTTGTGGGTTATTAACTTTGCCAAACTGCATGTGGGATTAATTGGAAACAATTGCACTATTCTCACTACATTGCACCACTTCCTTTCGTTAATTAAGAGACATTACCCTCTGTTCTACAGATGACTAAAGGGATGGCTCTTCTTGTATTATCAGACGGCAGCCACAGAAAGAAAGGCAGGAATTGCTGTGTGTCTGAGAATCACCGTAGTGACAGAGGGCAGGTATCTCAAGATGGCAGCTGTAGGGAGAGATGCGGAGTCCAACTTCTGGACTCATAGGTGTGCTCAGTTCTAAGTGCCTAATTCAATTTGCCCACTTACACTTTTACTTCTGTTTGCTAGGTCACAAATGCAAGCTGCCTAATAATGGAAAACATGTTAAAGAGGATTAAGCAACAAAGGAGTTAATTAGGAAAGCCACCTCACCATTCACAATTACATATCTATGTTTAATTTTTTAATTAAAAACTGAATTGAAAGTAAAATTAATTAAACAACGCCGATATACATTTTTAACAATATACCTTTCTAAAAAATACTGCCTCACTTTGAATTTAGGAGTGTAGGGGATGGAGTGTGTGTGTGTGTGTGTGTGTGGGTGTGTGTGTGTGTGTGTGTGTGTGTGTACCTCTGAGCTTCAACAGATCATAGCTACCATCAGATTACCATATGAGAAATAACGATTCAACAAGCATTTACTGGACATCCACTGTGCAAGCTATTTTGGTAGGAGGACAGAGGAAGATTCCAGCATCCAGGAGTGGGGATGAAAGAAATTTCAAAGACTTCATGGTGGCCTTTGAGTTGAGATGTTTTCTGGTCACTCACTCAGCCCATGCCCAATCTGAATTGGGGACCCTTCCCTAAGCAGTGACCTGGCCCGCATCGTGCTTTCCATTTCTGCCCCTGGTTTCTATCTGGCTAACTCCCACGTCTCCTTCAGGTTCCCATATTAAGCCACTCCTTCCAGGAAGCCCTCCCTAACCATTCCCCCAGAATGATCAAGTTCTAGCCCTATGCACTGCCACAACTCCATTTCCCCAATGAAAGCTCTTACCATATTCTGTGGTTGTTGCATATTTACTCTTCTGCTCTTCAGGCAAAACAGTAAGTGATCCATCTTGCTTTCTATTGTTCTCGCAGTACATTCCCCAGTGTCTGGCATGGCGTTAAATACACATTTGCCAAGCAAATGAATCATGGACAAAGGAAGAATGAATGAACAAAGATGATTTGACTATATCAGTGTTTCTCAAACTATAGTTAAGACACTCTTGTTTCTAAGGGCTTCCAGGAAAAGAGGAATCCAATATTTAGAAAATATTGGCTTATGCAAAGCTAGCCAGGTTTATTTGTTGCAGGACTTCTCAGAGCATTTGAAACACTAATGCGCGTGGCATTTCCAGGGAGAAGGGGAATACAGTACACAGTACTAGCCAGAACCATTGCCCACAGCTCTTTTTGTTAGTGGAGCATTCGATAAGACCAATATTCTGAAGAGAATATGGTGGTAAATGGTCCAAAAGACAGAGAATAAGGGTGGTTCCTTGTCTGAAGAGTTGTTTATTTTTTTAAAAAAGTAGCTTAAGAGTAAGTGAGGTTGTAGAAGATAAAAGAATTGCAACATGGCGTCCAACATGGTAGATGGCTCAAAGGTCTAGAAGACTTTATATACAGTACAGGAATGCTGGTGGATTTTTAATGATAGTCCCCTAGATTAGCACATTTTATAATATTTCCAACTTTTTAATGAAAGAAATCATGCCTATAAATGACCACAAGGCCAGATAAGCTCTTTCTGATGGGATGTTAACTGTGGCTCTTTCTGCTGCACGACTTAGATCAGGATGGATCTAGAGGATATTATCCTAAGTGAAGTAAGACAGAGAGAGACAAATACAGTATGATTTCCCTTCCATGTGGAATCTAAAAAACAGAACAGACAAAAACCAAACAAAAACAGAATCCCAAACACAGAGAACACTGGTGGTTGCCAGAGGGGAGATGGGTGGGGGGATGGGTGAAATAGGTGAAGGGGATTAAGAGGTACAAACTTCCAATTACAAAATAAATAAATTACTGGGATGAAACTACAGCATAAGGAATATAGGCAACAATACTGTACTGACGTTGTATAGCAGCAGATGGCAATGACACTTCCCGTGGTGAGCACTGAGTGATGTACACAATTGTCAAATCACTTTTGTATACCTGAAGCCAATATAACACTGTATGTCAGCGATACGTCAATAAAAAAAAATCAAGACGTCCTGAATAACCCAACACCTTACTCCGGCTTCTCATAACCTGAAGAAATGTAACGATTGTTGTTATTTTTTCTGTCATCACGTGAGTTGCCTAGTGATTTTCATATCAGTTAGTTCTCACCGCATTAGGTTCTGCAGAAGAAGGTTAAAAAGGCATGATAAAGAAAAAGACACGGAAAAACAATTTTTTTTCCAATTTTTGAATGAGTGATGAATTGAGTTAATGACTGGAGGGGGGAACCAAAATAGAAATAATTAGAAAATTCCTTTTTTTAATTGTTTTATAAGTTTCTTTAAAAAAATTTTAATGTTTGAGAGAGAGAGAGAGAGAGCAATCAGGGGAGGGGGAGAGAGAGAGGGAGACACAGAATCTGAAGCAGGCTCCAGGCTCTGAGCTGTCAGCACAGACCCGGACGCGGGGCTCGAACCCATGAAACTGTGAGATCATGACCTGAGCCAAACTCGGTCGCTTAAGTGACTGAGCCACCCAGCCACCTCTAGAAAATTCCTTTAAAAGCACAAACCTGGGAGCCAGACACACCAGGGTTTATATCCTGATTTTAGAGCCTAACAATTGTATGACTTTGAGGAAAACAGACAGACATACCCATTGCCAGAAGCCATGGTGCTCACTCTCCTTACGTCAATTCATTTAACCCTCATGATGGCCCTGAGGAAAGGATGAGACTCTGAATAGGTTTAAGCAGATTAAACAGGTAGCGAGTGGCAGGGTCAGATTCAAACTCTAGGCTATTTAATGACAAAGTCAGTTACTTTCCACCAGTCTGGAGACTTCTTGAGGAAGGAAATTACATCTGCTTTTTTTATGTTTGTATGTCCAGAGTCTGGCACGTAGTAAGTTGGTAATACCAATTTATTAAATGACCAAATGAATATACGAATGTATAAGTTATGGAACAAATTATAATGCTGTTTTCAATATACTTTCTCTTTTGGAGCCTTGATTTTTTTTTTCTTCTGTTGGCTCATTGTAGGTACTCAAAGCCGGAGCTGAAAGGCTCAACAGTCTTAGGGACAGATAGTTCTAGGGGTGCCTGGGTGGCTCAGTCAGTTAAGCATCTGACTTCGGCTCAGGTCATGATCTCATGGTCCGTGGGTTCGAGCCCCATGTCGGGCTCTGTGCTGACAGCTCAGAGCCTGGAGCCTGTTTCAGATTCTGTGTCTCCCTCTCTCTCTGCCCCTGCTCTGCTTGTGCTCTGTCTCTGTCTCTCAAAAATAAATAAACATTAGAAATAAATAAATAAATAAGGGACAGATAGTCCTGCATCCTTAGTCAAAATAGATGTCCTGATCCCAAATATATTTGGCCATTAGTAGCAATGATGATTATGACAGATGACAACATTGAGGGAAAAGTGAGAGCTGATTGGGGGTGAGATGTCCAATACAGCTAAGTTTGAAACAATTCCTTAGGACTGTGACAGTAGCATGAAGGCTCAAAGTGTCATTGTACAAAGTACGGGTTGAAGGGAAAGTGTCTGAATGGACGGAAGTGTGACTATAAAAATGAAGGCGTGTGCTCCAGCCAGCTCTTAAGGCCTTGGGAGCAAACACCATCAATAGGGACTGGGATGGAGTTCCTGGTAATGGTGTTGGTGAGAAACGGTATCTCAGATGTGTCTACGCTGTGTCACTCTTGATGCTAAGTACTTAACAGAACCACCTCAATAACCCTGCAACCTAGTCATTATTTTTACCACTGTTTTAGACACATGGACTTCGTAAAGGTCACACAGCTAAAGAATAGGGTCAATTTACCCCCTGGTCCTCCCCGATTTCAGGGCCTGAGCTTTGAACCCTATCTTACTGTGCTTTGGGAGAATGGAATGGAGGCCATGTTTCTTTTCCAATCAGGTTTTGGTGTGTGCTCAACACCTCCATTTCACTGACGTGGATCAGGAATTCAGGAAGGGCTCCGCTGGGTGATTCTGGCTCTAGGCCCTGATGAGGGTGCAGTCATTCAGGGACTATGGGGGGTGGGGTTGGAGTATCTAGGAACTCTCTGTGGTGTCCTCACCAGGGCCACGTTGGGCCTCCTCATAGGGTGGTACGCGCACTGAGGCCATTGCTCACTTGCCTGCCGTCTGCTTCAAGAGCAAATGTTCCAACCAGTAAGGTAGAAACTGCACTGCCTTTCACGGCCTAGCCTCTCTAGTCCCGCAGAATTATCTCTACCACGCTGACTACAAGAGCGCTCCAAGCCGCCCCGACTCAGATTCTCAGGAAGAGGAAGGAGACTCCACCCCCCTGATGAGGAAGTGGCAAGGGAGATACGGTTGTGTCCAACTTTGGAAACTTGCCTCAAGGTGGAGGTTTGGGGATGGGGGGGGGATGGCATAAGAGGGAAGACGCACAGGCCTCACTGAACTTACACCAAGGAACTTTATAAGGGGGGGGCACTGCAATCTCATACCCTTTTAGACCTGAGGAAAGGGAAACTCGGAATCATACCTGGCCAACGTCATTCAGCACCTGCTGCACACCGGACCACCTGACAGATGCTTTATACACATCCCGTGTGACTTACCCCCGATGTATTATTATCAGCACTGCACACGTGAAGAAACAGGCTAGCTAGATTGTCCCGGGGAGTAGGTAGCAGAACTGGAATTCAATCCCAAGTCACTCCCTACTGAGCAGTCCACCTTGTAAAGCCTCATTCGTTTGCTCCATTATATGGTCCGCTGTGTATCTCCCCTCCCTTCCTGCGTCTTTCTTGGGTCTTAGTCCCTTTCGGATGCAAGTCACAGGATCACGTCCACTTGGTGCTTCGGAGAGAATTAAAGGAAACCACAAAAAAACCACATGCCTCTGGGAAACCGCCTTTTTCTATTGTTCTCCCAAAGCTGTCATACAGGAATTATGCTGAGCTGGCCAAAAGGCAATTTGAAAAATGGTTTTGGAGATTGGCAGTTGCATTGACTCGGCAGAGTGAGGTATTAACTGCTCGGTGATAGATGATGCCGGGGGCCTCAGATCTTTTTCCTGTCAGGCTCTGCCTTCCTTCTGGAAAGCTCTGTGTGAAGCATCCCCCTTTGCTCTGAAAAAGGATCCTTTGACCTCATGCCTTTCTTGTTTATGGAATCACAGGCCTTTCAAGAGAGAGCAGAAACAGGCTGGTCTAAGTTTAGCAACCTGGTGAGCTTACTATGGCTTTGGCAGGAAGATCTCTATACAAAGAGTCTTAGTCAAGACTAAGGCCGAGAACAGCAAGGGACAAAATGAACTTATTTTATTTTTATTATTATTTTTTGTCTCTTTATTTTATATTTACATTTATATTATATATAATGTCTCTTTATTTTATTTTATTCTATTTTAATTCTGGAAGTTAACATACAGGGCTACATTAGTTTCAGGTGTACGGTAAAGTGCTTAAACACTTCCACATGTCACCCAGTGCTCATCGTGACAAGTTACAACTCAACACCCCTAAAAGCAAATAATCCGATGAAAAGTTTAACTCACTTAAAAATTATAAATGGAAATGGGGAGAAAAAGAAAAAGGGAGGAGGGAGGAAGAAGGAAATGCAGAAGAAAGAAGGGAGAGGCGGAAAAGGAAAGACAGAAAGAAGCAAGGGAGCAGAGGTCGGGGAAGTCAATCTGCTCATCGTCCGAATGTGTGCCGACAGCAAGTTGAGCAGAAGGAAGGTCGGCGAGGTAGAAGAAGAGGCATTCAGGTGACACTGCGACACTGCCATCGCATAAGCTTCCCGGTGCTGTCCCCAGGGCTTTATTACTAGCGTGTGATATCTAATTCTACTGAAGATTAAGAATAAACATTTCCATTAACTGACACAGATATTAGCTGACCATAGACATGATCTCCTGGGCAGTATCACCATACCCATGTCTGCTTTTTATAGATGAGGAAACTGAGGCTCACAGGACCTCACCCTGCAGAGGCAGCCCTGCTCTCTCTGTGCAGCGTGTCATAAATCCAACAGGTGGTGGCAAGGGCCGACCCCTGGGGGCATATAGAACACGGCCAGGATTGAGTCCAAGAGCGAGTTAAATTTGCGCAAGACACAGTCAGTCTTCCAGCCCCGGGCCAGGCTTCCTGGCACGAGCCTCCTCCAAGTCCAAGCCTGGCCCAGGCTCCAGAGTCTCCAGAAACTACATCAGTAATAGCTTTTCTGTTGACACTAAGGCTATTATGCTGTTTATGTGGGTGGAAATATGTATCTATTATTTGAAGCATTAAGTGTATTTTCTCTTCATTTCATTCCAACGAGAATTTATTCATCCCTGACTACATGCGCTGCCTTTTGTTTAGTGGTGTTGTGGAAACAAAGTAGAGAAAACAATTAATAGACTTGAGCGACTGACAATGGACTAGGAAAACAGTATATCACACCAGAACCCAGCGAGCGCCATCCCTGGGCTCCCATGAGCAAGCCATTCTGTGGTCCCTCCACGTGTCCTTCTCAATTAGACTTTATTTTTTTTTCTTTTTTTTTAATATTTTTATTTATTTCTAGGAGAGAGAGAGACAGCATGAGCAGGGGAGGGTCAGAGAGAGAGGGAGTCACAGACTGAAACAGGCTCCAGGCTCTGAGCCGGCAGTCAGCACAGAGCCCGACGCGGGGCTCGAACCCACGAACCGCGAGATCATGACCTGAGCGAAAGTCGGACGCTTAACCGACTAAGCCACCCAGGCGCCCCAATTAGACTTTATTTTTTAGAGGAGTTTGAGGTTCACAGCAACACTAGGCAGAAAAGTAGAGAGGGTTCCCATATATCCCCCACGCCCCCGCACCCATAGCCTTCCTCCTTCTCAGCCTCTGGCACCAGGGTGTTACAGTTGTTTAAACGGATGAATCACCACTGACCTGTTACTACAATAACTATGCCGACATCGTTATCATCCAAAGCCGGCAGGTGACATAAGGGTTTGCTCCTGGTGTTGTCCATTCTTTGGGTTTGGACAAATGTATGATGACATGTATCCACCATTATAGTATTATACAGACTAATTTCACTGCCCTAAAAATCTCTCTGTGCTCCACCTCTTAACTCCTGTAACACACACACATACACACACACACACACACACACACACACAGACACACACACCTCCCCAGCCCTTGACAACTACTGATATTTTTTTACTGTCACCATGCTTTACCTTTTCAAAAATGTCATATAGATAGACTCCTACAGTATAGAGGCTTCTCAGATTGGCTTCTTTTACTTAGTAATAGACATGTGAGTTTCCCCCATGTCTTTTCCTGGCTTCAGAGCTCACTTCTTCTTAGGGCTAAATAATCTTCTGTTGTCTGGACATACCAACTTGATGCAGCCACCCACTTCGCGAAGGACATCATGGTTGCTTTCGAGTTCTGGAGATTATGAATAAACCTGCTGTAAAAATCCATGTGCAAGTGTCTCTGTAAACAAAAGCTTTCATTCCTTCTGGGTGGATACCGACGGGTGCACTTGCTGGATTATACTCAAGAGTTTATTTTGTAAGAAACCCCCAAACTGTGTTCCAAAAGGGTTGCACTGCTTTGCATCCCCCCCAGGAATGAATTCTGTGGCTCTGTGGCTCCGTGGCTCTGTGGCTCCACCAGCCTCTGGGGACTGGTCCTTCCATTTTTTCAAGCCCCACTAAACTGAATTATGTGGAAATGACTGGAAAGCCAGAAATAAAGCCAAAAATGATTCTGAGCAACAAAACGAAGTGTCACATCCTGTGATGTCCATGTGGCAGGGGTTTTCAACCTTTCTGGAAAGCTACTGTATTCTTATTCAGTACAAAATACCATTAAGTGAGGCTTTCTGTTTTCCCAGCCCATTAAGAATTGGAAGCATAAATACATGGAGACAATAAACTATAAAACAAGGTACATGGGGACGCCTGGGTGGTCCAGCTGGTTAAGTGTCTGACTTTGGCTCAGGTCATGATCTCATGGTTCCTGAGTTCCAGCCCCTCATTGGGCTGTGTTCACAGTGCAAAGGCTGCTTTGAATTCTCTCTCTCTCTCTTTCTCTCTCTCTCTCTCTCTCTCACACACACACACACACACAGAAATAAATGAAGACACTTAAAAAACAGAAGATACATGCATTAGCTTGTTAATAAATAAGTTAACAAGCGAGTTATATGATCCTGCATTCTTTGGGGGCATAACTGCACATCAACTTTTCATAAGTAGTGTTTATAAGGATGACCTTAAAATGATACATTCACTCTGACATTTATGGCAGCATTATCAACAATAACCAAATTATGGAAAGAGCCCAAATGTCCGTCGACAGATGAATGGATAAAGAAGATGTGGCGTATGTCCTCAAAGGAATACTACTCAGTCATGAAAAAGAATGAAATCTTGCCATTTGCAGCAATGTGGATGGAGCCAGAAAGTGTCCTGCTAAGCGACATGAGTCAGTCAGAGAAAGACAAATATCATATGATTTCACTCAAATGTGGAATTTAAGATACAAAGCAAATGAACATAGGGGGTAAAAAAAAAAAAAAGAGAGAGAGAGACACACAAACTCTTAACTATAGAGAACAAATTGATGGTTACCAGAGGGGAGGGGGTTGGAGGGGTGGGTTCAAAGGTGATGGGTGTTAAAGAAGGCACTTGTGATGAGCACTGGTGTTGTATGTAAGTGATGAATCACTAAACTGTACGCCTGAAACTAATATCACACTGTGTGTTAACTAACTGGAATTTAAATAGAAACTTGAAAAAAAAAAAAAAGAATACCTTAAAACACTGGTCGAAAGAGTGGAGTTGTATTCAAGATGTCACAGTTATGAAAAATTGACGAGAAGTCCCGACCTTGCAGATTTATTGTTGAAATTAAATGAAGTACATGTAAAATGCTTAGTTCAGTGTATGGTACTTAGTAATACTAATAAATATTGGCTGCTATGTAATGATGATGATGATGGCGATGACGGCGATGATGTACCAAGTGGTTAGATAATTAGAAGGGGCAGGGGAGATGGAAAGGGAAGGGTATTGGAATGCCTCAGGCATTTATTGAGATGCTACTATGTCCCAAAGTGAAGTCAAAGGTAAGCAGGACGTGGCCCCTCTCCTTGAGGAAATACTTGTCTTGCATGGCGTGTAGTTACAACAGAATGTGAAAAATGGTATGAGCATCTATTTGTAAAAGTGGTATGACAACCTAGGTGAGGGTGCTGTTAATTTGGACTATAAAATCAAGAAAACCTACAGTAAATACTGCAGCTAGGCTTATGTGATTTTTCTGCTTGACAAGGGGCAGGCATTTTAAGAAAGGACATTCCAGGCAGAGGGAACAGACTAAACAAAGGCATGTGGTCATGGAAATCATGGCACAGTCAAGAATGTAGACCAAGCAAAAAATCAAAGATAGGGCAGCCAGGAGATGGGCCAGAAAGTTCCCTGAAGGCCAGTTTATGATTGTCTAGGGTATCAGAGTTAAGAGTATGGATCTTATTTGAAAGGCAGCAGGTTGCTATTAAAGGTTTTAAGCCAAGAAGCTACATGATTAAATGTCTGCTTTCACCATGTACTCACTCGGAAGGCAGAATAGAAAATAAACAGGAATGGGTGGAGAGAGGAGGCAAGGGAGGCCAGGCAGGGACTCCTGGGATCATCTGGGTTACAGCAGAGGTCCTGGAACGAGAGAAGAGGTGAGAGGTAGACAGGGTAAGACCGAGTGGTCTGCTGGACGGGTTCCAAGGAGCGGAGGGAGATGCAGAAAGTGCAGACATGATTCCGAGGTTCCTAACTTGGGTGATTGGGGCAACCCAATGAAGGAACGTTTCATAAACCTGAGATTTATTTTTTTTAATATTTTTAATGTTTATTTTTTTGAGACAAATAGAGACAGACAGAGCATGAACAGGGGAGGGGCAGAGAGAGACACACAGAATCCGAAGCAGGCTCCAGGCTCTGAGCTGTCAGCACAGAACTTAATGCGGGGCTTGAATCCACACACTGTGAGGTCATGACCTGAGCCGAAGTCGGATGCTTAACCGACTGAGCCACCCGGGCATCCCTGTTTTTTAATCTTCACTGTCCTCTGGTGGCATGAAGGAAGCTGAACCTTTAAAATCATTTCAGTCCCAAGTTTATTTGATATTTTCTCGCTCCATCGGAGAGAACATCACTTGATTTATGCCATAAGGCCAGAACCAAATGAATGTAATTTACTTTTCTAAAAATTTCAGGTAGAGATAAACAAATGTGTACTCAAAGAACAAATTCCAAACCCCAAATGACCAAATAGGGTCTGAGGTGGGACCATCCAGTGTGATTGGTGGCCATGGGCCACATGTGGCTATTGAGAACCTGAAATGTGGCTACTACCCCCAGTCAAGATGTGATGTGTGTGTAAAATATGCGTAATTCATATTGGATTTCAGAGATGTAATATGAAGAAAATAAAAAAGAATTTGTGACTAATTTCATATTGACTACATACTGAAATGATATTTTGGATATATTGGATTACATAAAATAACTATATTGCCAAAATTAATTTCACCAGTCATTTAATTTAATTTTTATGTTTTTAAAAGATAGGTTTTTGATTGTTTATTTTTGAGAGAGTGTGAGTGGGGGAGGGGAGAAGAGTAGGAAGACCGAGGATCCCAAGCAGGCTCTGCACTGATAGCAGTGAGCCCGATGTGGGGCTCGAACTCATGCACAGAACCCAACACGGGGCTTGAACCCACACACCGTGAGATCATGACCTGAGCTGAAGTCATACGCTTAACCCACTGAGCCACCCAGGTGCCCCTCATCACATTTTTTAAAGTTTATTGAGGGGGGAGGGTGTGGGGAGCAGAGAGAGAGAGTCTCAAACAGGTTCTGAGCACGATCAGCATGGAGCCTGTCACGGGGCTCGAACCCACGAACCATGAGATCATAACCTGAGTCGAAATCAAATATTGGAGGCTCCACTGACTGAGCCACCCAGGTGCACCTCACCGGTTTTTATTTTTTAATGCAACAACTAGACAATTTTATTTCATTTTATTTTTTAAAAAGGTTTATTTATTTTTGAGAAAGAGAGCGAGCACGAGCTCGAGCAGGGGAGGGGCAGAGAGAGAGGCAGACAGAGGATCCAAAGCGGACTCTGCGATATCAGCACAGAGCCAAACGCAGGGCTCAAATTCATGAACCATGAGGTCATGACCTGAGCTGAAGTCTGATGTTTAACCAACTGAGCCACCCAGGAGCCCCTAGACAATTTTAAATTACATATATGGCTCACATTATATTTCTATTGAACAGTGCTGGCCAAGGAAATTCAATTTTTGCGGTGTCAATATTTAAGGACTATATACAGACCAAGGATATATTTTGCACTATTGCTTTTCTTCCCTTTACCGAGGAGGATCTCATCACCTGATGTTTTCCAGTCCCTTACTGCATACCCTTATTTTTGTTAAGACAGAAGTAGTTGCCTTAGCAACTGCGGCAACACATTGTACTTACTATACCTAGAGGGGTGAAATAAACAAGACATCAATCTGTCACTGGAGTTTACACATTTATATTTTTTCATGTGTGTCCGGGTCTTTGCAAAACCGCGTGTGGAGAGTAGAAGGGCTGACAGGGGAATAAAAATGATCCCGTGCCCACTTCAGAGGGATATGTGGATAGACACTTACAGTGGACTTTGAAAGCTATTTTTAGGGCGCAGTATCAGTCTCATGTCAGCATAGTTTTATATAGTAATGGTATCTAAAGTTACGCCCAATGCTGGAGACAGGGAGGAGTGGCAAGGTAGTTTCCTTTGGGGGACATATGTGGGGGTGCAGAAGGGAGCAAGCAGGTCAGACTAGAACAGCCCCAAAGAGGGTGATCAATGTCAGTATTTGTTACCGTAGACTTTAACAGTCCTTTTCAGGTGCTTCCCACATTCAGCAACAAGCCTCCACTGGCTGGGGAAAGACTGGGAGCCCAGAGCCCCCTCCGCATATAGGTCAGAGTGGCTTTGATACAGACAAAGCACACAGGATGGAGTTTCTCATGTTGAACTATCACGTTGCGTGATGCTTTTTTTTTTAATGTTTTATTTATTTCTGAGAGAGAGAGAGACAGCGTGAACAGGGGAGGGTCAGAGAGAGAGGGAGATACAGAATCTGAAGCAGGCTCCAGGCTCTGAGCTAGCTGTCAGCACAGACGCAGGGCTTGAACTCACGAACTGTGAGATCATGACCTGAGCCGAAGTCGGACGCTTAACCGACTGAGCCACCCAGGTGCCCCACGTTGCGTGATGATTTTACGTGTTATGCTCATTTATGCCATCTGAGTTTCTCCAAGAGCCTCTCATTCGTGGGTCAGTTTTAACCCGCTTACCCCCCATAAATATCACAGAAATGACTGATGCTAAGAAAGGGAAACGGACAGACTTGAGATGATTCTTACCAACTTCACCTGAGATGGCGCTAGCTTCAAAATATCCAGAGAGGCTTGCCTTAAGGATTTCAGTTTGGTGGAAAGTAGAGGCTGAGAGAATTGGCTTTTCAAAGATATTTGCTTATCTGCTTAACAGACTGAGCCACCCAGGCATCCACTAGCAAGTGGGTGGCTCTCAGTCAGATGTTATGCTTATTGGAGGTGGCTGAGGGAAGGTTTATGATGATCAAGGTCAGGTGGGGAGAGAGCAATTGGCTAAAGACCCCTCAACCCAATTTACCCCCTTGGCATTTGAGAGAACTTAAGATTTGTGGCCAGAGTAGTAAATAGTCCAGGTTTTGGAGCTCCCGCGCAGGTGTTATAAATCTCTGCACTCCATCATTTGGAAACTCCTTCAGTGATGTGCTTCGTTACAGCCGCCCTAAAAGAAAATCAAGGAAACTGCTACAGTTACCTCTCAAGATGTTACATCTTCCAGAAATCTCTGCTAACTCAGCATTGGCATTTAGGAGGTCCTCTGCCCAAGAAGTATCAAACCAAAGGGAACTAAAACCACACTGCAAAAATGTAGCTCTCCCCTCCCCCAACCTGAAGTTCCAGAAAAGAATTGTCAGTGGAGTTTTCCAAGGTCTCCCTCTCTGCCTCTCCCTTCACTCCGAGGGGNTTCCCTGCCTCTGAAATTGGCTGCCTCCAATGTCAAGGAAAGCGCCTGACTCCTTGGAGACTTCAGCCAGGCTTTTAAGAACTGGGGCTTTGTGAAGGTAAGAGACACCCAGTCCTCCCGCCCCACCCCTACCCCGGGGGCTGCCCCCTGGCCGTGGCCTGGGTGCGAGCTGGGAGAGTTGGGAGCGCAGGGAGGAGTCTGCCAACTTGTTCTGGGGTCTGGACGAGGCCGGAGAAACCTTCTGTGGAGGGGTTTTAAGGTTAGCAAAGGGGTAAGATGGACCCTTCCCGCCTCCATGGGCGGCCACCCAGTCCATGGTGAGTGGTCGCTGTCCCCCAACTCCTGTGGGCTCCCAGCCCCCATTGCCTCTTGTGGAGGAGATTGTCAGCAGTCAGGGACTTGGCACGGGCTGGCCCGGGGCCGGGGAGGAAGGCGAAGGGGCTGCCTGGCACCGAAAGGCTGCCTGGGTGTGTGTAGCATGTGTATTTCAGAGCCTGACATTTGACACTGTTGCTCAGTCCAAGAAAGCACAGCTATTAGCCAGAAAAAAAGACCCCGGAGGAGAGGATGCTTGCGTGAGCAAAGAGCTTGGGGGCATCTGTAAGGTGGGCATCTGGGTCTTAAATAATTTTATTGCTTTTTGTGTGTTTATTAGTTGGATTTTGTATTCGGATTGTGTGTTGTTGGGGTTAGGGAATTTTCCCCCTTTGGAGCTGCCTGTATGGATTGATTTGGTTCTTCAGTCTTCGGACCCGGTTTGCGGGATGTGTCAGAACCCACTGGTGCAGATGTGGATGCCTGGAAGTCAGAAGACTTTGATGGGAAACCAGGGCTGTTTTTCAGATCAGAGGATCACTCGCAAATCTCCCTGCAGCGGAGACTTGCTGGACGCCCGCGGAGGCAGGCAGCCCTTAGAAACCTCAGGAAGTTTCCGACTTAAAGAGACAGGAGAGGAAATCTCAGATCAGCAGTTGTTATTCTGGGGGAGGTGGGCACAGGGAGAGTTGTGCACGATTAAAAAAAAAAAAAGAGGACTGTGGGATAAATAGAAAGAGACATAAAGATTTGGTTAGATGGGATCTCAGGCTGTGGCATTTTGAGGTTTGAGGCATGGAGATAAAAATCAATACGGCAACTGATAACAGCTCGCTGGGCGTGAATAAGAAAGGCTACTGTGGATTCTTCTTCTCTCGGACTTCTTTTTTTTTTTTAATTTTTAATGTTTTATTTATTTCTAGGAGAGAGAGAGACAGCGCGAGCAGGGGAGGGTCAGAGAGAGAGGGACTGAAACAGGCTCCAGGCTCTGAGCTGGCAGTCAGCACAGAGCCCGACGCGGGGCTCGAACCCACGAACCGGGAGATCATGACCTGAGCGAAAGTCGGACGCTTAACCGACTAAGCCACCCAGGCGCCCCTTCTCTCGGACTTCTAAAGAAATGGGCAAAGCGGTAGTTTTGGAGTTCTTTTTGAACTGCCATTCTTTTTTGGCCACACTGAGGTGCCCTACACAAAACAGGGTGATGTCTGAGCCCAAGGGAAAATGTGCTCAGAATGATTCTTCAGCCTGTGCTGAAAATGTGCTCTTCAGCCTGTGAAGAGATACTCAAGGTTTTTTGTTTTTGTTTTTTTGTTTTTTGTTTTTTGGTTTTGGTTTTGGTTTTGGTTTTGGTTTTTGCTATCTCTTACCCCTTTGCTACCTCACTCCCTGTCTGGGGCAAAGTATATGAGGCAAATGTGTCTAATATTCACAAGTCTTTAGAGGAGTACAAAGATCGCTTTGAGAGACTATTTGGCTATCACAATAAAAATGATCCTGAGTTAGTGGTTCTTTAAGAATCGTGGAGCACATTTGGGAATTGGAATGATTCCATTTAGTGCAACTAAATGATGACAACAGAGCCGAAAGGGGTAAGGTGGCGAGATTTCTGATTAATGCCTGCGTGTGAAATATAGGGAGCGTAATATTACAAATATTCATAATATAAGAGAACCGCTCGTGGATCCTCCCTACAGGCCCTGGCAGGCCCTCCAGAAAGCATTACTTAAATGATAAATGACAGCACCGGGACTTCCTATTATGCAGATTTCCCATCACTTGAAAACGGATGCATTTCTGCATTTCCATAATATAATGAGGACTGAGATTCATAAGGATGACGTCCAGACACCATGAGGTCTACCAGCGCCTTTGAGATCACAGAAGATAACATGGTGCTCTGACTCATTTTACTGTTCAGTGCCTTGCCTTGCACTCTCTAATTCACTATAATGTGGTTGTCTGCCTAAATCGTGGTGCCCACATTTTCCACCCCAAGAACTGGGACTTGTGGTTTTACAAAGGATGTTTGTGTTACTTTCAGCGTGAGGCACAGTCCAGAAAATGCAGTTTGGACACCAAGCTCATAAGTTTGGACGTCCGCTTCTGGGACAGCTAGTTTAATAGCTCATGTGACGGCTGATCAGAAGATGCCAGAAAGGAATGGGAAAATCCGGTCCCCATAGAAAGGTGGAGGCTTTGTTTCAAAGCTAAGTCTTTTGTGTTCACAATAACTTGTGTTCGCTTTCCGATTCTTCCACCTATTCAGTGAGTGACCTTGGGCAAGCTTCTTGACCTTTCTAAGCCTGTTTCTCCCTCTGTCAAATTGGATATTAATAGTAGCTAACTCACTATTGTGGGAAGTGAGTTTAAAATGACGTATAACTAACACAGCACATAGTATGACGTCTGGCATAAGTAGCATCTGATAAACAGTACCTGCTATTATTGTTGTTATGATTTGTGATTTTTAGTGACCACAAAATAGTTGAAAAGCCAGCTCATGTTTTTCCTTTTAATATCCCAGAGAGTAGGGAATAATGTTGTGCAACTTTACAACAACATTCGGGATCCTCAAAATGTTCTGCGACGAAGCTATTAGCATCATTTCCCCCATGTTTTGCACAGATGAGTCTGTTGAACTGGTTTAAACCACATAGGACATCAGTGGCAGCACCAGGTGGGGCACTTTCTGTCCTCAGGCTCCCTGAGCCCCACCCGAGGGATCGCACTGTCTTGATGACACCCCCCGCCCCCTCCAGAGACCATGCCAGGGCTGGCCCAAAAGAGGCAGAGTAGCCCTCATCTCTGGAGAGGCTCACACACTTTCCCGTGGATGGAGTTCTGTGCGGCCAAATTGGTTTTCCTCACTGCAGCCTGTTTCCTCAGGCTGAAGTTTCCTCACTTCATAGTTGTGCTGTGTCTCTGAGTTGCTGGGTCTTAGAGCCCCTAAAGGTGTTTACCTCTGTGGCCAGCTCCTGCTGATGGGTGACTGTGATCATGACCCCAGCCCTCCAATTGGAACAGCACAAAATCTGCTACCTACCGCCCCTTACGGGCTCTGTTTTTATTTTCTCTTGCAGTGTCCCAATGCAGGGAGGGGGGGATTTGATGCCTCCCATCAAGCAACCTTCAACCATATGCTATAAAGTCCAAAAACAGTCATATAATTAATCGAAAGGATAAAGATGTCAAAAGGCCTTTACTTTTGCGCTCCATGGGTGTTCTGCTTCCTGTGGGATTCAGAATCCACAGTTACAGAGTAAGTGCTAAGAGAAGGATTTCATAAAAGGTGGTCCAGGAATAGCCTGGGCTTCTCAAGGAAACAACCGGAATAAAAATCTCCCCTGCCCCCCACAATGGCAGAGTGAAGAACGGTGTAGAGTGTCTTCTTTTAAGAAACCCACCACAAAGACAACACAAAAGTCTAAAATTAAGAGAAACAGAAAGAGGGGACACCTGGGTGGTTCAGCTGGTTAAGCGTCCGACTTTGGCTCAGGTCAGGATCTCGTGGTTTGTGAGTTCAGTCCCGCGTCGGGCTCTGTGCTGACAGCTCAGAGTCTGGAGCCTGTTTCAGATTCTGTGTCCCCCTCTCTCTCTGCCCCTCCCCTGCTTGTGCTCACGCACTCTCTCACTCTCTCAAAAAATAAAATAAACATTAAAAAAAAGACAGAAACAAAATCCAGTAGAATTACAGATAAGTAAGGGAAGATTCAAAAATAAAAAAGCAAATTTTGAAATGTAAAAACACCCCAAACTTGGAAATATGATAATGCTAAGGAAAAAGAAAAGGAAGCAGAAGTGGGTAGAGACTGCAGAGAGTGGGTTTAAATTCAGCTCCGTAGCCTGGATAAATCATTCTGTTCAGTCTGTTTCCTCATTGATAAAATGATTTAAAATAATCCCTACCGTACTCCCATGAATGAGAGACTGTGTTAAAACTGAAGAGATGGGGCTGCCTGGGTGGTTCAGTCGGCTCAGCATCCAACTTTGGCTCAGGTCATGATCTCCTAGTTCATGAGTTTGAGCCCCACATCGGGCTCTATGCTGATCGTTTGGAGCCTGGAGCCTGCTTCAGAGTGTGTGTGTGTGTATGTGTGTGTGTGTGTGTGTGTGTGTGTGCGTGTGTGTGTGTGCCCCTCACCCACTCACTCTTTCTCTCTCAAATAAAGAAACATTAAAAAAAAAAAAAAAAACTGAAGAGATGACCAGAACCTTAGACTATTCCTTCAACAATGTCAAGAAATTGAATGCTAGCTGGGCCTATCAATAGGTTTTAATAACTATTTAGGATTAAAGAAAATTGACAAAAAAGGAGGAATGTGTATGTTTCTAGAAAATGGGATTTTCTTCTTAATGATACAGAAGAAAATCACTGTGGATAATCTATAGCTAACGAATAACCAATAACTACTGTACCCATTTGCTAGGGTGGCCATAACACAGTAGCTCAGAATAAGAGGCTTAAACAGCAGAAACTTCTTGTCTGATGGATCCGGAGGCAGAACTCCCAGATGGTGGTGTTGTCAGATTCGTTTCTGCTGAGACCTCTTTCCTTGGCGTGAAGATGGCTGCCTTCTTTCTGTGCCATCAAATGTGTGTGTGTGTGTGTGTGTGTGTGTGTCCCTGGTGTCTCTTCTTCTTTTTTAAAATTTTTAATGTTTTATTTATTTTAGAGAGAGAGAGAGAGAGAGCAGGAGAGGGGCAGAGAGAGAGGGAGACACAGGATCTGAAACAGGCTCCAGGCTCTGAGCTGTCAGCACAGCACCTGATGTAAGGCTTGAACCCATGAACTGTGAGATCATGACCTGAGCTGAAGTCAGACCCTTAACTGACTGAGCCACCCAGGTACCCCATCTTCCTCTTCGAATGAAGACACCAGTCTGAGGGGATTGGGGTTCTGCCCATATGACCTCAGTTAACTTTGATTACCTCCCTATAGACCTTATCTCTAAACTTAGTCCTGTTCTGACGGGGTGTGGTCATCAAAGTGCCCTTAGTACTGGGGGTTAGGGCTTCAACCTATGGATCTGGAAGGCACACAATTCAGCCCATAACATCCATCAATTAAGAAAGCTCATTAAAAGGTATGTTTGTGTTTTAGAAATTTATCAGATCCCTAAAGGAAAATGAAATCTGCATAAAGGAAAAGGAAATCTCCAAATCACCATGGAGAGACATCAGGGAAAGTGGTCTGGTAGACAGGGCTCAAGATTCAGGAGGAGCTTGACTTCCTGGTGTATTTCAACTAAGAGGGGAAGTGAGGACTTTGATTTCTGACTTCCTCACAGGTGTTCTGTGAAAGTGCTAGCAGACTGTCCCTGTCAAGGCTGCATCTCTATGGTGACAGCTGTTCTTGGAGAATGGATTTAACATTGTTTGGAATGAGATGCTCCTTTGAGGTCAAAAGGACTGTGGTATTTCCCTGGCTAATTTCCCACTTCCTTTCAATATTCTATCTCTTAAAGGAAGTCAAAGATTGATCCTACGATCCAGGGTCCCGCCATGTTCAGTGTGATCATACACACCTCCCCCTATTTTCTCAGTCAGTCTGCAACTCTCTCTGTGCACTAATATTCAGTGACACAATTGCCTGAAGTATACATAGATATACACATGTGTACGCACACACACACACACAATTATTTACTCCAGAATTTGTGAGAGGCAGATGGTTTGTAAGTGATGTTTACATATCACTTTATTTCAATTTTATTTTTTTAATGTTGGTTTATTTTTGAGAGAGAGAAACAGAGCATGAGTGGTGGAGCAGCAGAGAGAGACATAGAATCCAAAGCAGGCTCCAAGTTCTGAGCTGTCAGCACTGAGCCTGATGCGGGGCTTGAACTCAAGAACTGTGAAATCATGACTTGAGCTGAAGTTGGATGCTTAACCGACTGAGCCACCCAGGCGCCTCTACATATACCTTTCTTTTTAAATTTCAGATCTTTAATTTCAGAGAAAAAGATACAAGGTCCAGCTGATGACTGAGGTGTCCCCACAAATATGGGAAACACAGCGTGACTGACATCTATTCTAAAGTCACAGGCATGAAAAGACATGAAAGGGAAAGTGAGAACAGGAGAGGAGCAGGTGACTCGCAGGTGTTTGCTAAGAGTAGGCGTGCTCACTGCCTTCTTCTCCCCCATTACTGCTCACAGACACACCTGTAGGTGACAATTGGCACACTCTGGTAAGGGCACATCCTGGCTAGATCCAAAGAGGAAACATGAGGAATCATGCAAACATGGCATACCGTGGTTTAAAAAAAAAAAAGCAACTGATGGTAGTGGAAAATTATATTGGAAGGGACAAAGAAGCACACATTTAGTAACTCGTAAAATACCCACTATGGCCTTTTGCATTAAAAATAAGCTATGCCTCTATGCCCAAGGGGAAAGAATCAGTTTCCCAAGCGTCATGACCATACCTTCACCTTCTGAGTCTGCTCCTGGTGCTGGCTCGGCACCGATGAGAACACACTGCATTATTAGATTCTAGGTAGGATCCCCTCTACCAGGATCCATTCAGAGGCAGGGGAAGAAAGGGGTCAGTAAGCTAAATGAGTTTGCCCGNCGGCTCGGCACCGATGAGAACACACTGCATTATTAGTGGATGGTTTCCCCCTCTACCAGGATCCATTCAGAGGCAGGGGAAGAAAGGGGTCAGTAAGCTAAATGAGTTTGCCCGGCCTTCAAGCTATTAGGATGTGGTGTTCTCTCCGTGGGGCAGGTGCTCTTGTCTGGGTTATTAGAAAGAGGCTGTTGAAACTGGGATACAGTTGAGAATATGTCAGAACCTGGATTACTTAGCACTGATTTTAAGGTTCATGACTTGCCTGAAAAGGGACCTAGAGCCTGAAAAGTTATAAGGGTACACAATCAGGAACAAGCCATCAGACTTCAAGAAAAAGGTCTGATGAGATTCTATGAAAAAGGCTTTCATATAAGTTAGGAACATAAATTAGGAACTCTTGTTTAAGTTGGTTTGTTCACATGTAGAACTTCCCAAGTAAAGAATGTGGGTTGGTCTTTTTTTTTTTTTTTTTTAATAAAGCAAAAAATCACTACCTTGAAGTTTTTTGTTGTCATTGTTGTTACTGTATTTAATCAGTAAGCGCTTACTATCTAGTGAGCTGAGAATGCTGTTTTGCAGGGTAAGAAAAGATGAATCAGACCTATTGTATCTAGAGAAATAAATCATGTGCATAAAAGTTTTAATAAGAAACAGAAATGGCAGTTTCATGAGAACAGGGGAAAAATGGTTACTGAGGTTGAAAAAAAGGAAGATATTAATTCCAGCTAGAAACTAGGGCTTTGGGAATTTGTGTGTGTGTGTGTGTGTGTGTGTGTGTATTTACTTTGAGAGATGGAGTGAGGGGGGGGAAGTGTGGGGCAGAGAGAGAGGGGGAGAGAGAGAATCCCAAGCAGGTTCTGCGCTGTCAGCACAAAGCCTGATGCAGGGCTTGATCCCAAAACTATGAGATCAGGACTTTAGCTGAAATCGAGAGTTGGACACTTAATTGACTGAGCCACCCAGGCACCCCTAAACAGGGCTTTGAGAAAGTTTTTAACAAAGGTCTTGATGGATGAACAGGTATATTTCAGCGTGGAGGGGGAGGAGGAGAAAATTCCCAACAGAGGAGAGCCCGAGTAAGTGGGAAGCAAAATTGTACATGACATCGGTGAGCAGAGTCCAGATTTATTGGAGGAGCCGGTTGTACATTCATTGGAGAGAACTTGAATATCAAGCAGAGCGTTACGTGGTCGGAGGTTAAAAATACACCGAGGAAAGATTGAACAGAAACAGTGAGTGCAACAGTCAGTTACAATGTTATTGCAGGAGATACAATGTTATTGCAGGAGAGACAAACCAAACAACGGTTAATAATCATGATAATAATAATACAACTAGCTCTCACTTGCTGAGTGCCTAGTCGTTGCTGAACATTTCCTTTAGATTATCTTCTTTAACCCGCCCAGCAGACCTGCGAGGTAGGTGCGAACAGACTTGACCCTGGCTCTTCACGGGTTCTGTATTTGCACTTTCGCCTATTCACTCCATTTATCTGTAACCCCAATATTAATACTCGTGATGCTTTCAGTCATCGTGGACATGTGCAGAGCAGCAAAAAATTTTGCCCATTTTGTATATTTCCAACTAAAATCGAAGAAGGCAATCTGTTTCGGCTTCCTAGTATAAACCTGTGTTGTTTGCATGGTCTAGTCAGTCTCATGTTTTTCACTTTTTTTTTTTTTAATGTTTGTTGGTAACAGTGCAATTTAAAATGGCCCCCAAGTGTAGTGCTGAAGTGTTCTCTTGTGCTCTTGAGCACAAGGAGGCTGAGGCATGCTTACGGAGAAAGTATGTGTCTGACAAGCTTCGTTCAGGAATGAGTGATAGCGCTGTGGGCCAAGTTCAAGGTTCATGAATCGACAACAGCTACTAAGTAAGAGGTCTTTAGGTCTTTAAACAGAAACACACACAATACAAGGTATAAATTGATCAGCTACTAGAAGAAACATTGTGACCAGAGGCTCCAGGGAATCTTACCATATATTTCCCCCCAGGGGGTAATGGTTCCGTATTCACTAATTCACTACTTGAATAGTGAGAATCCTGGAGCAAATCTCCTTTGCACAGAGTCAGAGTAAACCAAGGCTGGCAGAAGATGAGGACTTGCCGGAGCCTAGACGGCAAGCATGATCCCTCCTGTCACTGTGCAATGCCATCCACTTGTAATGACGTAACACAGGTCAGGATCAGGTGGAGGGCAAATGGAGAAAGTAGAATCACCAGGACTCTGATTGTATGTGAAGGGCAAAGAGGAAGCAGGGCTCCAGGAGGACTCTGAAGGTAGCAGGAGGCGGTGGGCGGGTGGAAGGTTGCAGAAAGGGTAATAAGCAGCAAGTTCAGCAGGGCTTAAGGACTGGGGTTTGAGAACACAAATGCCAGTTGCTATTTTCCAGGAACTGCTGAGAGCCTCTACCTGAGCAATCTCACTTAATCCTTGCAAAAGCCCCGAGGGAGTGGCAGTGATGCCCATTTTACAGATGAGGAGAGTGAGGCTTAAAGAACTAAAGTAACTTACTAAGGGGCACCTTGCTTATATACACAGAACGGGGAATTCAAGCCCAGGCAGTGACCTTGGAGGTTGGAATAACAGAGTGAAATTTTGGAGCTTGAGGTCTTGGAGGAAGAGCAGCATTAATATTAATGATCCCCTGGCTTGTTCTCTAGTTTCTTGTTTTTAATTTTATTTTTTCCAATATTTTCTCTTTGCACCACATGTCTTCCTACCTTCGTGTTTTTGTTCAAATTCTTCTGTCCCACAGGAATGTTGTTTTTCTCTCCTAACCTTTAGGTTTCTTTTCTTTCTTTTTGTAAATTTTCTCAGTGTTGCAAAGGGATAGCTAAAATTATTTAATGGCTGCAGATACTGAACGTGTTATGTTGTTAGGCTGTGCCGTTTCATTAAAAAGTTTGAAGATTTCAAGTTTTCCCAGTTCATGTTACTTAGCAACAATTCTCCTAATCACTTCCACATTGTACAGTAATAGACTTACGGTTTATTGACAGATGTACCCATTAATGGAGGAAAACACAATTAGTGCTATTTGTATGTTAGGTTTGGATTCCTGGACACAACGAGACATGGTCCTTCTTTTGCATTTCATCTCCTAGATGGGTTATCTTTGAACTTTTCTAGAGGTATGAAGTCTCTTTAAGTTTCCCAAATCCGTATTGCTGAGACTTATTTGTCTACATCCCCGAGGTATGAAGAAATTAACTATTCCCCTGACACTTAGGTATTAAGCATTATTTCCTCAGGACTCCCAACAGTGCTGTGCTTCGGGAAGGAACAGTTTCTAAATGCAGAGAGACTTCCTCTAAAAAGTGCAAGAGCTGTTTATTATATTCAAAAACATATTAATGATCTATGATGGGAGGAGAGGGGAAATCCCATCAGAATCCTGGGCTCCCTCCCACTTTCTGGAAAGCTCCTCAAAAATGTCTCAAAGGTGAGAGATCTTTCTGACCACACAGAAGGCGCTCTCTTGAGCTGTGGCATTTCATCAAAACCCTTCTGCCCACAGAGTTCAAATGCAAAAATAGTGAGCTTGAATCTCTGCAGGAGAGCAGGAAAAGAATTCACCTACAAGGGACTTTCTATTCTTTGAAATAACCCAAGTATGAAACCCTTCCTTTATAAATTAGAAAGAAACCTCTTGAAACCATTCAGAAACCAAGAGAGAGGGTTAGGATCCATTTGGTAACTGTACTATGTCCTCATTCAGCCATAACTCTTAGGTGAATAAAGTCTGAATTTTTTTCTTTCATAGTTTATTGTCAAGTTGGTTTCCATAGAACACCCAGTGCTCATCCCCACAAGTGCCCTCCTCCATGGCCATCACCCCCCTTTCCCTCCTCCCACCCCCATCAGCCCTCGGTTTGTTCTCGGCATTCAAGAGTCTCTCATGGTTTGCCTCTCTCCCTTNGAATCAAGAGCAAAAATGAAGTACTGGGACCTCATCAAGATAAAAAGCTTCTGCACGGCAAGGGAAACAATCCATAAAACTAATAGGCAACCGATGGAATGGGAAAAGATAGTTGCAAATGACGTATCAGATAAAGGGCTAGTATCCAAAATTTATAAGGAGCTCACCAAACTCCACACCCGAAAGACAAATAATCCAGTGAAGAAATGGGCAGAAGACATGAACAGACACTTCTCCAAAGAGGACATCCAGATGGCCAACAGACACATGAAACGATGCTCAGTGTCCCTCATCATAAAGTCTGCATTTGTACAGAGATCTGGTAATGGTAGGAACAAAGAAATCTTTTTCCTCTTCTTAAACTGCAATAGCTTAAAAAGGAACTAACTAACTAAGAGGGGAAAGTGAAGCCATGTTTGTTTGATTCAACAAACACTCGAAACCGTCTTTCAAATAATTCTGGATGGAATGACGTCCAAGGTGTGTTTTGCCAAACCCGAGGAAAATTCGCCCCATATGTTTCTGATTCATTTATAGTTTGATCATCAAAATGCTGCTTTGCAAGGACTAGTTATGTCCAAGAAACATTTTATGAGCCATTTTAAAGCATTATCTTGAAAACAGGAAGCAGTTTTGCCAAGAGCTAACAGATGCCTGAGCAGAGGTTTTGGATTCGATGTGGGGGCAGAGCCCTGGAAATGGAGATTTCCAAAGCTGGCCTTACGATGCCTTTGTGGAATCTGTATTGCATGTCTGTCTCCACTCGCTAGACGCACAGAAATCCTTTAGGGGAAATAACCCCAGGGGAATGTGACCAGTGGCTTCTGTGATTTCCACTCAAACCCCTTCCCTTTCTTGCATTTTTACACCCTTTTCACCACATTCCCGTTGCTGAATGATAATTCAGGAGATAACTTCTCTGCTGACATCTTGTTAGTATCTTAGCCCTCAAAAATCTAGGGTAGAATTTCATAATTGAGCTTAGAAAATAGTAGCTTCAAAGGATCCATTAACTTCAGGGATAGTAAAAAAAAAATAAAGCAAAAAAAAAAAACAACCTTTATTTTTGAGGTTATTTTTTAAGGAACTAAAATTCTCAGAATTGAAGACTCCTAAAATAGTTTTTACATAAAGTTTATGTTGCTTTCTTTCATTGCTCTTCATTGAGGGGTTTTTGATCTTTTTTTTAAAAAAAATGTTTAGTTTTGAGAGAGCAAGCAGAGAGGGGGAGGGGGAGGGTCAGAAGATCCAAAGCAGGCTCCAGGCTCTGAGCTGTCAGCACAGAGCCCGATGCGGGGCCCGAACACAAACCATGAGATCATGACCTGAGCTGAAGTCGGATGCTCAATTGACTGAGCCACCCAGGGGCCTCGGGGGAGGTGGGAGGTGGGAGTTTAAAGTAGTTCCCTGACCAGCTTCACTTGAGAAATTTGCTAGCAATGACAATTCTCTGAGCCTACCTCACATTTGTTTCCATTGGTTCTCAAATTCCATGTACATCAGACTCACAGAGGCCCCATCCTTAGAGTTTCTGACTCAGTAGGCCTGGAGGTGACCTGAGAACTTAATACTCCTAACAAGTCCTCCAGGTGATCTGCTGGTCCCAGGACCCCCTCAGAGAACCACTACTCTCCACTCTCCCCAGTTCTGACTGCTGGCCTGCAGTTTAGTCGCGGGGAGACAGGTACTGAAGCACAGGGTAACAGGAGACATCCCCAGGTGCACTAATGGTTACTCTGGAATCTGTTTCAAAGATGTCACAAGGATGCTATCGCAAAATTTCTGTCGACTGTTACTCATGGCCAAAGAAATGAAGTCGTTCACATAGTTATCGGAAGGATTGTGCAAATCTGTGGCCTCCACGAAGCTTTACTTTATGAAATAGTACCACCAACCCAATGTATATAAGACACTAAACAATTTTTAAAGTCCTTCATGAATTAGACTGTAGACCTTAAAATTACATAAAGTAATGTATTCATCTGGTGACATGAGCTTTTTCTGTCGTGAAAATGTTCATAGACTTTTATCACATGGATTCTTGCATAGAGAATATTGGGTATGTCACAGAAAAATGTCCTTGATGAGAATTGTGTAATTGACACTAATGGGCCATACTGATCCTCGGACAAATCATGAATCTGGAACTCATTCACCAGAGTTCTGCTGGCCTGCTGCTCTTTGATGATCTGACAATACAAACAAAGAGCTTATAGAACCTTCTATTTAAAAAAGCAGTTCACAGATGTTCAGATGTATCAGAATCACCTGGGAATCTCACCAAATCTGCAGATTTTGATTTAACAGATATGACGTGGGGGCTCAAAGGACTTCATTTCTAATAGTCTCCCGGGTCATGCTAATGTGAACCACACTTGGAGAAGCAGGGTTCTAGAATTGTGGTTCACCACCCCGGGAAGCCTTTAAAAAAGTTCTAAGTCAAATACTGACTTGGATGTAAGGATTTTTAAAGCACCCTAATGGGCAGCCACTATTGAGGAGCTCTGACCTGGAAAAGTAGAAGTGATAGTTCGAGGAGGCTGCCTCTCTCAAAACCACACGTCTTGCCTGAGTCTTTGGTGAATATTCAGTTGCAATGAATTCACTCTTGACTTCTCCTATAAGCGTCTGAAGTGCCCATTTCTACGTTGCTGATAAAAGAAAGAGGCAAATGCTTTAGATTCCAGGTGTGCTGACTGCAGAGTTGACACTGAGCTATGAAAATTTAGTACACCATCTTGTATTCTCACCCCTGTAAAGGTTCTCCCTGTTTAGTCTTACAGGTGAGCTACAGATAGGACTATGGGTACAACCAACATTGAGACTCGAAAGAAAAAAATGTTTGGTATGCTCAAGTACTTAGACGCCTATTTGAGAACTCAGAATTCTGCACTTAAAATGTAATATTACTTTTTTTATTCAAAAAATTATTTAGTGTTTATTTATTTTTGAGAGAGAGCGAGAGTGTGAGCACATGAGCAGGGGAGTGGAGGGGCAGAGAGAGACAGATAGACAGAGACAGAGAATCCGAAGCAGGCTCCATGCTATCAGTACAGAGAACGAGTGGCTCTGTACTGGGAGATCATTACCTGAGCCAAAGTCAGACACTTAACCTGCTGAGCCCGCTGAGCGCCCCTGTAATATTACTTCTGTGCAACATCTAATTCTGCTTATAACTGCCCCCCAGGGGACCTTGTTGGATGAGTCACTTGCAGAATGCACCCCAAAGTAGCTGAATGTGCTGGGATTGGGGTAATATAATACTGTACACCTAACCAGGAGAGATGACCTGCCAAGCAAAATTGCTTTAGTTTTTCACCTCACTGAAGCCGAACTTCATTTTCTCCCAATAATTAGCTAACAGCTGCAGTCATTTCTTAAGCTCGATCCTACTTTTTGATAACAAAATTATGGCAAGATAGAAAAGAATATATTCCTATTTATGCAGACCCAATTTGTCTAATAACTATATCCAGTTGTTTAAGTTTGTTTAAAAAATTTTAATGTTTATTAATTTTTTTTGAGAGACAGAGACAGAACGTGAGCAGGGGAAGGGCAGAGAGGGAGACACAGAATCTGAAGCAGGTTCCAGGCTCTGAGCTGTCAGCACAGAGCCTGACGTGGGGCTCCATCTCACAAGCTAAGAGACCATGACCTGAGCCAAGTTTGGACGCTTAACCCACTGAGCCACCCAGGCACCCCTCCAGTTATTTAAGCATTAAATCCCAAGGAAGGGGACTTAAGAACAGAGCATATTTTATACGTTCAATTTAATCCATCAAAAAGCCATTCTTATCCCCCCTCCTTTTTTTTGGCTGGAAGTATTAGAACAGACTGTAAAGGATGGAACTTTTGGACACCACAGAAATGTTTCCTATTTTATGCTATGGGTAATTCATGGGCATGAATCTAAACCAACCCAAACAGCCATCGTTACAAAAGTTGTCTTCTTAACCATATGTCTCCAGGACTTGAAACTGTACGGCAATGGTCAGTCGCATGACCAGTAATAGGACAGACATGGCCTGAACAGTCATGATGAGATAGGTCTCGTCCCTCGGGCCAGTGCCCTGTTGGGAGCTCCTCTGTATATTTGGAGTTAACTTCGCTCTCTCACATACCAGCGTGAGGAGCGCAAACCAGCCAGTGCGGGAGGAAATGGTTTAGGAATCCGCTTCCTTGCTTCTTCTCTGATTTCATCTTCACCCACCACTAGCCTGGAATGCATCACTTGGCCTCTTTATAAATCTACTTTTATCTGAGTTCTTGTTACCGCTTAGACTTCAGGCTTTCTCGCAGTCTTCAGGGTGGCCACCCTACATCATCCTCTACTGCTCCAGGAAGAAACTTCCAGTATTCGAAAACGTTGGTTTGAAATCGATTTTACTTTTGTGTGTGCTTGTTAAATAGTTTGGTAGATACCTTCTGTACAAAGGTTAAAACGTGACTCAATAGAGATTTAAGAAAGCCTTCCCAACCTACCCCAGGTGGAAATATTTCCCAGATGAAGTAGAATACTGCTATGTAAGTCATTCAGCCACGTTTTGTTCAGAAATGAATCGAGGCAAATGAAATATTATATAACGCTGTATATTTCTTGATATGTAACACATTTGTACACACGCATCCCCCCCAAATATCCATAGTAATGTGTAGGTAACAAACAGACCCAGGAAATGTCTGATATTTCAGCCTTAGTTTAGCTTCTCTGAATTTAGCAAAAAAAAAAAAAAAAAAAAAAAAAAAGTC
>NW_027530974.1:11366451-11398962 GCF_008692635.1 Crocuta crocuta
AAAAAAAAAAAAAAAAAAAAAATTGTGAGCTTGTCCAAAGTGGAGATGTCTTTTAAATCCATCCCATTGATAAATATCTAGAGTACCAAGTACCATGCAAGATCCTAAGGATACAGTGATGAATAAGACAGATTGAAAGTCCTTCTTTCTCAAGGCTTACAGGGATGGTAGACAAACAGGCAGTTATAATGTAGCATGATGAGCTATAGAATCAGGAGCAAAGAAAGCACCTGTCAAACACATCCGTAAAAGAGCAGAGTCTCAGTTGAGCCCTGAAAAACGCATAGAGATTGTTCTAGGCAGAGGGGGTGTGTATTGATAGGGCTGGAGGCAGAAAAGTGTACACTGTGGAAACTCGGGGAGCCGAAAATAATTGTTCTGCTGTCATGTCGGGTGGGGGGGATGGGCGACTGGTAAGGTGTGAGCCTGGAGAAGTAACTAGAGCCAGGAAAACAGCCCTCCTATTGTATGCTTCTGTGAAGTGGCCAGAAGAGGCAGAACGTTGATCCATGCTGGCACAGGGTGAGGGTGAGGAAAAGCAGGAATGGCAAATGGGCATGTGTCTTCTTTTAGGATGTTGGAAATGTTCAAAAATTAGATTATGGTGATGGCTGTTCAACTCTGCAAATATACTAAAATTCATTGTCTTGTACACTTAAAATGGGTGGATGTTATGGTATGTAAATTATCTATGGAGATAGAGCTAGGAGCATAAGAAGTAGATAACCCCTGCTAAGAAGTTTTGATGCTCTCCCAGTGCAGGCAGGGGGGTATGGAGATACAGATCCATGTGCCGGCTTTTTAGAAAGCTCGCTGTGGGATCCTATACAACCCCTGCTGTGTAAGGCTCAGGTGAGGGGAACAGAACAGACCTCAGCAGAGCATCTATCTACTGTATAAGCAATACTGCATAGACACTTTTTGCACACGATCGCACTGAAATCCCACAGCAACCTGCTGGCACATTTACTCTATCTGGATGGTTTATTGCTGCTGCAATAGAAATGCAATTCTATTACATCTGAAATATACCGCCTTACCTATGAGAAAATGATGGCTCAGGGAGGTGACGCCATTTGCCCAAATGGACCCAGACAGGAAGTAGCAGAGCCAAGCTTGGAGCCCAGGAGGTATCTGACCTAAGGCTTGGTCTTTCTGTTCACCCTGCTTTTCTGAGACTGTGAACTCTCCGCCATAGAGCAGATCTTGGTAGATTGCCCAGCAGTAATACGTAAACGTACTTGTATTCATTTCCTGTTGTTGCTGGAACAAATTACCACTAATTAGTGGTTTAGAGCAATACAAAGGTATTCTTTCTGGGGGTCAGAAGGCCCCTTCTAGAGGCTCTAGGGGAGAATCCATTTCCTTTCCTCTCCAGACCACCTACATCCCATGGCTTCTAGTTCTTTCTTCGCCACGGGATCACAGAAACCTCTGCGTTTGTCTTCACATCTCCTTCTTTAACCTGACCCTCTTGTGTCCTTATGGGGACCCTTGTAATTTACATTGGGCCCATCTAGATAATCCAGCATGATCTCTTTATCTCAAGAGCCTTCATTAAATCACACCTGCCAAGTCTCTTCTGCTGTGTAACCNGGGCACCACAGCCCTGCTCTAGAAACCTGTGTTTGAATGGATTCTCAGAATAAACACAGCCTTCCACATTTTGACCTTGAACATAAACTCAAAAGCTTCTCTTTATTCAAAACAACTCTTTATCAAACAATACAGTCATTTGTCTCCCATTTTAAATGCCCTCCTCGTGAAACTTTAGAGGAATAAAACAGACTAAAACCTTGATGATGTGCCATTAAGAATATTATTTTCCTTTGAAGGTATTATTACGAATTGATAAATTGCAGCCTTGCTTTAATCTGTCAAGCCCTCAGAGAGAGCTCACACTGAAGGAATGTGGAAGCTCAGACAAATGAGAACAAGCACACATGGAGAATAATGTTTATATTGCTCAGAAACTGTTTTGAGGCAAACTTTCTCTTCTACAGTGTCATTTAAGACAAGTATGTGCTTCATAAAGCACTGTTTCAATAGGTCCGTGTCTTATTTTTTTTAAAGGTTCTGGGGTGTCTGTTTTGTTCTAGATCCCCCTCCTATAGCAACAGCTGTAAATTGTCAAAGGCAAGGCACCAAATTGCAACAGAAGATGAAGAACAAAAGCAGAGGCCATGAGGCGGCCTTAAACCTGCTGACCGAAAGCACAATTTAGAGAAAGACACTTATCTATTGTTATTCAAGGGTCCAGGGATCTGAGGGGTTATTCTTCCAAAGGTGGGAGGTTATATATATCTATACCTATATAAATATATCTAGATATAGATATAGAATATATGTCATCATAGAATATAGACCATTATATAGGATATAGGTAGATAGGTAGGTAGGTAGATAGATACATACATACATAGATATAGATATAGATATAGATTAGATATAGATATAGATAGAATGGTAAGAATTTGAGAGTTGGAGAGGATGGAATGTTCCTTAGCTCTCATGCAGAATTTTCTTGTTCATTTTCATCTCTCTTTGACCAATGATAATCATGCCTTTCTCTGTTGAGTCCTGTCACCTTCACAAAATATATTACCCTCTTCACTTTTTGTTGTATTATGATCAGTATATCACCATGGACTTTTTTTTATTCCTCAATTTGAACCCCACAGCTGACTTCTGCTAAAAGTAGTTGGGTTTTTTTTTTCTTAATGTTTATTTATTTTTTAGAGGGAGCGCACGCACAAGTGCAGGAGACGCAGAGAGAAAGAGAGAGAGAGAGAGGGAGACAGAGGATCCGGAGTGGGTTCGGTGCTGACAGCAGAAAGCCCCATGCGGGGCTCAAACTCACGAACTGTGAGATCATGACCTGAGTCAAAGTTGGACGCTTAACTGACTGTGCCACCCAGGTGCCCCTAAAAGTAGTGTTTTAGTTCAAAAATGTCCTAGGCGGTTAACCAGGTTTAGTGTCACTGAGTAGAACCCTGGCGACTCAGGGATCTTGCTCTCTGCCATTAACTGCTTTTGTGACTTTGGGGTCAGTCTCTCTGGATCTCCACTTTTCCGTATGAAGTACAAGCCGGCCAGGATTATATAACAGGATTGTGAGCCCAGAGCATCCAGTGAATATGGGAACCATGGGATGGATCTTGATTTGGGGTTTCCAAGAAGTTGACCCAGAGATACAAGTAGCTTACTTGAGAGGCACGCTCAGGAAATACTGGCAGAAGTTTGGGGAGATAAGATAGGAAAGAGAAGGAAGGCGATAAAGAGCGTATTATCAAGCCAGTTACTACTGTAGGCACCACGCCTCCATGTGATTCCAGTTTGGGGGTGTGGAAACTGGGTATTTATTCACACACTCCTCCATCATCCGTTGAATGCTATTGGGGTGGAGGGGACATTGTCTCTCCAGCATGTCTTGCTCCTTTACTCCTACAATCAGGGGGGAAAAAGCTCTCTCTACAGTTGCAGATGTTCCCCATGGGCTTTCTAATTCTGGACATGCGTGCCAGCGGGGGATATGGGCGGGGTGTTGATTACATCTGCTACAATGTGTGTGAAAGGGGCAGGGAAGTATGGGAAATGAACGGTCAGTTAGGAAATGAGAAAGCAGTGTCTGATGTTTTGGTTTCTTTTAAACTTGTCAGGAAGGTTCCAGAGATTACAAGGCATTGTTCTGTACTGTGAAGCAATGTAAACATGCTACCTTTGGCGGTGGATAGAAACAAGAAAAGAAATTGGCGGCTAAATGTTAAAGAAGAGTTTATAAAAGTCCTGACCAGAGTGAAATCACGACGAGTATGTTAGTAAATTCTGTTGGCCTTTGTCACTTACATAGAGGCATTTTGAAAACACCACTCTGCAAAAATCTGCAATGCAATTTTCCCTCACTACCTGTTGTTCAGAAAATGACATTAAAATGTTAATATGCGATGACAGTTTAACTAACTAAGAGTTCATCTTTACTTGCTTGGTATAGAAGGTTCCGTTTGGCTAGGAGCCTTCCCTTACGTGTTCGGGTCTTTCTTGTCATGCATAGCCATTGGGCCAATCAGTTCTATGATCACCCATTGCTCCTTGAAAGACTTTGGCCTTCAGATATGCTCTTAGAAATAAGGGGGGGTGGGAAGCATGGGATGATTAAATTCATTTTCCCCCTTCTGAACTTTATTTCTGAGAACGCAGATTGCCAAGATCTCTGAAATATAAAAGAGGCTTAGCAATCAATCACGAGGGAAGGAGGTGATGGAAGGGAAAGAGACAGCTGGCCAAGGAGCTCTAAGCTTCAATCATTTTGTATTTCAAGACAAGAGAGCAGGATTGCTGACTTTTACATTTCCTTTGAGAGGTGGTATGCTAAGGGCATATTGAATAGTCTCGTAAAGCCAAGCATAGGAGTAGCTCCTTCAGGAAACAGTCAAACTGGTAAAAAGTGAAACTCCTTGGGTGAATATTAAATAAGATTTGACTTCTGTGCACCTTCAAATCTTAGAATGAGAACAGACTTCTCAGAGCATCTAAGTTGACCCTGTTAGTTGACATAAGAGAAAAAAACAAGACCTTGAAAGGTTCAGACATCTGTCTGCCAGGGCCATTGAGCTTATGAATTCAAGTGTCCAGGGATCATTCTCCCCACCACCACCCTGCACCCGGCTACATTGTCCCTTCTTCTCTCCCCCTCCCCATTTTATTCTCCCCTCTTTTCCTGTTGCCAAAGCAAGAAGTTCATTTAAACAAGGAAACCCCTGACTTGAATGACCACTATCAAGGATTCCTTTCTCTTACCTTAGCGTCACATGGAGCCCCTCAACTGCCTTCAAAAACTGTGACGTCACCTTTGGCGTTACAAGGACAAAAACAACACATTGAAATCTCCCAGTCAAATAAGGTCTGCGATGCTCTGTACTGTAGTTTGTAGTGATTTGTTGAACACAGAGAGTAAAATAATTTACCGTTACCTAAGGACGGAAGTTGAACGAACAAGCCCCCGATGGAGAAAGGAGAAGTTTTCACAGAAACAATCTTTTTCCGGACCTTGTCTCTATTTGGTCTCCCCTTTGAGCAGCGACCCATAGACCATTTCATTTAAAAAAAAAAAAAAAAAAAGTCTGTCTTCTCTGCCCCACTTCTGTCAGCTTCTCTTTGCTGGACACAGTCTGATGGAATTGTCATTTAAACACCTCTGAACTTGTGTTGGAATAATACTTCCTGTGGGGGGAGGGGTAGATTTTGTTTGGAGAGGTATTTTCTAAGAAAAAAATGCAAAAACATATGACTTGGGAAATTTAGAAAAAAACACATGACCCACTGAACACATTGCTAGGTTCCCCCGCCCCCGTTCCCCAGGGCCTTGGAACAAGCCTGTGCCTAATTTAAGTGTCATTACCCTCTCGATAAATCCATCTATATGTCCCAATGTCCATCCATCTCAAGAAATCTGTGCTATACTCTGTCTGGCTGGATTTATGGCCACATCCTTGGCTGGTTCCCTTCCTGCCTGAGTTCCATCTTTCACAAGCTGCCCCTATAAATGCTCAAAATGCTAATCTAATCATGTCGCTGCCCCCCGCCCTTGTGTGAATCACTGGTCCCCCATTATCTAAAGGATACACCCAAAATTCCTTAGAAAGGTATCCAAGACCACCGTGGAAGCCAATCCTTGCCACCCCCCAATACTTCCTGTTGCCAAGCCCTTAGGACCATCTCCACATTCCAGCCATGCACCCCGTCTACAGTCCCTGGGGTATGTTGGGCTCCCCTGCCATCAAGCCTGCAATGTCTGCTCCTTCTCCCCCAGCATCTGCCCAGTGCACCCCTCTTTTTGACCCTGCTCCCAGATCATCCACAGCAAAGCCTCTCCAGGATCCCTGATAAAAATGACCACTTCTTCCCTTACTGCACTCACCTTTACAGCATCTTAAGTCCTGGGACTCTTTATTGCTCTGATGAACTTCTTCCCCCTTCCCCCTACAAAGCTTGAGGATAGTTATGTGTCTTTGTATTCCCAATGCCGGGACATAGTTGTGTAGAATGAGTGTTTGTTGAAAGATGCCCAGGCCAGTGAACTCTGAAATCACCATGGCAGAATCATGTCTCAAGGGACACATGTATGTGTTTGGCAGCTTTTCAGGATAAAGTAAAGGAATTAATGATAAGATAGGGACTCAGAATGACTCCATTCAAATTACTTTATTTTTTTAATGTTTATTTATTTTTGAGAGACAGAGACAGCGTGTGAGTGGGGGAGGGGCAGAGAGAAAGAGGGACAGAATCCAAAGCAGGCTCCAGGCTCTGAGCTGTCAGCACAGAGCCTGATGCAGGGCTCAAACTCATGAACTGTGAGACCATGACCTGAGCCAAAGTTGGATGCTTAACCAACTGAACTACCCGAGTGCCCCACTTGATTTTACTTTTTTAAATAAAGTGAGAGCATGAGAGGGGGAGAAAGAGAACCCCAAGCTGTCCCTGAGCCACCAGCGCAGAGCCTGACACCGGGCTCAATCCCACACACCAGGAGATCATTACATGAGCCAAAATCAAGAGTCGGACACCCAACTTACTGAGCAATCCAGGAGCCCCTTGAATTACTTTAATACCCAATCTTTATCATAGATTTTGCTGGACTACTCTAGCAATCATCGGCCTGGTATACCACTTTTGTAGATCTTTGCAGCAGGGATCAAAGATGGAATTGGATGGGGCACCCTGGGTGGCTCAGTTGTTTAAATGTCTGACTTCGGCTTAGGTCATGATCTCACGGTTTGTGGGTTCGAACCCCACATCAGGCTCTGTTCTGTCAGCTTAGAGCCTGGAGCCTGCTTTGGATTCTGTGTGTGTGTCTCTCTCTGCCCCCTGCCTTCTCATTCTCTGTGTCCCTGTCTCTCTCTGTCTCTCAAAAATAAATAAACATTAAAAAATTTTTTTTAAAAAGATGGAGTTGGAGGCCAACTGGTGAAAAGGGGGTGGGGATACCCCAAGCATATTTTTGTCCTTTAAATGCACAAAATAATTACTGATTCTAAGTCACAAATTTCTTCACAGTTCCAAAGCGAGTCACATTAGCCCATTGAAAAGGCCAGCACTAACACCATTTTTCCAAAATGTAGTGCTCGTACGGGAAGAAAAATGAAATGTAGTGTTGCATGGAAAGAGTTGGAGAGTGGTCCCGCCACCTCTCGGGTGGAAGACGAGGCCAGATGGCCCTCTCTCCGCTTCACCTCCACCCCATCGGCATTGTCCCTGCAGGACCAGTGGCTGCCTTGGCCGGAGACTATTGTATTTGTCTTTCTTCGGGTGGACGGTGGGGGGTTGGAGTGGGGTCAATTCTGCTTTCTTTTTACTACCTTAAGCATTCCACCTACCTCCTAGTTTCTCCCTATGCCCTGATTCCTTCTACACATGATTGTGACCATTCCACATGCTTGTGCATTCAGCGAGCATCTCTAAATGCGGCGGTGCCGTGCAGGCCACTGAACTCAGGCTGCAAAGCAGCTAGTGGTCTCGCCTTCTTGACTTTGGAGTGCAAGTGCGCTTCAGAGAGGAAAAATTGTAGAGGCCCAGGGAGCCCTTCTGAGCTCAGGCATGAGAAGAGACCCCCATCCAAGGACTGCAGTATATCCGCCAGCATATACCTGCATGCACCCCTTGCTTGCGTCATGTGGCTCTGGCACAACCTGGGTGACATGAGTGTTATTACTTCGAGAAACTCTCCCTATGTGTGTGCATGGAGGGGATCCTGTGCAGCGGGTTTTCCTTTCAAGTGAATGATCCCCCCAAAAAACATGCAACAAACATGGCAACATATTCAGGGAATTCAGTAAGACACAATCATTCTTTCTTTTTAATGTTTTTTTAAAAAAATTTTTATTTGGAGAGAGAGAGAGAGCGCGCGCGCGCGCGCGCATGAGTGGGGGAGGGGCAGAGAGAGAGGGAGACACAGAACCTGAAGCAGGCTCCAGGCTCTGAGCTGTCAGCACAGAGCCCGACCCAGGCTCATACTGGTGAATGGTGAGATCATGACCTGAGCTGAAGTCGGACACGTAACCGACTGAGCCACCCAGGCGCCCCCACAATGATTCTTTCTAAAACCAAATCAAATGATAAACGTTTCTTCACCTTTTAGATGCCAAATACTTGCTAAACAACACGGTTGATTTGGAATTGGGTTATTTAAAACTTGCCTCTCATTCCCGGGATGGCTCTGCTCTCCAAATGTTTCCTTTATGTCTGCACGAGAATGAAATCACTTTCACAGCCAGATTCAGGAGCCGCAAGGAGACAGAGTTCTCTTCGTGGCATAGACACATGCTCCATCTACCGCTTGTAAAATTATAACATCATTACGATATCACGATCGAGTGATCGAGAATTGTTCTGTGTCGTGGCAAAAGAGAGGTGGGAGAGGTCCTCTATGCAGCGATCAAACAGTGTGAAACGCTGGTGTCTCAAAAAGCGTACGGGAAACAAACCACAAATTGCGCGCGAGCACGCGTGCGCGCGCCTACGCGGCAGATAACAAATACTGAAAGGGTTTATTATGTTGCCTCTTTTCCTCTCTTTGCTCTTGCACACTCATCTACCCCCCCGCCCCCACCACCACTCCGATGGCCTTAAAGTGACCAGGTTGAGAGGAGGATTCGTTATCCCCCGCCCTTCACCGTTTACCTGGCCCTGGAGCACCAGAGCAGCTCTCTAGCAGGTGCGTCTGGGCGCCCCCCGCAGAGGGGTAATGCCTTGTGCCTGGGGACCTCTCTGCTTGTTCTCACACTTTGCCTCTTGCTTAGAATATCCCTTTGCCCTCTTCCCTGTGGCTGCCTGTCCAGGTCGAGGTGTGTCCTGCCCCGGGATCACATGCTGATCCTCCAAACCAGAAGCTTTGCCTTCTAGTAACTCTTAAGACGCTGCTCAAAGGCATCCTTTGCTCTTGCTCTTATTCTTACTGTCTTACCATGTTACATGGTAAACTCTTCAAGGGCATGCACTCTTCTTGGGCTCCAGGGCGCAGTGCCCTTGAACTTCCCTAGCAGCATCCAATAAGCATTGGATTGAATGCATTGAAGAATCAGGGAGCGGAACTGTGGTGAGTTTAGAGTCCTATTTCTGAGTTACAAATAGAATGGCTTCTCTGTCTGGTGGTGGCAAGGTGAGTCGGAGGAAGAGGAACTGCCCCCTCCATGTCTGTGACAACTGGGGTGGGTTTTTTTTTTTTTGAGACTCTATCCCCTAATCCTCATACAAATTCTTTTTACTGTTTCCTAGAGACATGGGTACAGACCAGAGATAAAGACAGCCAGGAGAGAGATAGCTCTGCTGTTATTTATATGCCTTTATCAAATCTTTCTTAGTCTTACTTTAACTTTTTAGAAATCCCCTTGTAGAACTGAATCTGCCTAAGCAATTTCTTTAAAATTAAATGCGGCCAGGGGCGCCTGGGTGGCTTAGTCGGTTAAGCATCTGACTTTCGCTTAGGTCATGATCTCTCGGTTTGTGGGTTTGAGCCCCGCGCCAGGCTCTGTGCTGACTGTCAGCTCAGAGCCTGGAGCCTGTTTCAGTCTGTGACTCCCTCTTTCTCTGACGCTCCCCTGTTCACGCTGTCTCTCTCTCTCTCTCTCCCCTAGAAATAAATTTAAAAAAACATTAAAAAATTAAAATTAAATTAAATGCAGCCATCAGTATTCATAGTGCCACCTACTCTTCCTCCCATTTGGGGGCCGTGTGCAGGTGTTACAGATGTCTGAGGCCGTGCTTCTGTTCTCCTTGATGTAAACCTGGCCAGCTCTCTCCCCACCCCTTCCGCCAAGTTTACTGGTGGGAACACTCACCAGACAAGGTTATAGATCAGCCTCAGCCATGCCGCCTATGGCTATCAGCCTTGTCTTTGCAACATTGCAAACACTGCATTTGGTCTCGATTCCTGCCTAAGCGTTGCGGTCTGGAAAACGCTGTCGATACCCACCTTTTCAATGGGCTCAGGTGACAAGTTTTGGAATGGCCCAGAACTTCGTGATTTTTCAGAGCAGGCTTTGTGACTGTCACAGTATGAGGTGCTGCTGCAGAAAAGTAATCCCAGAGACACCGGAGGCCACACCATAAAAATTCTCCCCGGTCTCTGCTTCTCTTCCAAACCAAACTGATGTGAGTTGTTCAGCCCAATGTCCTACGATTACTCAATGTGGTGGTCCTTCCTGGTTCCTGCACCGAAGAGGAAGAAAATCTTTAGGTTGAACGAAATAGCATATATACCCCTTCTTTCTTCTATTAGACAGTGAGCAATCTGAGAAAAAGCTCACGTTGGAAAGATTTCTGTTCTGGTTACGTAGGAAGAATTCCACAAAGCAGCTCCGAACATAGGTTCTTTTTTTTTACATATCATTTAACATGTTCGCCTCCTTAAAGAAGTAGAAGTTTTCCAGTTCACAGTCTGACCAGGGGATAACTGTCGTGAGCTATGTTCATTTCCAGCCCTCACTAGGGCACCTCATGACCAGTGAGCTGATTGAACCAGAAAGTTCTTGAATTGCAGGGGGAGGCCTTCTCAAGGTACAAACCACATGTAAGTAGTGGGTGGTTGTACCAGATAGCTTAATTGCAGGCCTCGGCTTGTCTTGACCTATATATCATACACACATATATATAAATTATATTTTGTCTTGACCTATATTATATATATATATACACACATATGTAAATTACATATTCNAAGATGCCATTTACTTGAGCCCTATCAAATTGTTCACATTTCCAGAATCCACTTTCCTGCATCAATTTTCTTTCCAAATCCCAGGGAGCCTCTTTTCCTGGTTGTCTTTGCGAGGAGATGAAATGTTGCATGTTGACTAGAAATTCCAGAACTGAAACTGAGGTAAGCTGTGTGTTCGCATTTCCCCTAACTGGCAGGTCCTCACATCCCCATTCCCAATAGGGATGTGGCTTCCCCTGTGTGACTTCCCCTCTGCTTGCTACACGCTGCTGGTGTTGAATGTCACACGCCTTATACACTTCTGTTTGGAACTGCTGACATTCCATTTTCAAATGCAACTTTCCCCAGCTACCGCTTAAATCCATTTCTAGATCTTTCCCCTGAGACACAAATGATGACCTTTCTACTGCTTGTCAGTTATTTACTCATTATAAAGATTAACCTACCTAAAGCCGCCATTCTAGGTTGGCTCTCAAGGGACAGTTTCTCTGCATAAAGTACACTAGACTTGAAATCAACCAACGTGGGTCCAAAATCCAGTTTCTATCACTGTTAGCGCCTCTACTTTCTCATCTGTTCAGTGGATCAGTTCCTGACCCGCAAAGCATGTTCTTCCTGACTACAATTAATGAGGTGTATATTCATAATAACTGTGTAATTGGTGATGTGACATTCAATGTAAATGAGAGGGTTTTGAAATTTCTTCTTTTATCATTAAAGCTAAGACCCTAAAGACATAAAGACCAATATCTTGATTTTACAAGTAAGGAAGTGGCATCCCAAGGTCCCACGATCAGATCGTTAGCGGCAAAGCTGGGAACCAAACCCCGGGCCAAGGCTTCCCAGTCCGCTGGGTTTTTTCCTCCTTAACATTGTGAATTTGCAGATTCCAGTACATACAAATTAATTTCGTGCTTCCTGCCAGGAATTAAGTTAAGCACTGAAGGTACAGAAAGAAAGCCTAGTTTCCACTCCCAAAAAGATTATGAACAATTAAGGGAGAGAAATATGTCACCAACTAATTAATACAAGGTAGAATGAAGTAAATGTTATAAGAGACAAAATATGTTTGCATTTCTCTAATGAGGACATGACATTTAAACTGGGCCTTGACCTTCACATGAAAAGTTTGGCAACAGGGGCACCTGGGTGGCTTAGTCGGTTAAGCGTCCGACTTTCGCTTAGGTCATGATCTCGCGGTTCGTGGGTTCGAGCCCCGCGTCGGGCTCTGTGCTGACTGCCAGCTCAGAGCCTGAAGCCTGTTTCAGTCTGTGACTCCCTCTCTCTCTGACTCTCCCCTGCTCAAGCTGTCTCTCTCTCTCTCTCTCCTAGAAATAAATAAAACATTTTAAAAAATTTAAAAAAAAATTTGGCAACATGGTCAAGTTGGGGTAAGAAGCACGTCTCAGGCAGAAGACATTATACAAGGAAAACCAAAGGGTCTTGAGAGTCCATGGTGTGGACTGGGAATATAGGAGAGACTAGTGTTAAGGGGCATGTAGAATTTCTAGGTAGATGTGTTGAGAATTTAGATTAAAAACGTAGTTTGGGGCCATATCATCAGAGTTTTGGCCTGTTTTTGGTAAATGGACAGCTATTGCAGCTTTGAGGAAGCTGGGTGTATATGATAATCTAATCTTTTAGGAAAGTATTACCTAAAAGGACAATCCAGGTTGGGTGAGAAGGGCCAAAATGACATGCATGCTGGTGATGGAGACAAGAGACCAGATTCTGAAACATGGCGCGTCGCGATTGAATGTAAATGATCAGGAACTTACATCATTGTTTACTATAAGCTACCCCCTCTGGTGTTCCCCAAAAGGGTATCCTTCAACATGATTTTGTCATCTCATAGACCCCAGGTTATGTCTTTTATATATAGAATTTTAGCTAAAATGAATTCCTGAGTATTTTTTTGTATAATCACAGGGGAAAGAATAGGGCACTGTTGCTCACACAACTAAGTAGCTTGTTTCATAAGGAAATGGCACACTTTCCAGTTCTGGATCAATAATAATACTGGAGTGTCCCCAGATCATGGTTTCAGAATGCATGCTTGATAAATGGGAAGCCCATGAGGATTAAAACAAAACAAAAACAAAAACCTTTTTCAAGTAGGTTCCATGTCCACTGTGGGGCTTGAACTCATGACCTTGAGATTAAGAGTCACATGCTCTACCGACTGAGCCAGCCAGGGCCCTATACCATCCCTCCCCATGTGTGGATTTTTGTAGCAGATTCATGGAAATTTAAGAACAGAATTTGTATCGCTAAAATGGCCACTTTTGGTTTGAAACTTCTGATTTACAAGTTCTGTAACTAGTTCTATACTTGTCAAAGCTCAGGTTGTCCCTCAAGTTGATATTATCTAACCCGGATAATTCCACTGGTAGAGACAAAACTGAAATTTCATCCAACTGAAACCACCTACATTGAATTTTCATTCATGGAACATAAGGTTTGTCAGTATTCTCATTGTTCTAAGTTGATATTTTAAGAAGCACTTTGAAAAATACTCTCCTTATAATTTCTCTAATTCACACCTAATCTACCATAAGTTGTCTCAATAATCCAAATTCTCCTGTGGCCCAGATTTCCCCTACAGGCAAAACTATAAGCCTGAGGTCATACCTCCAAACGAGAAATTAGCCTGCCGAGACTAGATACCTGACTTGTTCTGGGCTAATTTTTTTATTTTTTATTTTATTTTTTTTAATGTTTTATTTATTTCTAGCAGAGAGAGAGAGAGGAGAGAGAGACAGCGTGAGCAGGGGAGGGTCAGAGAGAGAGGGAGTCACAGACTGAAACAGGCTCCAGGCTCTGAGCTGGCAGTCAGCACAGAGCCCGACGCGGGGCTCAAACCCACGAACCATGAGATCATGACCTAAGCGAAAGTCAGACGCTTAATCGACTAAGCCACCCAGGTGCCCCTGTTCTGGGTTTAAAGTAGCAGGTATAGGTTTAAAATTGATTGAGAGTAGATGCAGTTAGATCTCCTATATTCTAGTGAGTGGCTGGCTCCCTTCGTTCTCATTCCAATGAGAAATGAAGTTCATTTGTATTTAAATGTGGCTACTGTTTACACTGAACATATTGCTTCATCAGAAATTTGTAATGTACTACAAATTAAATTATATACATATATATATAGTTATGAAAAATGAATGAAAAATTTCCAGTTTATGAAAATGCTATTAACTTATTAAGCTGTTTAACTCTGTATACACACACACACACACACACACACACACACAGACCCTCTCCCCTCTCAGGTTCCAAAAAAGCATATCTCTCAATTTGATGTTGTCATTTCTTAGACAATAACCAGGCTATATCTTTCATTTACAGAATATTAGCTCAAACTAGTTTCTAAATATTTTTATACATATCAATATGTCTATATATATGTATTTTAAAGTTTATTTATTTTGAGAGAGAGAAGAGCATGCACGCACACATGAGTTGGGGAAAGGCAGAGAGGGGGAGAGAGAGAATCCCAAGCAGTCTCCACACTGTCAGTGCTGCCTGACTTGGGGCCTGAACTCCCAAACCATGAGATAATGACCCAAGCCAGGATCAAGAATCAGACACTTAACTGACTGAGCTACCCAGGTGCCCTATATGTATTTTTACATATGGAGATGAATAGTATTTTTCATAAGAGCTAAAACCTAGAAACGGTCAAATGTCCAACAAGAATAGAATGGATAAATTATAACGTAATCTTACAATGCTATATTACAAAGCAATAAATGTGCAAACTACAATTAAATAGATAATTCCCACAACCATGGCCTTGAGTGAAAGAAACTAGAATACATATTGTGTGATTCAATTTATATGAAGTTCAAAAACATGCACAATTAAATTATACTGTTAGAAACAACTTCCCGTGAACTAGGGAGGGGGTTGAGGTTCGTGACTGGAAGTGAGCATCAGTAGGGATATACCTTGATCTGCGTGATGTCTGCATGGATGTTCTTGGCACTTTGTTCGCAATGATGCACACATTTGGATGTCGTGGAGCTGGAAATCGGATTGTCTAGATGTATTCCAGACCTGTCATTCATAACTGTGCAATATTTCTATCATAAAAGATAGGATGTTCTGAAAACATAGTAAAATCAAACATATTCATGGAGTTCTGTGTGCTTATTGCTGTGGGACTTAGAAATGACATACAACTTTGGTTTCAGCCTTCAGTTCACTAAGTGAGAAAAGCCGTAAGTAATACGGAACATTCATTATTCACATAGCATTCTTTTGTTTTTTTTTTTAAATATTTTATTTATTTCTAGGAGAGAGAGAGATAGCGTGAGNGTTTTCAAGCAGAAGGATGATGGGATAAAAATAGTTCTTGAGCAAATAAAGCTCACTCAGCAGTAGTACTCAGGGAGATGTGGTGGAGAAGCATTAACGATCTCCATGTGAGGGGGAGAGAGTAGAAGCAACAGGAATGGAGCAGTGGAGGTGGCATGTTTTAAAATTAAAAAGTTGGGGCGCCTGGGTGGCTTAGTCGGTTGAGCCTCCGACTTTCGNTTAAATTAAATTAAAAAGTTAACGGAACGGGTGGCGATTGGCTAGGGACTAAATGAGAGGAAAGAGTTAATGGCACTTCCACTGTAGAACAGAATTCCAGAGTCTTGAAGAGAACTATAAATTGTCATAAAATCCCATCCAAATGAAAGTGTCAACACCGAGCCCCGTTGTGAAACACTGTGAGAGCATACATTTTAAACCAGCAGCTGAGCTGGGTTGGACTGGTCACTCATTCTCCTGCTGAAGCTTCTCGGTGGCCCATGGTGGGCATTTATGCAAAGGTTGGTCAGCCTATGGCCATGGAAAAGAGCAAGCCTACCTGCTAACAGGGGTGCACCTCTAATGCTAGTCTTAACTTACTCTGTGACAGCCAACTAAGGTAATCTATGTGAATTGTTACTGGGAATTAAATGGTTTGGGCTCCATTGCACTGTCTCTCAGTAGGCAAAGGGCGTAGAGTATAAAGGCACCATTTCCTTCAGAGCTTCTCAGAATATGGAGGAATTGTCATAAGCAATTATCAATTAAATAGTCTTCATCTAGCCTGATTGCTGTAGGTGACTTAGAAAGCATCTCAAAGTATTATGTGCCACAGAGTCACATCACACAGATCACCAATTACCATGGGTACATAGCAAAAGGGTGTGAAAAGTGCTTGGATGCCATGTTAAATATTCATAATGAAGGATCGAAGCAGAAGGTTCCCCTTTGATCCCCAGTTACAAAATTTTCCACAATGCTGGCAGGGGTGATGCATTATGAATGCATGTGAATAAAATGTCCATCAAACCATCATGAAAAACCACCACCAAGATGCAAAATGATTGTATTTGCAAAGGACTGACGCAACCTTTTAATTCCTTGATCTTACCTCCTCACTGCGTAGAATACATTTTTTCTTTATTTTAGGTAAGAAATCTTAAAAGATTGCTGAGAGTTTAAGCAATTTGGCCTCCATCACGATGTTAAATGTAGAGTAGGAAAAAACTCTGAGTTAGTCAAGAAAGTCATGTTTGAATTTTGGGGACCCAGGTTGCATCAATTAACCAGTCTGCCATGCTTTCTTTTCCTACAAAGTAAAGGAGTCCAGGGTTTTTGAGAGGATCAAAGAGATAATGGATGTGAAAGCAGGGTTCAAATGTGAGATCCCATTAGTGTGACTAGAATGTGAAATTCCCCTACATTTCTGAACTTTGCAGAGCCCGCTTGAGGAATATCGATCTCCTAGAACAATGTGCATCTTGTTCACCCTGCTGCTGTAACAAAGGTTTAAAAAGGAAAGTACTGTTTTTAACCATTCATATGAATATTTAACACAACATCACACTGCATGTCATAGAGCTTTTCATCTCCTGAGTGGTAATTAGCGATCAGCATATGGAATACCACTACATGGGGTGACTGGCAGGTGGACGAGCCAGTCTTTCATTCATTTTTCCAAACATCGTTGCTATTCCATGTGTACGGGCACTGCAGACACGGGGAAACATAAGATATAATTGCTCTCCACAGAGTCTCAAAGTCTACAGGGGGAGGGAGGGAAATAACCACATAGCCACTCAGCCGCGTGAGAGCTGAGGCATGAAGGAAATGTTACTGGAGCACAGAAGGAAGAGGGACTGACTCTGCCTACATAGGCAAGGAAGTCTTGTCCAGGAATAGACAACTGAACCACAGGTCATACCAATGTCTGGTGAACCAGCTAGATGGGATATTGGGGTTGTGGGCTGTCTATAGCAACGTGACCCTAAGAGTTCCCAATCAGGCCCTACATCTCAGGATACTCCTCAGCCTCTTGCCCATCCAGGTACAGCTTGGGAGCATTTTCCTTGAAGTTTTCTAAGGCTTCATAAGGTGCCTGGGGCTAGGGGCCTGGCAGCTATCTGACTGGGAGCCCTGGGCTGAGGCCAGAACCCCTGTGGGCCCTGGACCACTGTTTCTCCTTTTTGGGATAATCTCCAACCTTATAACTTCATCCCATCCCAATGCCTGGCATGTGAGGTTGATCAGATGTCCCAAGGAGTTCAGAATACCCACCAGGGGTTGGTTGTGGGTCCTGTGGCCTGTCTCTCATTCCAGGAGGGTGGACTGACGAACAGAATGTTCTCCTTGGCCAGCATGCGTGTGTGTGTGTGTGTGTGTGTGTGTGTGTAAATCAGGTGAGATCAGTGCTGACGTGCTGATTTGGGAGGACTCAAACAGTTTCTGTAGACAAGGACCCTGCACCCTGTAGGAATGACCATGGTCTGTGAAGCAGTAGCGTGTGACTCCCCAGGACTGTTCCCCACACTGGAAAACTTCCCACCTACAGAGCTGACCGCTAAGTCAGCGCTCGGTAATCAGAATAGCTCAGTCATTATGATAGAAATACCCACCCAAAAGAATGAAACTGGACCACTATCTTACACCACACACAAGAATTAACTCAAGATGGATTAAAGACTTGAACATAAGACCTGAAACCATAAAAGTCCTAGCGGGATATCTAGTTTGTCAACCCCTTGGCATAGGTCTTGGTGATGCTTTTTAAAATATGACATCAAAAATGAGAGCTTTAAAAAGGCAGAAATAGGGGTGCTGGGGTGGGTTAGCTGGTTAAGCATCTGACCTCGGCTCAGGTCATGATCTCGCGGTCCATGGGTTCGAGACCCGCATCAGGCTCTGTGCTGACTCAGAGCCTGAAGCCTTCTTCGGATTCTGTTTCCCTCGCTCTCTAGCTCCTCCTCCACTCACACTCTGTTCTCTCTCTCAAAAATAAATAAACATTAAAAAAATTTTAAAAACGAGAAAACCTAGGTGGGAAGCTCCTTGGCATGGGTCTTGGTGATGATTTATTTGAATCTGACATCAAAAGCGAGCATTTTAAAAAAGCAGAAATAAACAATTGGGACTACATCACACTAACAAGCTTCTCTGGAGCAAAGACAAATTTCAACAAAATGAAAGGCTGAATGGGAGAAAATCTTTGCAAGTTATATATCTGACAATAGACCAAACTCCAAAATATATAAAGAACTCCTACAAATCAATAAGAATAAAAGATACAATCCACTTAAAAAAATGGGCAGAACACCTGAATAGACATTTTGCTTAAGAAGACGACCAATGGTCACCAAGTACATGAAAAGATGCTCTACACCTTTAATCATCAGGCAAATTCAAATCACCTCATCTGTTAGAATGGCTTTCGTCAAAAACACTAGAAATAACAAGTGTTGGTGAAGATGGGGAGGAAAGGGACCCCTTGTCCACTGTTGGTGGGAATGTACTTAGGAGCAGCCACTGTGGAAAACAGGATGGAGGTTCCTCAAAAAATGAGAATAGAACTACTCTATGATCCAGCAATCCTACTTCTGGGTAGTTACCCAACGAAAATGAAAACACTGATTCACATGGGGCGCCTGGGTGGCTTAGTCGGTTAAGCGTCCGACTTTCGCTTAGGTCATGATCTCGCGGTTCGTGGGTTCGAGCCCTGCGTCGGGCTCTGTGCTGACTGCCAGCTCAGAGCCTGGAGCCTGTTTCAGTCTGTGACTCCCTCTCTCTCTGACCCTCCCCTGCTCACGCTGTCTCTCTCTCTCTCTCCTGGAAATAAATAAAACATTAAAAAAAAAATTAAAAAAAAAAAAAGAAAACACTGATTCACAAAGATATTTGCCCTCCACATTCATTGCAGCATTATTTGCAATAGCCAAGAAATGGAAACAACCTAAATGTCCTTCAAAGGATTAATGAAGAAAGATGTGGTATATGTATGTGTGTATTACATACATCCAAAGGGGTATTATTCAGCCACAAAAAAAGAGAATGAAATCTTGCCGTTTGCAGCAACATGGATAGACCTCTAGGGCATTATACCAGGTGAAATAAGTCAAAGAAAGAAAAATACTGTATGATCTCTCTCATGTGTGGCTCTAAAAAAACCAAATAAGTAAAAACTAAGCTCATAGACACAGAGAACAGATTAGTTAGTTGTCCAAGCTGGGGAATAGGAAAAAACAGGTAAACTGTGTTTCATTTTGGTTTTAGTTTAAATAAATTGAATTGGAAAAAAAAAAGAAAGCAAAGAATATATCAAAGAAGAATGAATAAAGCCAATGTTGCCGATTACAGACATTATTTTAAAGGTACCTTTTCTCTTGTAATTACTTTTTGAGTTTAACTCAGTCCCAAGCCTTCAAAGTCAATGACACAGGTGTCCCTCAGGAGACGCTGGGGCTCTTCATTGATGAATCTAAATATGCACCTAGCCCCAGAGGTGGAAAAAATCAAGGAGGCTCAATAGGGGCAGCCAGGTGGGCTGGTTGATACATGATGACATGTCTAAGCCGCAGCAGCATATAGTGACCCTGGACCAACCTTCTGAGCATAAAAGCCACATGTCCCTGCTGTATTTTCTACCTTCAAAATTAAAAAAAAAAAAAATCTGCCAACAGAGTGCTTTCTGAGAACCAGCAATACACAAAAGTAGTCTTCTGCTGTTCTTCTGATTTCATTAAAATATTCCCCTTCTGCTCTTTGGTTTATTCTCTGACAGAGTTCTGTTCCTGTATCTTTTTCTCCCTCTAAAAAAAAATCATGCAAAAAACTGTAACTGAGGAACTCAAACTACCTCATCAGCATTTTGTTGCCATATGGCGGTGGCTGGTCTTGGAGGAATAAGCTTGAGACTTGGATGGATAACGAGGCACATTGCCCAGAGTGGCCAGAACACTCTGGTGAGCGCGGAGAAGGAAATGGACTTAGTTTAATTAGACTAAACTATCATGTTGGGGCTGGGGGACGAGAATCGCATAAACAGTATTTTCTGAACACACCTCCTTAAAAGATTGCTCAGGATCTCAGAAAATGAAAATAACAAGCACTCAGTGTGAGAAACCTTGTGAATTTCAAACCACAATGCAAGGGCGTCCTCCCTTGTGGCACTGATTTAACTCTGTGTGTGTGTGTGTGTGTGTGTGTTTACTAATTTAGTATCTGCTATTTTTCAATTCAAGTATTATTAACATACCCTGTTATATGCTGTATGTTTCACTGTTCTATAAGGATTCAACAATCTACACACTTCTCAGTGCTCACAGTGTAGCAGGATTCTCACATAGCATTGTAACACCAAGGCTTTTTTTTTTCTAGGAAGCAACTTTATTCATGGCAGCACTGCTCAGTTGGGTTCGTACCTAAAGAACTGAGCCCCAAATGTCACGTGGCTTAGTTTTCACTGTATTTTTTCACTTTTTGTCTCTCATATATGGTAACACACAAACATGTAGTCTGATGAAGTGGTTTCATGTTACAAGGTCATAAGGGACATTATCACCTACATAATCAGACTGCCTTGAGGTTATTTTTTTTTCTTTCCTTAGGGAGGAGTCCCTACCACATTAGCAAATAAGTGTACTTTTAATCCTTAGCACCTATTTCACCCATCCCCTCCAGCCACCTCCCCTCTCGCAACCACCAGTTTGTTCTCTGCATTGAAGAGTCTGTTTTTCTGTCTTTTTTTATTTTTTGCTTGTTTGTTTTGTTTCTTAAATTCTACATATGAGCTCTTTTTTTACATCCAAAATCTGCTGATGACACATGCATTGTTATTTACCTTGCGCAGAAGGTAAACAATTGACTTAAAGTGAGAAGGATGAGTTGGTTAATAAAACACAAGGCTTTTCTTCCCTCTTTCTCCCTTCTCCCATTCCCCATGTGAATCCCTCCCCCAGTGATAGATGTTGAAGGACAAATCAGAGCGCTTTCCTCTTGCACTGTAAGCACCTTGAAAATGAAGCATCCCAGTATTTTTAAGAAATTAAAGATCTAGAAGGATGTTAATTAAACCGTCAGAAAGCTTTTTGCCTCTCATTTCAGTGCACTGCATAACTATGTAGCCAGAATCTATATATAGCACTGGAGTGCTATTCTTGGCTATTCATATACTTTTAATTATTTAATTTAAACTATGTTTCAAACATAGAGGAAAAAAACTAGTTGCAGACCAGGTCAGATCAATCCAGCACCACAGAAATCTTCAAGTGTCTTTCTCCAATCACCTTATCCTCTGACACATCTCCTATCTGTGTCCTGGAAATCTTCTACATTATGCTGCAAATGACAAGTTGTAGGGAACTTTTTAAAAAGAATTTTTTAATGTTTATTTATTATTGAGAAATAGAGAGAGACAGAGCATGAGCAAGGGAGGGTCAGAGAGAGAGGGAGACACAGAATCTGAAGCAGGCTCCAGGCTCTGAGCTGTCAGCACTGAGCCCGACACAGGGCTTGAACTCACAAACCATGAGATGGTGACCTGAGCGCAAGCCGGACACTTAACCGACTGAGCCACCCAGGCGCCCCATAGGAAACTTTTTAGGAGATGTCAAATGCCCATATATTAAAGCCTCCATCCATCCATCCATCCATCCATCCAGTATTTATCGAGCTCCTGTTTACCAGATGCCAGGACTATGTTAGAAGCTGGGGGAGCAGAGCAGAGTGGAATGATGGGTAATAAGCTGTGGTTCCTGCCTTAGCAGTGCTTATTGATAGTGAGGGAGATAAACATACAGAGATACAAGGAGAAGGACTTTCAGGCCATTCCATTGGCCTGGCCTGGATATACACCCTCAACACTGAAGGCTGGAGTTTCACTGCCCAATTCAGGGACAAGAAATGTGGCCTTCGCCCTGCTTAAGAGAAGGTTCCTCAAGGGTCTTCCACACTTCAACCTGGAACTCAGATAATAAAAATAAAAGTAATTTTTTTTTTTTTTTTTTTTTTTTTTTTTTTTTTTTGCCTTAAAGGGCAGGGAAGTAGTGAGAAGCCTTAAGCTCTGGGGATCTGGGTAGAGGTAGGAATGTCCTTGGGATAAATCAAAACTGCAAGCCTGTCCCACTCTTTCTGTGGGATTTGAACGTGTACAACTGACGAGATTTGGGAATCCCAGTGCTAAAAGTGAACGTAACTTTTTTTTCCTTTGGGCCATTGGAATCGCTGGGTTACTGACAGAAACAAATGAAAAATCACTCTACAGGGAATGAGCATAACTTCACATGAAAAACTCAGGGTCGCATGAAGAAATAGATCACAATAAGGAGTCACCAGATGCAATAAAGGAAAAATAGGAGAAAAATCTGAAGATTATAAAATACTGATGCTTATAATAAGAAAATTAAAGAACAGAAACCATCATGAAACAATAGGGAGTTATGAAAAACAAATGAAAGACAGACTAGAAAAGGAGAAACAACATCTAGAAATGAAAAAGATACAGTCTTTGAAACTAAACTCTGAAGTGGTTGGGTTAAATAGCAGCAAAGTAGATACAGCTGAAGGGAGAATTGATCTAAGGAAGTCACTCCTAATGAAGCCTTGGAAATAAGGAGGAGAAAAATATGATGTATTAAGAGATAGAGAAAATAGTAACAATAAGGATGCCTAGGACCTGTAAGTAGGAAAGGATACAACAGAGGTGATCCATGGAAAAAGAAGGGAAATCTAGAAATAAGAGAATTTAATGGGAAGGAAAACCAAGACACCGTAAAAGACTCAAAAACAAAACAAAAGCTAGTGTTTTGACGATAGTGATAATACAGTCAAATGTCTGGCAAGATTCATTGAGAACAAAATGAAAGAAAGAACATACAAAGAATATTAGGGGAACACAGTTAATAGATAACTTAAAAAATTTTTTTAATGTTCATTCATTTTTGAGAGAGAGAAAGAAAGAGACCATGAGTGGGGGAGGGTCAGAGAGAGAGGGAGACACAGAATCTGAAGCAGGCTCCAGGCTCCAAGTTGTCAGCATAGAGCCTGATGCGGGGCTCGAACCCACGAACCGCAAGATCATGACCTGAGTGGAAGTCGGATGCTTAATTGACTGAGCCACCCAAATGCCCCCAAAAACATCTTAAAGGAATATTATGATCAAGTTTATGCAAGTGAATTTGAAAACTGAGATAAAATGGAGAATTTCTAGATAAACTATGAATTACCAATACTGACCAATAGAAAAGTGAAATCTCTACAATTTCTAAAGAAATTGAATCCACATAAAAAAAATCTTCTAACCAGAAATCATTAGTAGTAGAAGGTTTTGCTGGTGAGTTTTAATGATATTCAAGAGGGCTTATTTTAAGTTATATAAGGTCTTCTAGAGAATAAAGATGTAACTTCCATCTTATAAAACTATTCAAGGACATAGAAAAAGAAGGAATACAATCCTGAACAAGGACCATGTAAGAAAGAAGTTTCATTGGGGCGCCTGGGTGGCTCAGTTGGTTAATCATCAGACTTCAGCTCAGGTCATGATCTCACAGTTAGTTCCTGGAGCCTCCTTCAGATTGGGTGTCTCTCTCTGTCTCTGCCCCTCTTCTTCTCATGCTCTGTCTCTCTCTCTCTCTCTCTCAAAAATAAGCATTAAAAAAATCTTTAAAAAAAAGAGAGAAATTTTACTAACCAATATAACTTATAAACATACATGCAAAAATACTAAATATTTGAAAACAAAGCCAATAAGCTATTTAGAAATAAGATACCAAGGCCAACTAGTACGATTCCAAGAACGTAAGGTTGATTTAATCTAGGAATTCTATGTAGGATTTCACCACATAATATATCAAAGAAGAAGAAAACAATGATTATCTCAACAGATACATAAAAACCATTCAATATCACTCAATACACTGGAACATGACAAGGTAGCTTTATAATCAAGAGGAAAGATTGTGCTATGAAATAAATAGCACTCGGGAATAAAATGTCTCTATATTGAAAAAAAATAAAGTGGGGTTTCTAGCTCACATCGTGTGTGAAAATAAATTCCAGATGGATTAATGACCAAAGTACATAAAGCAAAGCTTTAAACCTGTTAAAAGAGAGCATAGGGACATTTGTATAACCTCATTGTAGGAAAGAATTTCTTTAAAAGTCCAAAGCAGAGCACAACATAAGTGGCTGATAAAAATGGGAAAAAATATGAGCAAGCAATTTGCAGAAAATATCCAAATCCCTAACAGGTAATCAGGATATAGCCATTAAATCACTCCCAGCATACTGAAAAGCAAAATGTTGGTAATACCAAGTGGTGGTGAGGCAGAAAGGGACAATTTAATTTATTATTATTTTTTAAAAAATTCTTAATGTTTGTTTTTGAGAGAGACAGAATGCGAGTTAAGGAGGGGCAGAGAGAGAGGGAGACACAGAATCCGAAGCAGGCTCCAGGCTCTGAGCCGTCAGCACAGAGCCCAACGCAGGGCTGGAACTCACAAGCTGTGAGATCATGACCTGAGCTGAAGTCAGAGGCTTAACCATTTGGGCCACCCAGGTGCCGCAAAAGGGAAACTTTCATACACAGTTTATTTTTTATTTTTTTTATTTTATTACTTTATTTTATTTTATTTTTTTTACAAATAGTTTATTGTCAAATTAGTTTCNCACACATCAACTTCAGGAGAGCAGTTGCCTCTGGAAAAGGGGGTGAGAATAGAAGGGAGGGTTGGTTGGTCTTTCGCTACGTCTATAATTTGTATTCCTTTGTATCCTTTTCAAAGCATGAAAGCAACTAGAACCCATGTTAACATTTTTTCGTTCCGAATAACACACACATGAATAGTATACGCTGTCTTTTTCTGTATCTCTGAAATATAAATAAAAATATTCACAGGACGGGGGCGCCTGGTTGGCTTAGTCGGTTAAGCGTCCGACTTTCGCTTGGGTCATGATCTCGCGGTTTGTGGGTTCGAGCCCCGCGTCGGGCTCTGTGCTGACTGCCAGCTCAGAGCCTGGAGCCTGTTTCAGTCTGTGACTCCCTCTCTCTCTGACCCTCCCCTGCTCACGCTGTCTCTCTCTCTCTCCTAGAAATAAATAAAAATATTAAAAAAAAATATTCACAGGACGTTACAATAAATGTCCAGTTAGCCGGGGTTTCCAGGGTGGCTCTGAGGATGGACAGCAGTAGCTGTGTCTGCCTAAGTGTGCTAAGGGAGCCTTCCCAAATGGCGCTCTTACTGCTGTGATATGAACAAGAAGGAGGCTCCTGAGAGAGGGAAGGGAAGTGGGGGTCGCCTGAAGTAACCATGAAGCGATAGGAGATCTGCAAGGGAGCGGGAGATGTGGCTTCAGAGGACGATTTGGTCTATCTTGGCTGTCGGTCAAGATTTGATATCTTAGCAAAGTTAAATGCTCCCCGAAAGCTCTTATTCTGTCTAGACTGCCCTTTCCCTCTTCCAACACATTTCCCTCTTCTTTTTATGTTTCTTTTCTCCTGAGACATTCTTCCAGAGATTGAAATGTAACAACTATTAAGTCGAAGATAACATTTTTCTTAGCAATCATCTACCAGTCCAATCCCCTCGTTTTAGTCACCAAACAAGGAATGGACCACTTTGAGGACAAACCCCTCTGAAAGTGTTTATCTTTGCAATCCAAGTCAATTCAGTTGCCTCTCTGGGGGAACTGATTCCTAGAAAAGATTTATGAAGCAATCAGGGGGAAGACTGAGTCCAGAGACCATTCATTGTTCATTGGTAGAAAATTTCATGAAAGTAACACTGTGATATATACATATGGGTGCTTAGTATGTTAAACAGTATTCTGATGGGTTCTTAATTATAAAAATTACTAGGGGCAACTGGGTGGCTCCGTTGGTTAAGCGGTTGACTCTTGATTTCAGCTCAGGCCATGGTTTCACAGTTAATGAGTTCGAACCTACCCCTGTCCCTCACCCCAACCCCCATCCAGCTCTGCACTGACAGCATGGAGCCTGTTTGAGATTCTACCTTTCTCTCTACCCACACCTGGTTTGCTTGTTCTCTCTCCATCTCTCTCAAAAATAAATAAACTTAAAAGAAAAATTTGGGGGCCTTGGTGGCTCAGTCGGTTAAGCATCCAACTTTGGCTCAGGTCATGATCTCATGGTTGGTGAGTTCAAGCCCCGTGTTGGACTCTGTGCTGACAGCTCAGAGCCTAGAGCCTTTTTTGGATTCTGTGTCTCCCTCTCTCTCTGCCCCTCCCTCACTTGGTCTCTGTCTCTATCTCTCTCAAAAATAAATAAACATTTAAAATTTTTTAAAAAGAAAAGAAAAATTAAAAAAAGAAGTTGTCTCTTGAATTCAAGTTTTGAAGAGCGAGACAGAGTACCATCTCATCCCACCCCCAGATCTGGGGATTTTTCTCACAAATGAGAGAAGAATTAAGGTGAAGCATGCCTAAGGCTTGGTCACTGTATACAGAAGACAGAGCGACATTGATGAATGAGGAGGATTCAAGTCCAAGTGGCAGGGGAGAAATGAGTGACCTGGGAAAGAACAGCAGTCTGCGCAAGGAGACGATCAGAAAGGTTTGGGGCCAGACTGTTGAATTTCAGAATATGACTACATGTTCCAGGTCAATGTGGTTCATTCCCCTCCCCCAGCACCACCATCTGCAATAGCTCGGGGAAACGCGATGGAGTCTTTCTCCAGCATTCTCCGTAATGGTCTGAAATATGGTTTCTTGATTCAACTCTACCTCTTAAGAAAAACGCAGCAGGCTGAAACGTGGGATCTGGTACATAGGGTGTTCTCACTTTGGGGAAGCCATCCCTGGCTTCCGGTCTTCTCTTTACCTTCTCACTTTGGTTGAAATCTTTGTCATGCTTGAGCCATAGGTAGATCGAAATGCCCAGGAAGAATTCTTCTGGTGTATAAGCTGCTGTCCCTGGGTTTACTGGCCCAGCCTGATACAGGCCGGGGGTCAGTGAGGATAGCAGCATCAGTCTGGATTTGCCGATCGAGGTTCTGTTGACTCTTTCATTCCTGCCTCCGACAATTAGTGATCTAGTGAATTCTGGGCAGTCTCTTCATGTTTTCAGACTTATGTTTATAACGAACATCCCCAAACTATTTATTTGCATGGAATAGACGCTTTCCTTCTGGGGCTACCAATCTTTTTCCTCTTTTATACAGTTTTGAGCTAAGGTGGTGTTCGAGAACACCGAAGCGCATTGCTCATCTCCTTTAGCAAACACAGCATCTCAGGGAAAGGCTCACACCAATTTCTTTCTTGACCTGGCAAAATGCCAGCATACACTACAAAGTATTTTATACATTTCTGCTTGCTCTCATCCTTGATTGCAAATATTTATTCATGACAAAATAGCTCGGTTCTCTTTTTAGTTCCAGCATTACATGTGGACCTATCTGTATCTCTCATCATTTACGTGTTAACAAAACCCAAGGAAATTTTTAGGCAGAAAGCATTTCCTGTGTTTTATTGTGGCTCCTGTATTTGGTGTGTACTTAGAAAGCCAGTAACAGAAACAAAGCCCGTCTCTGTTTAAAAGTCTAAGATTGAAACAGTATCAGTTGTTGGCAGATCGTGTGTGGCTGTCAAAAACGAAGCTTAGTTTTGCCAATGCCTGCTTTGGGAGTTCATTCTCCGTGAATATAACGACGGGTAATAGTCCCCAAACTGTGGATAAAGTGTTCTGAACAACTCACAGTTGACTTAATATGCACCATTTAAGAAAAATGGGCAGATCCTAACATAAAATATGCCCTGTGTGGGCTCATGAACATATTAGCAGGAAAGCTTTATGATTCATGCTTGTAATTCATGCACATTAATGCCTTCGGGATGCCTGAGAACTCACTCATTTTGGTTCAGGGTGTGGATGATGTTTGTGCCTTTCTCTTACAAGCAAAACAGGAGTGTTTCATTTTTAAGGAAAAGTTGAGATTAGGATTTAGAAGCATGAAAGGCTTCTTTGCCTTCAGGGAATTGACAGACCTGGGGGACACTGACCTGGGAAGGCATGGCTCTTGTCTTGAACTCACGGGGTCTTTAACCTGGGCTCCAGGTCTGCCCTGACATATCACCAAGTTGGGAAAATGAAGAGAGTCTAGAAAAGAACTTCACATAGTTAAAATCTGTGGCCATATTTACTTTAAATAATTTCTATTCGTCACGTTTGGTAATATAGAAAAGTATGTCGATTTAAGGTTTACGGACTCTGAACGTTTCCTTCAGTTTTTATCATAACTCACATTTTTTAAAAATATTTTTATTTATTTCTAGGAGAGAGAGAGAGAGAGAGACAGCGTGAGCGGGGGAGGGTCAGAGAGAGAGGGAGATACAGACTCTGAAACAGGCTCCAGGCTCTGAGCTGGCAGTCAGCACAGAGCCCGACGCGGGGCTCGAACCCACGAACCACGAGATCATGACCTAAGCGAAAGTCGGACGCTTAACCGACTAAGCCACCCAGGCGCCCCATAACTCACATGTTTTCTAAGAGTTGATCATTTTTGGCAAGGGTTTAATAAGTCTGTTGGGTTTTTTAAATTTTTGTTTGTGTTTGGTTTTTGCTCGCTGAGTTTCAAGTTTAAAAAGGGCATGTTTTACAATGTTTTACAAGTTACAAGATTGGGGCATGAAAGAATGTTCATTTTGGTACTTTTTGTTTTTCAATCTGTGAAATGGAAAAGTAGATTTCCTCCCCATGTAAGTGGGCAGGTCCTAATGAAGATAATAGACTTGTCCTTCATCTTTAAGAAGCCCTATAGGAATTTCTTCCTTCCTGGGTTGGCTTAGAAAGAAAGGTATTTGTTACCTTCACTATAGCTTCTTTCCTTAGGGCACATTTCTGGATGACAGCGCAACATGGTAGAGAGGGCTGTGTCTGGATGGTGCCCATCCAAGAAGGCTGGCCTCCATTGTGCTTGCGGGCCCTGCCCCAGCCACGTGACACAGCTGTGTGCACCTCCTCTCATGTCCCTGGCTCCTTGCTTGTCGGATGGTGGTTGCAACACCTCAAATCTTGGAATTGTTGTGAGGATTACGTGAGAATCTTTCTCCTTAAAAATAGAAAATATATGGAAAATATATAATATTATATAACATTTAATTTTTTTTTTAATGTTTATTTGTATTAGAGAGAGACAGTGCATGAGCAAGGAAGGGGCAGAGAAAGAGCAGGTTCTGAAGCAGGCTCCCGGCTCAGAGCTGTCAGCACAGAACCTGACGTGGGGCTCCAACCCATGAGCAGTGAGATCATGACCTGAGCTGAAGTCGGATGCTTAACTGACTGAGCCACCCAGCTGCCCTTAGATGTCATGTATTAAACTTAAATGTTGGGATGCCCGGGTGGCTCAGTCGGTTAAGCATCCGACTTCAGCTCAGGTCATGATCTCGCAGTTCGTGGGTTCAAGCCCCACGTCGGGCTCTGTGCTGACAACTCAGAGCCTGGAGCCTCCTTCGGATTCTGTGTCTCCCTCTCTCTCTGCCCCTCCCCTGCTCACGCTCTGTTTCTCTCTCCTTCAAAAATACATAAACATTTAAAAAAATTTAAATATATGATATCTGATATATTTGTTATTGCATAAGTATATGTTATAAATAAGTATATAAATTTAAAAATCTTGTTATATTCATTAGTTAAAAAGCCCAGCAGTTTCGCAAACACCCTGGAAACTCACAAAGTGATGTGTCCCTCCCTGCCTCTTCCCTGCGATTGACTCCTTCCCTGCAGACTCATCATTGTGACCCCGTGTGGGTTTTTAGAGCCTGCCCTTCTCTGGACACACACGTCTATCTACTCTTCTACTTTTAAATTCCAACAGTACATCATGTGTGGCCTCTCTTTAGACTCTTTGTAGGTTTAACCAAAAAAGTGTATTTATTTTGAGGAAGAGAAAAAGAGAGAGGGAGGGGTAGAGAGAGAGAGAGAAAGTCCCAAGCAGGCTACCCACTCAGCGCAGAGCCCAACGCGGGGCTCTATCCCACTAACCGTGAGATCAGGACCTGAGCTGAAATCAAGAGTTAGAAGCTTAACCAGTTGAGTCACCCAGGTGCCCCTTTTCTTAGCTTTTTACTATATCCCTTCAGCACTGGAAGTAATCTTCCTTTTTCATGTAACATGGTGACAAGCTTTTAGAGTAATTCATGCAGAAATAATATGTATCATAGAGGAAAACTCTATTGACATAGAGTGTATAAAAATAAATACCATTCCTCTTCAGCACAGCTTCCCNAACACCATAGTGATTCGGTCCTAATGGCCAATTATCATTAGCTTTTTTGTCAGACAGCCCTGAGGGGCTCACCACACCTTGGATACACTCCCGGTCCTAAAAGGATAACATCAGTGAGTACCTACCGCAGTTTGTTTTAAAGACTGAAAAGGCAGGAATCTGATGATATAGATGATAGATAAGAATGATTCATCCAGGGGCGCCTGGGTGGCTTAGTCGGTTAAGCGTCCGACTTTCGCTTGGGTCATGATCTCGTGGTTTGTGGGTTCGAGCCCCGCGTCGGGCTCTGTGCTGACTGCCAGCTCAGAGCCTGGAGCCTGTTTCAGTCTGTGACTCCCTCTCTCTCTGACCCTCCCCTCACGCTGTCTCTCTCTCTCTCCTAGAAATAAATAAAAACATAAAAAATTAAAAAAAAAAAGAATGATTCATCCTATTTTTACCCGTGTTCTCGCCCCCCGGCGGATACGCTTTGCCTGGCAGGCAAGGCTTCTGTGTCCCAGGCCTGTATCCTGATAACCTTTCTTGCTTGGGTTGCACGATGCCATATGCTTCTGTCCCCGCATAGTGCTGAGGGTGCTCTGAAGGTAAACCACCTCCCTTCTGTGTGGCAGTGAGATGGTTGGGGAAGGAAAAGTATGCTTTGCAGGTTAGCACATTTTGGCTCAGCCTTCTAATGGGCAAAATGCTACTTGTGTAACCTGGGAAATTTGTTTAATCTTACCGAGCTTCAGTTTCCTGAAGCGTAAAAAGGGAATCATCATTCCATTTTATGGTGTTGGTGGGATCACTAAATAAAGTGATGGGTAATATACAAATGCACGCACAGATACATCTCTCACACCCCTGTGACATTGTGGGATCAGTCTTGTTAGGCTAGAAGAGTCTTCAGTTAGATCACCACGGGAACTTCAGTGGCTTAAGACAGCCCAAGTTCATTTCTCGTACTGCGTGGCCTTCGTGGGTGGGCAGGAAGGTTCGACTCACTTCAGAACAAAAGAAGGCAGTAGCTGTTGTCTCGACCTTCTGCCCATCACTGTAGGTTACACGTGGCCACCGGGTCCAGCTATTACCCTCGAGGGGAATGAGACATACAAATTGCGATCCTGCCGCGTATATGAAGATCATGACTCAGAAATATCTGGAGAATAATACTAATGCCCATGATACTTGTCTTACAAAACTGAGTCAGTTCTCTGTATATTAATTTTCTCATTAGCGATATGTTGTGGAAATCCTTTCAAGCCAACTTGAAAAGACATCACTCATTATTTTTAGTGGCATCATGCTTTAAATATACCATAAATTACGCAGCCATTTCTTTATTAATGGGCTTTTTCTATTTTATTGCTGTATAAGCACACTCAATGGCATCTCTGTGTTCAGGTGCTTTTATTCTGTAAGATCAATATCCAGAAGTGTCTAAATCGCCAAAATCAACCTGTTTCTAAAAAGAAACATAAGGCTGTGTTCATACAGCTATAAATCTCATTTAAAATGTGATGTATGAGGGGCGCCTGGGTGGCTCAGTGGGTTGAGCATCCGACTTTGGCTCAGGTCATGATCTCACGGTTCGTGGGTTCAAGCCCCGCGTTGGGCTCTGTGCTAACAGCTCGGAGCCTGGAGCCTGCTTCAGATTCTGTGTCTCCCTCTCTCTCTGACTCTCCCCTGCTCACACTGTCTCTCTTCCTCTCAGAAATAAATTAAAAAAATAAATTTAAAAAAATGTGATTTATGAGGGGCACCAGGGTGGCCCAGTCGGTTAAGCATCCGACTTCGGCTCAGGTCATGATCTCGTGGCTTGTGGGTTCAAGCCCTGCGTTGGGCTCTGTGCTGACAGCTCAGAGCCTGGAGTCTTGCTTTGGAGTCTGTGTCCCTCTCTCGCTCTGACCCTCCCTCGCTCATGCTCTGTCTCTGTCTCTCTCAAGAATCAGTAAAACATTAAAAAAAGTTTTTAGGAGAAACATATCATTAATATTTAGGGAGTGGATGAATTTTTGAGGGCTTCTGCAAATTACCCCAAAGTTGGTGGCTTAAAACAACAGATATTTATCTTCTTCCAGTCCTGGAGACCGCAGATACAAATTTNATTCTCTGTCTCTTTCTCTCTCAAGAATCAGTAAAACATTAAAAAAAGTTTTTAGGAGAAACATATCATTAATATTTAGGGAGTGGATGAATTTTTGAGGGCTTCTGCAAATTACCCCAAAGTTGGTGGCTTAAAACAACAGATATTTATCTTCTTCCAGTCCTGGAGACCGCAGATACAAATTT
>NW_027530974.1:11400367-11406045 GCF_008692635.1 Crocuta crocuta
CACCCCCCCCACCCCCACCCCAGAAACCCTTTGGAAGATTCCATCTCTCACCTTCTTCCAGCTTCTGGTGACTGTCGTTTCTTATGATGACACCACTCTAGGCTCTGCCTCTGGTTTCACATCACCTTCTCCTCTCTTGCCTGTCTTCCTCACTGTGTGTCTTTCCTCAGTGTGTCTTTTAGGAGGACACTTATCATATCATCTAATTCAGGGCCCACCCAGGTAATCCAAGAGATTACAATCTCACTATGAGATTCTTAACCTGATTATGTCTGCAAAGAACCTTTTCCCAAATGAAGACATATTCACGTGTTCCTAGGATTTGACATGGGTGCATCTTTTGGAAGGCTACCACTCAACCCACTACAGGGAAGAGAGGAACAAGAAAGGGGACAGACAGAGGTCCCTGGCTGGCTCAGTTGGTAGAGCGTGTGACTCTTGATCTTGGAGTTGTAAGCTGGAGCCCCATGTTGGGTATAGAGATTACTTGAAAATCAAATCTTAGGAGAAAAAAAAAAAAGGAGACAGAATCAGGGGGGAAAAAAAACCCTAATGGAGAGCTTGAGTGTAAACTATAGAAAAAATGGTGAGGAAGGAAAAAAACCATTAAAATCTTTTTATAGATTAAATATGTGTAGTAATATTTACCTAAGCTTAGCTCTCTTGAATCGTTCCCCTGCTTTGATGACTTGTGTTGACATTAATATTTTGTATTTCTACTCTATCTTTTTCATAAGAGGTTAAGCACTTTATGAACATTTCCAAATTTCTATCCTTTGATTTTTTTTAAGTTTATTTATTTGGTTTTTTCTAATGTTTCATTTATTTCTGAGAGAGAGACAGCGTGAGCAGGGGGAGGGTCAGAGAGAGAGGGAGATACAGAATCTGAAACAGGCCCAGCCTCTGAGCTGGCTGTCATCACAGAGCCTGACACGGGACTTGAACCCATGAACAGTGAGATCATGACCTGAGCCGAAGTCGGATGCTTAACAAACTGATCCACCCTGGCACCCCAGTTTATTTATTTGTTTTGAGAGAGAGAGTGCAAGTGCATGCTCATGAAAGCAGAAAAGGGGCAGGCGGTGGGGGGGGGGGGAGGAATCCTGAGCAGGCTTTGCACCATCAGCACAGAGCCCAATGTGGGGCTCTAACCATGAACTGTGAGATCATGACTTGAGCCAAAATCAAGAGTCCAACACTTAACCAACTGAGCCACCCAGGCACCCCTGTACCCTTGGATTTTGACTTCTTTTAAGCCTAATAACTGTTGAGCACTAAAAGTAGAATGAGCAGAGACAAGCAGAAAGCAGAGCAAAATCTGAGTTCCAAGTTGGTCACAACCTGTTTCTCATATTCGGCCTTGAGAAAGTTTACAGTTGCCTTCACATCTCCATGATGTGGTGGTGTCTTCTGTAAAGCCCAATTTTCACACACTGCCTTCAGGGGTGTAACACTCCTGCCAGGCTAAAGATCATCGTGGACCCCCACCACCCACCCCGTCACCATGAACTCCTTCTAGCCTGGGACCCTGCACACTCTCCACGTGGCCACCACCTCTACCACCACCACTCTGACCCCATCTGCTTCAGACCAATGTTCCCAGGGACTTTCTGCTTCACCAGCTCCATCTCTTCCACATTGATCACTGCAGAATCCCCTTTATACCTGGCTCCCACTCCGATTATTAAATGCATATTTCTTCCTGGCTGCTTCTAGTTCTAAATTTGCACACGTTTCAGCTGGGTGGGTTCTGTAATTCCTATATGTCCTTTTCTTGACTGCATCCTCTTTCCTATTATTTTTTTTGTAAACATTTTTTAAATGTTTATTTTTGAGAGAGAGAGAGAGAGAGGGAGGGAGACACAGAATCTGAAGTAGGCTCCAGGCTCTGAGCTGTCAGCACAGAGCCCGATGCGGGGCTCGAACCCAGGAACTGCGAGATCATGACCTGAGCTGAAGTTGGACGCCCAACCACTGAGCCACCCCTTTCCTATTAAATTATAAGCTCTGGAAGATCAGGGGTGCTATCTGCTATTTACTTTGAAAGCAGATTGTATATTCCACTGGTAGGCAATTAATGCTGTCACGGGGCTGAAGCCTGGGGGTGGTTCTCAAACACTAATGTGCTTCCGTGTCACCTGGAAGTCTTGCTAAAATGCAGGTTCTGGAGTGGACCTTGAGATGCTACATTTCTCCCAAGCTCTCAGGTGACCATGATCTGCCGGTCTATGCAACTGTACTTCGAGTAGCGAGGTCCCCAAACAAGTTTCAAGGAGGGGATGTACAAGTTAAGCGTATCCTAAAGAAGGGATGGGAACAAGATTGCCATGCAGCTAAGTGACACTGGGAGTGACCACAGGGAGGTCTTGCTCACTTGGATCATCGGGGTAAAAGTTCCACACAGGGTACATAGGCCCTGCATTGAGAACTGCTATTATAGGTTACATAATGTTGTTCTGCACTGTTCTTCCTTTTAGTGTTTCCCTCCTTCCTTTGCAAATTAAGAAAAAAAAAATCCCATCAGCGCCTGGATGGCTCAGGCAGTTGAGCGTCTGACTCTTAATTTTGGCTCCGGTCACGTGTTCAGGGTTGCGGGCTCGAGCCCCGCGTTGGGCTGCACACTGAGCGTGGACCCTGCTTGAGACTGACTCTCTCTTTGTCTCTCTCTCTCTGCATCTGCCCCCCTCCCTCACACAGTCTCCCTCTTTCTCAAAAAAAAAAAAAAATCCCACTGGAAAAAACATTTTTTTCAAGAATGCTGTCAGATGACCATTTTCTTTCATTATCCACACAGGAAGATGATTTTCAATAGCTAAGAGCTAAGCCATGTTTGCCAGGATCGTAATTAACAGGTTTGTCTTCTGCAATGACACAAACCCAGACTCTGTATACACATCACTTGGCATCGGGAGCTATTGGGACATTATAGTAATGGATCAGAGGAAGACTTCACTGATGTAGCATTTGGGGTAGAGAAGAGGGTCAAGAAAAGATAACCAGATGTGTGTGTACATCTGTCTGCTGCCTGCTGAGGGCCAGAGGAAGCGCAGGGCTGGGAGCCACCGGACACAGCCACGTTCTTCCAAACTTCGGCCAGTGCTAAGGGGTATTGCATCCTGGTCCTTTCTCCACCCACCCTCTGTTGTGACAGTAGGAGATAGTGCTTCTCAGCTTCCCCGTTCAGCCTGAGACACTAAAATTCCTGCATCTTCTAAGACCAGCGTGGTCACCTAGCACTTGCAGTGATGACGGAAATGTTCTACCATCTGCTCTGTCTGATCCCACTGGGCATGTGAACTGTGGCTGGGGCCACTGGAGGACTGAATTTTAATTTCATTTAATCAATTTACGCATAAATAGCCACAGGTGGCCAGTTAGAAGCCACAAATTCAAGCAAGGGCATTTAAGGTGGATCACCAGCCGAGGGAATGGCACTCAGAAGTATGCCCTAGTCTTTTTAATTTGAATAAAGGGTCCCCAGAACTGCGGGGCATCACTTTTGATGTTTGAGCACAAGTGGGGGTCAGGGTCATATTCTCTGTGCTTTACCATTTGGCCAATTAAAATAGAGACCCCCCCCCCATCCCGAGTCTGTAGGTCTGGTTTAGTTTTCAGTGAGTGCATAAAAGATTCAACGGGCTTAGCTGCATTATTAGGACCATATGGGGTTAATGCAGGTCTTCTGATCTGCGAAGCACTGAGTAAGGTGGGAAAAGCGTGCAATTTTGAACAGTCATTTAAGAAAAGATGTGTTCTTTTTTTCAGAAGGTGGTTAAGAAGCGATACAGTTGAGGGGAGGGATCTGAGGATTTGAAAAAGAGAATATAACAAGTGTTTGCCCGTAACGCAGTGCAGTGCATTCCGTCATATATTCCACCAAGATCACAAATGGATCTTTTTCCATGTTTAAGGAAAGGCTTATAATTAGCCAGGGACTGAATGGTAAGAGTCTGACATAGGCAGATACAGTGAGATTTACCCGTGGCTGGTTCTCGGCTGGTAATCTGGGTGAGAAGAGAAGGGTCCCTGGAGGCCCAATGGACACCAGGAAAGACGTTGTCTAATCAAAGAGCCGACACTCCAGGACATGAATTCCATGTGAGTCTCTGTCTCCTCCTTCTAGAGTGGGCTATGACACTGCTTGACGTCCCTGATAATGAAGAAGAAACTGCTGATTTGGGTAGAACATTTTGCAGCATGAGAAGCGATGTCCATGGTGGAGTGATGGCATCGCGATGATCAGAGACTTATTAAAACACGGGAATTTGATACCCCCAGTGAACTGTTGACATTTTTATGTGTGAGGGGAGCCATCCCGTGTGGAACTGGCCCAGTTGGCGGAGAGACAAGCAGTGACTTGCATTTGTGGAGTGTCAGTCACAGGCTATTATGAAATTAACCTTGGGGAAGTTCCTGGAAACTACTAATGGTGATAGTATATCCTTTGATAGTATTTCAGTGGGCTGGCGGGGGTGGGGGGGAAGGCTAAGGTTATAGCTCACAAGGAATGAGGTATAACCGGAAGAGGGAGGCTCGGAGCTAGACACTCCTGGCTGTAAGCACCTGTTTCACCATTTATACTTTGCACCAAGATCATGGAAGGGAGCTTGTTAAAGCTACAGATTCCTAGCCCTCCACTAATCTACTAAACCAGAATCCCAGTGCCCAGGGCGCACTGAAACTCTACTTTTTAAAAAAAAATATTTGGTTTTTGACACACACACACACATAGCACGAGCAAGGGAGGGACAGAGAAAGAGGGAGACATAGAATTCAAAGCAGGCTCCAGGCTCTGAGCGGTCAGCACAGAGCCAGACGCAGGGCTCTAACCCACCAGCATGAGATCACGACCTGAGCCAAAGTCAGAAAGCTTAACCGCCTGAGCCACCCAGGTGCTCCAAATCTCTTTTTTAAATAAGCACCCACGGTGGTTGTGATTTGTGGCTTCTCCAAGCCTTATTTCTCTGAAAGGTGATGTAGGATTTGGCAATATCTGAGTCAAGATTACCGTAATAGACATAGTATGATTTAGTTTTTTTTTAAGCGCACAACAACAACAAAAAAGACTCAATAACTTGTATTTGTTATTACCACTGAGCCATGGGTTTGCCTTATCTAAGACACTTCTGTCTTTGGAAATCTCGATAGATGTCATTCGCCTGCCTAAGCCTCATGCACCGTGCTGAGACAGCTTCGGGAATCTTCAAGCCAAATTAGCTGGGATCCCTGAGTTGCAAGTTGTCTCTGAGGGTCGATAAAAGCACCCTTTCCTGTTCCTTGCTATTCTAAGTTTTAAGGAGGCCGGTGCAGGGCCCTTTTCGGGTTAGGGGATTTTTACGGAGGGTGAAAAGATCAGTTACGTCCTAACAGCTTGCCAGCTGGGGCAAAAAGTCAAGGGCGGTGGGCTGGGCCCAAGCCGAGAAGAGTGATTTGTTCTGGCCCAGGAGAGAGGCGCTCGCGCCCCGAGGGCGCCCAGCGCAGCTGGCTCCGGTGTGGCACATCTTGCTTGCATTTGGCGGCGCGCGGCGCCAAGAAAAGGGGGAGGGGAGGCTGGCATTCTGCCCCCCCCGCCCCCCAGCTCCAGGGGGAGCGAAGGTAGCCGCAAAACCCCAGCAGGCGCGAATCGCGGGGCCCAGATTTCCGGAGGGTGGGGCTGCGAGGGGGCGGGGCCCGGGAGG
>NW_027530974.1:11406713-11423406 GCF_008692635.1 Crocuta crocuta
CGCTGCAGGGAGGGCGCGGCGCCAGCAGCGAGCGCCCAGAGACCCAAAAAGAAAGCTTTTTATTTGCCGAAGATGAAGCCCCTGAAGGAGCCCGCCCCCAACAACAACAACGTGTCCTTTGTGATCCATTGTCAACTAGGCAAGGAGATCAAACACATTTGCAGCAACTGCAGCCGCGGGGAGGACGCCCGGGACGGTGAGTGGCGAGGCCCGTCGGGNCCGGCCCCCGGCACTTTGCGGAGTGCTGCCCGGAGCCGCACCGGGACCGCATCCGAGGAGATCACCGTGGACGACATTTGCAGCCTCAAATGAGGCTTTGAAACAGTTAAATGGGCAGCTCTGGGATTTTCTCCTGGGAAGGTGGGCTTTGGGGGGTGCGGTGGGGGGGACTTGTCCGCGGTAGCACGATTAGCTTTAAAAAGGTGATTGCACCTGCTTTCCTAGCTCTCTGGGCTTCTTAGCCATTCTCCCTCCCGTCTTTGCGTTCTGCCAGGCTTCGCCCCGGGGGGCTGCGTTACAGATGTGGGGTTCGGGTGGGCGCACTTTGGAGAGGCGGCTGGGCCTCGGCCACGGCGCCCTGGAGACTTGTGGAGTTGTTGGATGATTTCTGTTTGGAGTGAAAACATGGCTGTGATTTCTGGAGCGCAGCTGCCGGCCCCTCTTGGAACGATGCCCCGGTGGCCAAAATGTGGGAGGTGGGGGAGGGGCCTGCAGCGGCTTCTTCCAGGTGAGCCGGTGCGGGTGTGAGCCGAAGAGCTCCCCCCAACCTGAGCTCGAGTAGGCTGGAGGAGAGGGTGCCGGGCCGCCCGCGACTCGGGGCTGGAGGAGCCAAGAACGAGGGACAGCTGGCGCGGACCGGGCAGAAGCGTCTGCAGCTGCGGACGCGCCTGTGCATTTCGCCGGAGCCTCCAGGCGGTTCCGAAGCAGCTCACAGAGCCGGCTCCGGAGGGCCCCTGAAGGTCGCCGAAAAGTTTTGGGCAGCCGATTTTACAGGGAGAACATCAGCTCCGGGCCAGCCGGAAGCTCGCGGCCTCGCTGACACGCTCGCTTGCTTGGGCAGGCAGATTTTCCTGGCCACCAGGAGGGGTTCGCCTGTTCCCTTTGGAAGAGCAGATATTACTTAGCACATCTTCCTCCGTTCCTTGTGAGCCTCTGAAATGCAGAGTAATGAAGTGACTGTGGCTTCGCTAATGTCTTTGCAAAATTAGAGTCCTGCCAGTGTAATTATACTTCTCTTTGATTAAACTGTGAGCGGGGACATGCAGCGTGACACCGGGCATCCAGGAGGAAAGGCCACACTGGCGCGCAGGGCGCAGCAGCCAAACTCCTGTTGGGTTGGGGGGGGGGGGGGGGGTCCTTTTATGAGAAGCACCCCCTTCCCAGCAGCTTTGGTCTTTTGGTTACTATCTACACTGATGACTTCTGGGATATAAATGGATGAATGGAATGATGCAAAACCAGACTTTTGCCATATAATGTGATAGAGCATGAGATGTCGGCTCAATTATCTATTAAGTGAATCAGTGTGTTGACTGATCTGCTCCACACCTGGGCTGCTTTCCACAGCCTTGGGAGTTGATTTAAATCAGGGTCTGTAAATGAGGCTACAGCAGGGAAAGAGTCTGTGTCTGCGCTCAAGGATGCGTGGTTACCCTGGGGTGTGAACACTACCACTGGTATACGTGTAGGTGTACATGGTCAGTGGGGGCAGGCGTGTATTTATAGCTTGTGGCACCTATTTCTGCTTGGGACACGCATCATCTCAGGGTCTCACTCTGGAGTGCCTTAAGGACCTCCCTGTGGATGCTCATGTATCCTTCGATGTGACTAAAGTATCGAAATCTCAGGATGCTGCTCTAGGGGGACCCCAGATGACCGTGCCTAGGCTGCTGACCCTGCCTTCCGAGTGTGTGAGGCACTCCTTTCGTCCAGGAAACAGAATGAGGTTAAGAGTTTAGCCCTTCTTTTACGGCCGGAGCCCAGAGCAGTGCTGCTGGCTGTCAGAGGAAAGGAAGGTCTGATAAATTTCACTTCCTGCAAAGATGAACCTTGGGTGATGGCTGGTCATGAGTGACATTTCCTGTGAGACAAGTTCTCTGGAAGCTCTTTTCAACGTGGCTCCTCTTTTCTGATTGCCAGGAGGGCGAGCTCTTTGGAAGGAAATGTGTAGGAAAGGTAGGTAGTCCTGCAAACAGGTTTGATAGGGCTCCACAGAGGAGGAGGTTTCTTGCACTGTGTCCGGCACCGTGAATGTGTCCGGTGTCTCGGGCAGCGCCGAGGAGGCCACTTAGTGGCAACCATGGAAAATTCTGGTCAAGGTGGAAAGCTTTCACTTGAAATTTTACATAGGCAAAATTTTATAGAGGCCACGCTCACGGACTCTCTCTCGATTTCTCTATATAGAAGGTGATAGGGGTGCCTGGGTGGCTCAGTCAGTGAAGTGTCTAACTTCAGCTCAGGTTATGGTCTCGCTGTTCCCAAGATCGAGCCCCATGTCCGGCTCTGTGCTGACAGCTCAAAGCCTGGAGCCTGTTGTGGATTCAGTGTCTCCCTCTCATTCTCTGTGCCCCTCCTCAGCTTGTGTCTGCCTCTCTCTCAAAAATACATTTAAAAACAGTTAAAAGAAGATGGCAGTTATTTTAAACATCTTTAAAAGCAAATTTTAATACCTTTCAGTTTAAAGACCACCTATACCTAAAAATATTTGGCTAATAAAGAATACACTTTAAATTCTGTATTTCAGAATTTAAATATTCCTGGCTAGTTCAGCATACATTAAAGGTGAAATGGCATTTTTATCAATTGCCATTTTACTTAAGTGTTAAAAAAAGGTTCCTGATCTGTACTAACTAGTATTAAAGATGTTTTGCTGACCTTATTTTAAGTAAACTTCTATTCTAAAAAAGTTGTAAAATACAGTTCACCATTCATGGTCGAAGATTGGTTTGTGTCATTCATTTTTGTGGTTTTGGTCACATTACTGAAGCCATTTTCAAACAAGCTTTTATAGCACTTCAATGCTAAAGGCCAAGTACACAGAACAAGTACAGGGTAGAAGAAAGATTCAAACCCTTGTATGTGTGTCATTAAAATCAAGGTGCTTTCCACCTTGCCATCAAACTGATTTTGTTCACCCACACTGAATGTAGAAAATGAGGTATTACGATGTGAGTGTGTGTGCGCACACGTGCACGTGTTATGTGTGCAGGCTTAATGGCCCAGATTTATTAGGATATGAAATTAGAATTGCAGAATTTCCTAGTACATTAAATTGTTTTTAATCTGCCTTATCTACTTGACAGGTTGGAATTGATAGGAACAGAGGGAGAGAGATTTTTAGCTAAGTAGATCAGAAATAATGCACACTGTAAAGTTATAAGAAACATGGCTAAATCATCACAGACCTCGCGTTGGAAGTCAATACGAGAGTATGATTTAATTTACAAATAGTTAAAAATCAGCTTTAGGGAAGGATCTATTCTAGAAGGCAAGGTATTTCTGTATATAATTTTATACATACTGTATTTTCTATTCATATTTGAATTCCTTTTAGGTCTGTTAATAGTGAGGGAGCATCATAGGAATGATAACATCGTTAATCATTACTAAGACGTAATTCAAGTAATGGTAACAGAAATAAAACATTTTAACATTTTAAGACACTTCTGAGGAATATTTGGAGGGACACCTGGGTGGCTCAGTTGGCTTAGTGTCCGACTCTTGATCTAAGCTCAGGTCTTGATCTCAGGGTTCGTGGGTTCGAGCCCCACGTTGGGCTCTGTGCTCATGGCTAGCTCAGAGCCTGCAGCCTGCTTCAGATTCTGTCTCCCTCTCTCTCTGCCCCTCCCCTGCTCACGCTGTCTGTCTCCCTCTCAAATAAATAAAACATTAAAAATTTTTTTTAAAAAAATAAGTGAGGTGGAGTAGAAATGGCTAGGGAAGAGCCCCTTCAGCATTGCACAAGTCAGAAGAATTTTGTTGTTGTTTAAAACCTTCACAAGGGTGACTAGTTATGTTCTAGGTAAAAGGACTCATGTATAGATCTGAATTTATAACGGCTGAGCTTTTTTTTTGGGGGGGGTCTGTTGAGTAATCAAAAAAATGGGCAAGGGGAGATCCAGTTGTTTCCCCTTGAGGAAATGAAAGGTCAAGAGCTGAAAGAAGTAGTGACTGGAGGGGCGCCTGGGTGGTGCAGTCAGTTAAGCGTCTGACTCTTGATCTTCGTCATGATCTTGTAGTTCGTGAGTTTGAGCCCCGCACTTGGCTCTGCACTGATGGTGTGGAGCCTGCTTGGAGTTCTGTGTGTCTCCTTCTCTCTGCCCCTTTCCCGGTTGTGTTCTGTCTTTCTCTCAAAAATAAGTACATAAACTTTAAAAAAAATTTAAAAAGAAGTAGTGACTGGAGAATTTAATGGGCGTGTGCCTGATGGACCCTCAGAGTCCCAGGGACAGCTCTGGAGGACCTGGCCTGAAGCAAGAGATAAAAAGCAAGAGATGGAGGCAGGAAACTGCTTCCTTAAGGTCAGGAGAGCCTAGGAAGAGTCTGCCTTGGGCTGAGCATAGAAGTTGTGTGGAACCCTGAAAAGGGTACTCGCTCAGCCAGCAGAGCAGAGCAGAGAGGAAGGGCTTAGCATGTTGGGACTGGTGGACAGAGTGGAGAATTTTAATGCACTTGGGCTCCTGCAAGTCTGTCGCAAAGTATCATGGACCCCCAACCATAGAGCTGTTGACTGATTCTCTTACAAATAGTTCTAAAATCAGCAGCTTGCGTGTCCAGGGCCCTGTTGGCTTAGGGATAGATATCAACAGGTGTAACCAGCAGTTCTGGCCTTTGAAGAGTCTGGACTGGAGTGAGAACAGCAAGAAGTAAACTGCTGAATTATCAGAGGGAGCTGTTAACTGTGAGTAAAGCAGGAGGGCTTCCTAGAGGAGGTGATATTTGCCATAGGGCACAATAGAGGAGTCCTTTCAGTAAGAGAGGAAAACCATACGCAAACAGTGGAAGCTGTAAAAGAGCATGGCTATCTCAGGAAAAGAGAAGTTCAACAGGTAGAATTTGAAATGTAAGGGGAAATGAACACGACTTCATTTGGATACCTATGTTGGGGCAATTCATCATTTGTTTCTAGCAGTATGTTTGTGAAGCATTTTTATGTGCCATATTGAGTTTTGGGAATATAAAAATCAGTAAGGCTGGAAGGTCTTTGCCCTCAAATACCTTATAAAGCTGTACAGGGAGATGGGTGGCAAGTATGTGTGCAGAATTTTTCAAAGGGTTTGAGAGAGAAGCGTATTGTGTTAGAGGGCAAAAGTAGAGAGTGGTCAGCCCTACCCTGGGAACGAGGGAGGTCAGGAAGATCATGGAACAATTTCTGGAGTTTGGATTCCATCCAGTGAGCATTGAAGTCTGCACATAGGTTTCTAAGCAGAGGTGTGAATAAGTTACCTTTTATTTTTTTATTTTTATTATTGTTTTATTTATTTCTAGGAGAGAGAGACAGCATGAGCAGGGGAGGGTCAGAGAGAGAGAGGGAGTGACAGACTCTGAAACAGGCTCCAGGCTCTGAGCCGGCAGTCAGCACAGAGCCCGATGCGGGGCTCGAACCCACGAACCGCGAGATCATGACCTGAGCGAAAGTCGGACGCTCAACTGACTAAGCCACCCGGGCGCCCCAATAAGTTACCTTTTAAACACTATTCTGGAAAATCGTACACACGTGCCAAAGTAGACAGAAAAGGATAAATGAGCCTCTCTAAATTTATCACCCACATTCCCCAGCTCCTGTATTATGTTGAAGCACATTGTGCGTGGGTTTCTATGATGGCGTTGCTGGCAGACAAGAGAAAGGTCCCTAATGCCACAGCCACTCAGAATTCAAGAAAGGGCATTTCAAGACCTTGAGCGGTAAGTGTCCAAAGGCCAAGATTCTGTGAGTCTGTTACAGACCCCTAAAAAGCCCCAGGAACACCTTCCGGCACCAGCACTTCAGAGTCACTTGGCCTTATTTTTAGCAGAGCTTTGAACTTCTGTGTGATTTGACTAATAATTTCCCCTTCCATTTGAATCTCTTTTGTTCTGAGGCTTAGCAGACGGCATCTGTAAATACTTCCTTTGTTTACGAGAAAAGATGTTAAAAATGTTTGTAAAATCTGTAGCTTGAAATACACCCAATGTTTAAAGGAGATACAAAGGATTCATAGATAAGATCTCTATATAAAACCGTATTGGTGGAAAGAGGGGTCGATACGTGTTTACTAGCTCCCGGCTTTCATTTCTGCAATTTGCTAATTCATAGGAATGGTAAAAACCTTTTTGGGCATCCGCGGGTGTTTGGAGTTTTAAGCCCTGTCTGAAAGGAGGGGCGCATTGAGCCAGTTAAGGGTTACCTCTGATGTCTCCAAGCTGTGTGTCAAGTAGGCATTTGTGTTGAAATTGTTACAGCCAGAGGACCTGGGGGAGGAGAAGGGACGAGCTTCCCTTCAACCAGAAGGTGGATAAGGGAGAGAAGGAAAAGGCCAAAGAGCTGGAAATTGCAAAGATCTCAACAGCAACTCCCAGGAGCTAAACAAGAACCCAGTTGTTGGGCTGGAAACAAAGAACAGAATAGTCGAGATTCTCTGCCTGGGGATAAGTTAACCAGAGTGCTTGCAGTAGACCCCATGCAAGAGACCATGTAACGGTGGCTTTGGCAGTCATTTCTACATCCCAGGCTGGAGGATAGGTCATTTATTTACTCACATGCCACGCGTTGATGGCGACCGTGAACTTGATGTGTAAGATCTATAAAGGATGAGTTTCTGCCATGGGAGACCCTTGTGGTCGAGCAGAGGTCTGCCTTCTTGCCACGCAGAGGTTAAGGATGTTACACACAGGTGGGAGGACTCCCCCTTCTTGAGAGAGAAGACCAGAGAGGCCACTCGGGGGGAGATGGCACGCAGGCTAAATCGTGGTGGCTGAATAGCGCTGGTCCGGCAGAGATACCTGAAGGGAAGTGTCACTCAGGCAGGAGCCAGGGTGTAGACAGAAAAAGGTTAAGGGGCCCAAGGAGAGGACACGCGTTATAAGGTGCTCAGGGCGAGGGTCTTTCTCACCTTTCCCCTTCACCGCTGTATTTTCAGTGCCTTGAATGTGCACAGATATTAGGCACCTAAAGAAAATGTGTTCAACATAAGCGTACACGTGTTAATTTATGAATGACCCGTTTGATAAATATGTGTTTGTTTATTAAAGTGACTGCGGGGATAGTAGTTTGATAAGACTGGAGTGGAGTGGGTGTGCCTAGGAAGGTAAGGCAGGAACCTGGAGAAATGGGTAGAGGTCCTTCATGAGGGGCCTTGACTTACCATGCCAGGGAGCTGGGAAATGGGCTGTGATGAGATACCAGAGACCTTGGAAGATTTTCACAGCGTAAAAAAAAAAAAATTCTCTATTTACTGTTTTTTTTAAATTTTATATTTTTATGTTTTATTTATTTTTGAGAGAGAGAGAGAGACAGCATGAGCAGGGGAGGGTCAGAGAGAGAGGGAGATACAGAATCTGAAGACAGACTCCAGGCTCTGAGCTAGCTGTCGATGCGGGACTCAACCCCACAAACCGGGAGATCATGACCTGAGCCAAAGTTGGATGCTTAACTGACTGAGTCTCCCAGGTGCCCCCTGGTTTTTTTTTTTTTCTTTTTTTTTTTTTTTAATGTCAAGGCATAATTGACAAAATAGTGCAAGGTATTTAAAGTGCATGTTGTGATGACTTGATATACACTGTGAAGAGCCCCTCCATCTAGTTAGTAAACATATATCATCACCTCCCATATTTACGTCTCTTTTGTGTGGACACTGAAGTTCTGCTCTTAGTAAATTTCAGTTATACACACAGTGTTTTACATTAGCTCCCTAGACTTGAATCATCTTCTGGCCAAAAGATTGTACCCTTTTACCATCTTCTCCCTATGCCTCTCCCTCCATCTATTACCTGCTACCTCTTTTCTATTCTGTTTTATCAATTTTGCTTTTTTTTTTACTAGTTTGTTTCTACCTAGAAGTGATAATAGCATGCAGTATTTGTCTTTGCTGTATTTCACTTGGCGTATTGTCCTCGGGGTACATCCATGTTGTTTCAAATGGCAGACATCCTTCCTTCTCTTCACTGAATGATACTCCATTGTATACAGGCCACATCTTTCTCCATTCGTCCACTGATGGACAGTTAGGTTACTTCCAACTCATGGCTACTGTGAATAATGCTGCAAGGAACATAGATGTGCAAATCTCTCTTCAGTATCCAGTATATATTTCCTTTGGATATATACCCAGAGTGAATTGCTGGATCATATGGTAGTTCTATTTTCAATTTATTGAGGAAACTACATCCTGTTTTTTTCTGTAGTGGCTGCATATCTGTTTACATTGTCACCAACAGTACATCAGGGTTCCCTTTTCTCTACATCCCCGGCCACAAGTATTGAGTTAGTTTGTTCGTGTAACATAATAGCCATTCTAACAAGTGTAAGGTGATAGCTTTTGGGGGTTTTGGTCTGCGTTGTCCTGATACTTAGTGACGCTGAGTACCTTTCCCTATACCTGTTGGCTATTTGGAGTCTTCTTTGGAACACTGTCTATTCAGAGTCTCTGCCCATTTTTTAATTGGATTTTTGGTTTTGGTTTTGTTTTTTGTTTTTTTTTCTGATGAGTTGTATGAATTCTTTTTTCTATATTTTGGATATTAACCCCTCATTGGATATATGATTTGCAAATATCTTCTCCCAGTCCATAGATTGCCTTTTCATTTTGCTGGTGGTTTCCTTTGCTGTGCAGAAGCTTTTTGGTTTGATGTAGTCCAAATAGTTTATTTTTGCTTTTTGTTTTTGCTGTTGGTGTCAAATCCAAAACAACAACAACAAAACACTCCCAAAACCCATGTCCAGGAACTTCTTCCTTATCTTCTAGGAGTTTCATGGTTTTAGGACTTACATTCGAGTCTTTAATCCATTTTGGGTTGATTTTTGTGTGAGGCGCCGTCTGGTTTCATGTTTTGCATGTGGCTGTCCAGTTTTTCCAATACCATTTCTGGAAGAGATGACCATTTCCCCCACTGTATATTCGTGGCTCTTTTGTCATAAACTAATTGACCATACGTGCATGGGTTTTCTTTCTTTTTTTTTTCTGGGCTCACTATTCTGTTGATCTGTGCGTCTGATTTTGTGCCTGTAGTAACACACTGTTTTGATTACTGTTGTTTTGTAATATAGTTTGAAACCAGAAAGTGTGATGCTTCCTGCCTTTTCTTTCTTTAAGAACACTTTGGCTCTTTGCGGTCTTTTATGATTCCATTCAAATTTTAGGTTTTTGCCCTCCCTATTTCTATGAAAAATGTCATTGGCGTTTTAGGTGCTTTGGGATGTAATCCATACACTATATAATCCATCCATTTAAAGTGTGTAATTCCGGAGCACCTGGGTGGCTCAGTCAGTTGAGCATCTGATTTCAGCTCAGGTCATGATCTCGCGGTTCGTGAGTTCAAGCCCCACATCGGGCTCAGAGCCTGGAGACTGCTTCAGCTTCTCTGTCTCCCCCTCTCTCCACCCCTTCGTCACTCCCACTCTGTCTTGCTGTCTCGCAACAATAAATATGCATTAAAAAAATAAAGTGTGTACATCAGTGGGTTTTAGTATATTCATAGAGTTGTGCATGTATCACCATGGTTAAAACATTTTCATTACCCAAAAAAGAAACCATGCCCCCCCCCCAGCCTGTCCCTGCAATCCTCCTGTCTTCCACTAGCCCTAGGTAACCACCGATCTAATTTTTGCTACTATAGACGTCTCTCTGTACATTCCGTATAAATGTAACCATGCAACACATATGGTCCTGTGCCTGTCGTCTTTCACTTAACATTTTCGAGGCTGATCCATGGTGTAGATGCATCACTACTTCATTTCTTCTTATTACTAACTCCTTGTATAGATGTGACACATTTTGCTCATCCATTAAGCAGCTGATGGATATTTAGGTTTCTACTTTTTGGCTATTAATGAATACTACTGCTCTGAGCATTCATGTACAAGTTTTAGCGTAGGTGTGATTTTCATTTCTCTTGGGTGTTATGCCTAGGAGCAGAATTGCTAGATCATCTGGTCACACCATTTAACCATCTGAGGAAGCGTCAGACCCTTTCTCAAAGAGGCGGCCCCATCGTACCTGAAGGTTCCATTTCTCCACATCCTTTCTAATCTTTGTCACCCGTAGTTTTGATTGTAGCCTCTCTAGAGGATTTTTAAGAAAGGAAGAGAGAAGGCTCTGAGTTGGTGGTCAAGAACAGTTAATTCACCCCATTTAAGGAAGCCGATAAGGTTTCATTTTTTTTAAGAAAGTCTAGATGTCTTACATAAATATAGTACACTTTATAACTGGCACATGCTATTTTCTCATGTGCATCACAACAACTTTTTCACGTTGGAACTAATATGGTGACCATGTTAGAGAAGAGGGAACAAAGAACCCCAATGGTCATGGCCTCCTACGTGTCGTGTGCTGATGCTGCCGTACCTGACTGTCCCTCTGGTGCCCCCTCTAAGATGTGAGCCTCCGAGATGACAACTCGTTATTTTGGTCAATGAAGTTCAACTTCTTTTTTAAAGCTTATTTACTTTGAGAGAACAAGCCGGCAGGGGAAGGGGAGAGAGAATTCCAAGCAGGCTCCACACTGTCAGCACAGAGCCCCGTGTGGGGCTCAAATTCATAAACTGTGAGACCATGACCTGAGCCAAAATCAAGAGTCGGATGCTTAACCAACTGAGCCACCCAGGCGCTCCTGAAGTTCAGCTTCTTAAAGTGATTGATTAAATGTGAAAGTGATTCTTTCAGAAACATTTGGGCAAAACCCAGCCCCCAAAGCAAACTGTCAATTCATTAAGAAGAGCAAGAAGAGATTATGCGGTGGAGAGCCTTTGAGTAGCGTTAGGTAATGTTGGGGACCCAACTTGGTCACCCTCATCCTGAGTTTTTTCCACTTGTAAAATGAATTTTCTCTTCCGTAAAGATGTTGCCAAGGTGCCCGAAACCCGGCCAGTCAGAGCTTGGTAGACTTCAGCTCAGGAACCCTCTGCCTGTTTTTGTAGGTTGAGAAGGTTTTTGGTTTTTGTTCGATTATTTGTTTTGTTTTCTGTTTTTGTTCTTACAATTTCAAACGGTTGGCCAAAGTCAAAGGAAGGGTAATATTTAGGGACACGACATTTAGGTGAAATTGACATGTTGGTGTTTATAAATAAAGTTTTACTGGAACACAGCCACGCACAATCATGGATGTAGTGTCCGTGGTGGCAGCTGCAGGGCTGAGTAGTTGCAACAGAAGCCCCGGAGCACCTCCGGGATTTGCTCTCTGGCCCTCATCAAAAAAAAGTTTGCTGATCCCTGACTGCATCAAACTTCCTGTCATGAGAAGATGCCACTTCTAACCATCTCCGCACAATATCTGATTTCGAGTCCAGGGAGACCCTGTCGTGTCTGTGAGGCTCCCCTGAGCCTGTAGTTTTGGTCTTAGGGTGTCTAGAGGGACAGATTTGAAGTGAAAATCCACCTAAAAAGAAACCACTCTGGGGAACGGGGTTTGCAGCTTCTCCTTGCTCCCCTCCCCCACCCTGACCTTTATGTGGGCTTCAGGCTGGCACATTTTACAAAGGGGGTGGATTTCAGATCCCCACCTAAGAGTGAACCATCCTGACTCTGCTATTGTTTCTGCATGAACTTTAGAATATTCGCCTCTGCTGTTTTGACACGTGGAGATTTGCCTGCACCGTAATTCTTTTGCAACCCACGAACATAATTATAAAATCAAAGAATTACCTTCTAAACAAGCTGTAACCCCAGCCGTGGTTTTTGGAGGGGGAGGGGCGCTCCCATTCTTTAATTTTCACTTTTAGGGGTGTTCCATTGCTGTCCCTCTCCCCCCGACTTCAGTTCTTGTGTTACTTCAACGTTTATTTTTTTTTTAATTTATCAATCTTTATTTTTTTATTTTTTGTTTTGTTTTTATTTATTTCAGAGAGAGAGACAGCATGAACAGGGGAGGGTCAGAGAGAGAGGGAGACACAGAATCTGAAACAGGCTTCAAGCTCTGAGCTAGCTGTCAGCACAGAGCCCGACGTGGGGCTCGAACCCACGAACCATGAGATCATGACCTGAGCCGAAGTCGGATGCTTAATCAACTGAGCCATCCAGGTGCCCCTTCAACGTTTATTTTTGAAAGAGAGAGAGACAGAGCATGAGCGGGGAAGGAGGCAGAGTGAGGGAGACACAGAATCTGAAGCAGGCTCCAGGCTCTGCGCCTGATGCGGGGCTTGAACCCACGAGCTGGGGGGGGGGGATCATGACTGGGGCCAAAGTCGGACGCTTAACCAACTCAGCCACAAGGCGCCCCTGGTCTTGTGTTATTTCAAGCACAGTAACCATCTACAGTGAAGCAACAGCTCCTTGTGATGCAGCCACTTTAAAACCGTAGCCTTACTTCGAGTTTAGAGCAGAAAGACAAGCCAGCAAGAAAAGGGAGAGGAAAAGCCTGACTTAATTTGGGGGGGACTAGGAAGTAAAATTGCAAAAGGGAAGGTCAGCTTACCTAACTACATTCCTGGTGTTGGCTTAAATTCCTGAGAGCAGCAAGGTAGTGAGGACTCCAGATTCCGAAGGTGTGCTCAGTATGAGCTGGCACCCGTATTTCCTGGCACCGGGGGAGGAATGAAATCTGCGGCACAGTTAGCAACCATCCGTCTCTGACAGGCTGGGCACATCCCAGAATTAGGTTATTTCTTGAGAGCCTTAAAGTCTGTTTATGGGCGTTTGTCTGACATACGCAGCAGACACCATACGTAACATTTATTTATACGTTTGTAGATTGGTACCTGTCTGATTAACTGAGCTCTTCGCGTATGATGAAAGGGTGTATGGAGAAGCAGATCTTAGCGACAGGGACCGTGACAGATCTGCTGTGCATTCAAGAATGGCCCTCTGCAAATTTCAGTAACTCCTTAATTTGTAACTTTCTTTGCCAGCCTGTTAAAGTCTCACGTGCCACAGCTGGGAACTCATGCCCCAACCGAACACACAGTGAAGCTTTTGGTTTGCCCCGAGCCCTAATGTTGTCTCATCCAGAATAAATAGTTTGGTGCAGGCTCCTACCAGCCGTGGTATGAATTATTCATGCACTATTAAGCAGCCTGTGGTCAGAACGCCACAGCCCAGAGTAAAACTGAATACAGAAGAAGAGATTTTAATGTTTGCAACTGAAGGCACCTTTTGCCCTGGAAGTAGAAAGGAGAAGCTGCTGGACCCCTCCCGTCCTTGCTCGGGGTCCTTGAGATTGAATCATGAATGCATATATAGATTTCTTGTGATAGAGAATAAAAATATCTTGGAATACCCAGGGACTGTAGTAGTTCATCAGATTGCATGCCTGGGTTCATTTTTCAAGTTTTTCCAGAAGGCAGAAGAAGGGGAACACACACAAAAAGGAATATTTGTATTCCAGAAATAAATGACAACAAAATACAAAACAAAACCAAACCAAAAAACATGACCAAAGAGAAAAGAGGTTCTTTGGAAGAAAGCGTATGGACTTNCCAGGGTGTCCTAGAATCCCAGAGCTTTTTAGAATTGTAAGTTTAAATGCTGCTCTCCGCTCTACTCCATTTCAATGAGATACAGTGTAGTGTAAGAGTGAATATTTCTAGAATATAAACATCAGGTCATAGCAGGAAGATTACCTGCTAGATTAAAAAAATTTTTTTTAATGTTTTATTTATTTCTAAGGAAGAGAGAGACCACGTGAGCAGGAGAGGGTCAGAGAAAGAAGGAGATACAGAATCAGAAGCAGGCTCCAGGTTCTGAGCTAGCTGGCAGCACAGAGCCCGACGTGGGGCTCGAACCCATAAACCGTGTGATCATGACTTGAGCTGAAGTTGGAGGCTTAACCGACTGAGCCACCCAGGTGCCTCTACCTGCTAGATTTTTAATTCAGTGGAGATGATGATGAAATCTCTGATGGAGCAGCTGTGATGTAAATAAGGTATAACTAAATAGGTTACAAGGAGTGTGTGTGTGTGTGTGTGCGTGCGTGCGCGCGCGCGCGCGTGCGTGCTAGAGAGAGAGAGAAGAGCCCTAGGGTAGAATCAGCTTTGGGAAACTGTACAAATTGGCTGAGGAATTACATCATATAGAAATGAGTAGGAGTATAACATTTTTAGGTTCAAATTAGTTCAGGAGGAATGTTTAATACCACACTGGCATTAATAATCACCTCTTAAAAAGCTGCTGAAAATGAAATTGGATCAGGTGTATAATCCCTTTCGCTCCCTCCTCCTTGTTGATGGTTCTGGAATTCACCATTGGATTGACACGCAAGTGTTGAAGACCAAGCAGGAATGACATTTAGCATTTAAACTGTAAGTGTGACAGATGGGTCCGTGTGTGTTACCAGCTCAAAGTACATCATTCCCCGTGAATGAAATGGCACAAATTTACTTTGAAAATATCAGAGCCTAAATTACAGTCAGATTTCACTGGGAGGATTTCCACCATGATTTTGGAAAGCAGACGCGGCTTATTTTTATTGCAAAATCCTAAGAGTGCAATTCCTGGCAGTGTTTACCAGAGAGAAGGAATTAGCAGCCTCAAGGGGAGGGTTAGGAAAACAGAGCACCCTGTGGGACTGAGTCCCGCATCTGGGTTCCAAGAGCAGAAGCCGGCCTCAGACAAGCCGTTCAGCCTCCACCTCTGTTTTCCATCTTGCGAAAGGGGCTGAAGGAAAGGAGGCCCGGGCTTGTATTTCCGGAGGGTCTCGAGAACATTCAAGAGGCGGCTGGAACATTTTCAAAAAGAAACACAGAAGTGTGTTGTGCTTTTTTATATCCATGGTGCTGGCTTACACATTCCAGAGGGAGGAAGGAGATGCGTTTCTCGTTTCTCTTCCTCTTCTCCTCTGTTCATTAGTGACTGTGGATGGAAGAACAGAGCTCTGTGACTTGTAGGCCTAGAGAAATGACCGCCGTTTTATTTCAAGGTGAAAGAGCAGAGGGGTCCCCTGAGTGAGGGGAACAGATGGCATCATCGATGCTGCTACATCGCTCCTGGCTGTGAATGTCCTCACCCGCATCCCCAGCCGAGCCCTTTCAAACTGTGCAGGTCACAGAGCCCTGGGGAGCTCTGAAGAGCAGTGTACTGAAGGCTGATCTACAGACGGGGCACCGAGCCGATGGCCATTCTTCCTGCTCAAAACATAAAGGCTGCGCGTTCTTCAGCAAGGGTGGATGGGCTGAGGTCCTCTGGGAAGTACAGATCCTCTTTGGAACTCACAGCCCTCTGCTACTCAACTAAATCCAAAGATAAACCAAAGAGTTTTAAAAATGAACGTCTACGTCTGTGACTTAAATTTCTTTTAATCTTTTATTTATTTCTGAGAGAGAGAGAGAGAGAGAAAGCAGGGAATGGTCAGAGGAGAGAGGGAGATACAGAACCCGAAGCAGGCTCCAGGCCCTGAGCTAGCCATCAGCACAGAGTCCTATGCAGGGCTGGGACTCATGAACCATGAGATCATGCCCTGAGCCGAAGTCGGACGCTTAACCGACTGAGCCACCCAGGCGCCCCTGTATGTCTGTGACATAGAGGTACAAGATGTCAGGGCAGAATAGGGAGCAATCCGGAAGCAGGTGGTAAAATGTGGGGTACTTTGCACCTCCACCTTGGGGCTGGTTTTTTCTCCCTTACTTTGCTTCCTTGTGAGTATTCAGGATCATAATCTGTTGGGTTTTCAGAAGTTTAAATTTGCCTTAACTGCTTGTGAGAAAGTGATTTTTTTTTTTTTTTTGCATGGTGTCTAAATATGACGAGGTCTGTACAGTTATAATCAACCCAAGGTAACAAGGCAGAAAAGACAAATTCTTCCATGCCATTTGGAACTATGGTCTCCCCAGATTCTGGGGTCCGTGCCATTCCAGCAGAGACCAAGCAGAAAGCACTCCCCTTCCTGCCAAAGATGTAAAGTCAAGGGCAGGGTGTGTGGGGTGGGGGTGGCGGGCGCGGGGAGCTGTATCATTCTTCTCTGCTCTTCTGTGTCCCAAAGCAGCTCTGATTACAGTGTGAGAAACTTTATAATTCAAGTTCTAAAGTTCAGGGTTGAGATTTTTGTCAACTTTAATGAGCTGTTTTCCTGAATGTATCCTGTATAACACTTGTTCCTTAGGATGGTAATAGATGGTATGTGAAAAATTTCAAGATCAAACGAATTTGGAAAACGGAGCTAAAACAAAGTTAAGTAGATTGCTTTCAGCGCTGAGCCCTTGGTAAAGCCCATGTGCTTTACGGAAACTCCAAGAACAAAGAGTATATACTTATTTGCCCAAGTTACCAGGGTTTTTTTTGTTTGTTTGTTTGTTTCTGGGGGTGGGGAGACCATCACAAGGGACGAATGCCCCAGAGGACAATTAATGTGCTGTTTCAGAATCCTCCCCTAGAAAATATTACATGGACCGAGTATGTTCCCCACTTTGAGAGGTACAGAATTAAACAGAGCAGTGAGGGTCATCCGTGAATATTTCCTTCCACCAGAAACTGTTAGCGCTAAACTTTACATGCTGACAGAAAAGAACTTTCACTTTTGCTGAATATATTGATTGATTTTTTTTTTTTTTTTTTTTTTTTTTTTTTTTGTG
>NW_027530974.1:11423411-11424362 GCF_008692635.1 Crocuta crocuta
GAGAAGTCCTCTGGATGCAAATTGAACTGTTGTATTGATTGTAGCTGTGCTTCAGTCAGTCCAGGCATCGGAGACTTCCTGTTTTAGGCGATAGAACCGGCTGGGTCTTCCAGAGACCTTGTGATCTCCATGTGTGGAACATTTTAGCGTGACTCAGCCGCAGGACTGTTGATATTCTGGATTGGAATGTTCTTTGTTGGCGGTGGAGGGGTCTGTGCATTGTAGGATATCCCAGCTCTCTACCCACTCAATGCCAGTAGTCTTCAAGATGTACCTGGGATTTGATTGAATCAGGTATGGTAAGGGGACAGACGCGGAGACTGCCTTTGAATGAAGAGTTTCTTACAATTTGCAAGAGGAGGGGGCCGCATGGGGGAGGTGGTGGGGTTGGTCAGGAGGTAGAAAGACCCAAGGGGAGAGCCTACATTAGAGCTTTATTGTGTATGTGGGGGTTTCCCAGGAAAGGAATGTGCAGGTCAGGGCAGGCAGTATTTTTTTTCAAAGTTTTTAGTGTTTATTTTTGAGAGAGAGAGAGAGAGAACACGTAACCAGAGGAAGGCAGAGAGAAAAGTAAACACAGAGCCTGAAGCAGGCTCCAGGCTCCAAGCTGTCAGCACAGAGCCCAACGCGGGGCTTGAACCCACGAACCATGAGATCATGACCTGAGCAGAAATCAGATGTTTAACCAACTGAGCCACCCAGGTGCCCCCAGGGTAGGCAGTATTGAACATCAGACTGGATAGTCTGAGTAGTTATGACTGGCTCCGAGCTGTAGAGTAGCCTCTGGCTGTCCGGTGCCTGGCCCTGGGGTGATTTAGGACAGAGGCCATATGAACTTGGTGCATGAGAATTAGACAAACAGGGTGTTTGGGGTATAAGCTTTGGAATGGTTGGTTTACATTTGAAAGACACACCTGTAGGCACTTTCTTTACTGTCTCTAGGAATTAGCT
>NW_027530974.1:11424517-11456326 GCF_008692635.1 Crocuta crocuta
GTGCAAGGGGCAATTTCTCCAGGAGCCTGGATGGTCAGAGCATCCTAAAATACAAAAATCCCATAAAAGACGTGATTGATACAGTCACCTCCCAGTTGTGACAACCCAGATGTCTCCAGACATTGGCAAATGTCCTTGGTGGGGTGGGGGCTGGGGGAGATGGGGAATGGCATGCTCACCTCTGGGTTTAAGAGCCACTGATTAAGGGCCAAAGTGCGTAGTCCAACCATGAGTGATCTTACCCAAGCAAGAGAGCACTGTGGATTCAAGTCCCAGGAGGAGGCTTTGTGTGAAGGCGTTGATTTAGATTGGCAGAAGGGAGGAAGGAAGCAGTCCTAAGTGGGAGGGGTTCACATGACCTTGAACACAAAGGGTGGGGAGAGGTCAGTGCACTGAATAGTGCACTGATTTTTTTGGATGTTAACCATAACATATCTTATTCATTTACTGTATGCCCCAGCCCTGTATCAGTGATGGGAATTGTGTACTTAATCTTCCCAAGAGATCAGTAGTATTTATCTCATCTTGACAGAAAAGGAAACTGAGAGTCAGAGGTTGATTAAGATACCACCCAATGGTGGTATCTGTGGGCGTTAAGATTTGAAGTCTGGTCTCTGTGATTAGAAATAACGTCAGGTAAGGTTAAAGGATGTTAAATTACAGACAGAAGTGTCTAGACTTGGGGCGCTTGGGTTGGCCCAGTGGGTTGACTGGCCAACTTCAGCTCAGGTCATATCTTGTGGTTCTTGAGTTTGAGCCCCGCATGGGTCTCTGCGCTGGAGCCTGGTTGGGATTGTCTCTCTCTCTCTGTCTCTCTGCCCCTCCCTTGCTCATGCTCTCTCTGTCTGTCTCTGTCTCTCTCTCAAAATAAATAAACATTAAAAAAATAAACGTCTAGACTTAAAGGTATGTGGTACCCAGCTCAGTAGCCGATTCCCCAGTAGGGGTCAGGGAGGGTGGAGAGGGCATCTCCTTTTCCCTCACAGCAGGCATGGGAGCTGATCACAGGTGGGCTGGGGAGCTATGCAGCTGGGCAAGGCCAGGGAATCCGGGTGTGGTGATCTGTGCCAAGCCAGGGGTGATGACGGTAGGGTCTGGCAGATGAGACGACGAAGGCTCAGAGAGGTACAGTCACTCGCCCCAAATCTGGCTCTAGAGTCATGCCCTGAAGCACGTTATTAACACTCAGCAGCTGGGCGCTTCTGACAACGTTATCTCCTGTCACCGCTGGGGACATGTACACATTCCGTGTCTACAAATATTAATTCTACGTACTGAACAAATGAGACCGAATTCTGTTATTTGATCCAACATCATGGAGACCTGTCTCTTAAAAAGAGAAATGGGTTTTCAAATGTCTGAGTCCTTGGTTGGCTTCGGAAAACCTACTCCTCCTCTGGATGCCTAGCTGCTGAGCGTAGTTCCCACAAAGCCATTCTGCCATGTGCGTGCCTCAGTTTCCCCTGCTCGCCTTTGAGCTCCTTGCGGGCAGGATTATGTTGTATTCATTTTCATATTTCTGGCACATGACTAGTTCTCAGTGGAAAATCAATACTTTTTTTTTTTATGATTTCACAATGTGAGGAAATCATTTTTGAGAAGTTTCGCTGGTGTAACATCACCATCCTTCAGGTAAACTCTTTGCAGAAGAAAAGGATAGTATTTAGCCCTCAGTGTGGCTACAAGAAAATAGAAGCTGGGAGCCATGAGGAAAGGAAATGAAGCTTCTTAGTGAGGAAGTGTGAGGGCAGGGGACTTCCAAGACCTGAATGTATGGAACACAAGGTCAAGTTGACATTACTTAGAGTTTAAACAGGCATTGGCAGGCTTTCCCTGTGAAGGGCCAGATAGTAAACATTTTAGGCTTTCACCATATGCTCTCTGTTGCAACTAATCAATTCTGTTGTAGCTCAAAGGCAGCCGTAGGCAATATATAAATGAAAAAACATGGCAGCCCTCCAATTAGATTTTATTTACAAAGACGGGCAGCAAGCCGGATTTGCACTAAGAGTCATGGTTTGCCAAACCCTGATGTAGCCTCTCAAGTGCGACAGAGCAGGGCACATATCCCGGCCAATTGCTAACTGTATGGCCTTCATCAGGGTAAGCCTCAGTTTCTCCATCTGTAAAATGGTGACTCGCTACTATAGCATCCACACCTAGGGCTAGGAGGTAAGATTCAGTGAGATAACCTAAAGCATTTGGCCCTGACCATAGCATACAGCAAACACACAATAAATGGTGGCTATTACTGATATTATTATAAGTAGTATGTGTCTCTTCCTACCTTTCCCCTCCTTTTCATTATATTAAAATGAACTCACATGAATTCATACTTGTGGGTGCTGTGTCAGATGTTTTCTTTCCAGTCCTCTTTTTCTATCTTTAGACTTCTTGAGTTTGAAGAATAAGAAGGAAAATAATATCTGTGTTATTTCTGCAGAGCTCCTACCAATTAGGATCGTGGTTAAGTATAAATTTCATGTACAGTAATTCACACAACGCTTGGGAAATCACAGTCTGTTGTAACTAATAGGTTGAGGAAGAAGTTTAGAAATGTAAGTTGGTAAAATGAAGACTAGAAAGAAATTCACTAATGACTTGGAACTCTTGTGAAATGTCAAGTGAATAGGAATCCTGCTGGAGAATTTCTTAGCATTCAGTGCTGAAACTATAGGACTTTGGTGCTTTTTTTTTTTTTTTAACATTTGGAACCAATTAATATCTTGGCTCTGTTAATCAGCGATTTCCTAAAGTGGAATCCATTGCTCATAAACCAGGAACTTTGAAACCAGTCAAGGCATTTGCTTTTCAAAACGAGCCGTTTATATTATAGCCGAAACAAGATCACACATGCAAAACAGCTGTCCGTCAGTCGTGAAGAACAGCCCGCGTTCCGCATATTGGGAACACTCGTGATGAACAGTCCTGTGTGCGGAGCCAAGCTGACGATCGTGCAGTGAGGTCTACGAGAACAGAGCGCAGAGCTTCTCCAACTGGGCCTGGCTCCTTTCAAAACATGTGCCTTCAGGCTTAGAGAACAGGGTTTCTGGGCCTTGGCAGTAGGGACATTTGGGGCCAGTGGATTCTTCGTTATGGGAGGTGGTCCCGTGTGCTGTAGGCCGGGGCGTATCCTGAGATGCCAGGAACCACCCCCGCCTTTCCCCAGTGTGACCACCCAGAATGGTCTCCAAAGTTTGTCAATTACCTGCGCCTGTTCGAGAACCACTGGTGTGGACCGAGGCTTTAACGGTGCCTAGAGAGAGAGCCCATTGCAGGGTTTCCAGGCAATGGTAAGTTATTCCTATGGAAACACGTTTCTCTGAGTCCTGATTCCGGAGAGCCCGCCCCGCTGATCCAACGCGTGTGCCCCAAATTGGCCACACAGGCTCAGTTTCGTAAACTTGAAAATCAGGCATAACCATCTGAAGCAGTGCTTGTCTTGTGTAGGCTCTCAAGTTTGAATGTTTCTTTTTTTTTTTTTAATTAAGTTTATTTATTTATCTTGAGAGGGAGAGAGCGCACAAGCAGGGGAGAGGGAGAGAGAGGGGGAGAGAGAGAGAGAGAGAGAGAGAGAGAGAGAGAGAGAGAATGAGAATTCCAAGCAGGCTCTGTGCTGTCTGCGCAGAGCCCAATGCAGGGCTCAGACTCACGAACTGCGAGATCATGACCTGTTGTCCAAAGTTGGACACTTAACTGACTGAGCCACCCGGGCGCCCTGAATGGTTCTTATACCACCTTTCACGTTTCATCTTCCTGAATTTCGCTTAGACAAATAGTTAATGCACTTCGTATTGGCTGACAAAGTTAGATGTCATTATAGCCTAAGAGTGATAGAGATCCGCCATTGGTTTGATTGAAACAAATTTTCATTTCAAATTTTAATAGGCAGAGCCGAGCAATGTTTTGGTTTCCTGCTTCCTGTACTGGTGATAAGATAAAGCATTTTGGTGGCTTTCCTGTGTCCCATGACCATGGATTGGTTTAGTAATGTGTTACACTAGGTGAGATTGGGAAAGGCTGGCCTCTCGCAGTGGAGGAGAAGAATATCTATACCTGTTTACCGGAATATCTTTTCCAGGTAAATTCTGGCGTATAAGCCGTATTAAAGTTTATTTTTTAGTAGCTCTTACACAGGCACTACTTGGGGATGTGGTTGTATATTAAATCTATAATAAGATACGTTATAGGAGATTTTGAGGAAGGCGAGACTATATATATTTTTCTTTTTAAAAGAAGAGAGTTTTTTTTAAGTTTGTTTATTTTGAGACCGAGAATATGTGAGTGGGGATGGGGCAGAGAGAGAGAGGGAGAGAGAGAATCCCAAGCAGGCTCTGGGCTGTCAGCACAGAGTCTAACGGGGAGCTTGATCTCACGAATGGGGAGATCATGACCTGAGCTGAAATCAAGAGTTGGACGCTTAAATAACTGAACCACCCAGGCACCCCCTTGTTTATAGCTTTCTATATCACTATCCTGAGATTTAACAGAATTTACCAGTCTCATGAAATACCATATTATCAACATTGGGTAGAAGAATTCACGAATATACTATTTTACCTAGTGCTGTAGAATAATTACCCATGTAGATACTTTTTCTGATATTCTATAGCCTGGGAATAACTTTGCCAAATTATTCCCAGGCTGTTCTATACTTGTCACTTATTAAGGAGATACATCTTATACTGAACAGTAATACCTTGAAAAATAATTGTGGCCCACAGTATTGTATAATTCTTTGAATTTTGGCTTTCCTGAGACATAATTACTTTAAGCTCAACCTGTTTTGTATTGAATCTGTGTATATGTAATAATCCACCTTTAGTCCCCCCCCTCCCCCCACAGTATTTGACTCTAAAAGAGGAATAGTATAAACAAATGACAAAAATATCTCCTAGTTTTAAGCTCTCAGCCCTGGGGAGGTCATGGCCACATAGTAGAATCAACCTTCCTGTTTCTGTGTGTTGCTACAACAGTATTTTTGAGGTTCTTCTTACTGGTGTGTACAGAATATCCCTTGTATACTTGTGACATTTACTAACTCTGTTAAGAATTTTTATACTGTTTGAGAATATGAAAGGTGACATGATTGGTACTTTTGTAATTATACTGGAGTTTTGGTCAAAATTTCCTGCCAGAGAAAGTCAGTTTTGTAAAACTTTTATTCATTAGTGTCATGAAAACGAAGCCAACTTCGCTTTCCCTTTCCATCTCTTTTCCTGTACTTTATGTTTTATATATATATATATATTTTAATGTTTATTTTTGAGACAGAGCATGAGCAGGGGAGGGGCAGAGAGAGAGGGAGACACAGAACCCGAAGCAGGCTCCAGGCTCTGAGCTGTCAGCACAGAGCCCCATATGCGGCTTGAACTCTCGAACTGTGAGATCCTGACCTGAGCTGAAATTGGACACTTAACCAACTGAGCCACCCAGGTGCCCATTTTTCTTAATGTTTATTTTGAGAAAGAGTGCACGTGGAAGTGGGGGAGGGGCGGAGAGGAGGAAAGAGAATCCAAGCAGGTGCCATGCCGTCAGCATGGAGCCAGGCACAGGGCTCGATCTCACAAACTGCGAGATCATGATCTGAGCAGACATCAGGAGTCGAACCCTTAACTGACTCAGCCACCCAGGCACCCCCCCCCACACACACACCCAGGTGCTTTCATGTTTCTTTAGCATGCTACAGTTTAATCTTAACTTGAAGCTACATTTATAATGAGACAGATCTGGAGAACAGAAGCTGATTAGCGAAAAAGTTTCTGTGCAATAGTATAAATATAGCATCGGTGCATATTCTTGTCATAGAAACAGCCTGCGGATCCGTTACTACATGCCAGTCCCCCCTCCCCCAACCAGATCCCCAAATTCGGAATAACGTGAAACCCTCAGACTCTTTAACATTCGATTTGTCATGTCCCCGAAATCTTTACCCATTGCTTTTTGGCAGGGAACTGATTTGGAAGAACGAAGTGGGACTCTTCTTCCCTCTTTCTAACTGCAGCTGAACTGTGTGTGTATCACTATTTGAAGCTATTTCTCATTTTCAGAATGCAGTCACTTGACCTATTCTACCTGCAGTTATGACAGTATTGTACAGAAAATATTATTGCCGGTTTTATAGACTGCTTGCCTTGTGTGGACACATTCTGTTAGAATGTACTCGTTAGATCATTGATCTCTTCTATAAATAGCCGTACCTAGCAGTTAGTGGGAATTAGACAAAAGAGTTTTTTTTAAAGATCAGCATCTAACGCTTGTTTGTTTCCAGCTGTTTATTCTAGTAGGGTCTCAGAACCAGAGAGGAAAATGCATTGATTCAGTCTGTCAGAAGTCACAGGCATACGATTATAGTTGCCTCAACTTTCACAGTATGCATTTCTTCTAGGAAAGAGCTTTTTTGGTGCTATACAGAGCTGATGTGCCTTCTTCCTGTGCCATAGAGTGCCCTGAACAAACTGCTAGTTGATCGTTTTTAACAAAATTGTCTATACCTTATGCTGAATGTTATAGAGTGAAACAGCCCCAAGAAATATTTCGGCTAAAATTGCAGCACAAACTTAGCTTCAAGAAAATCTGAAAAATTGTTTTCTCCATATCTTCTGAACCATTAGATGATTGTGTGTGTGTGCGTGTTTGTGTCCACCCCCCACAATACTGTACTCTGAGGAGCAGAGGGACACATCTCTGCCCAATTCACAACGCTGCACATGGAACAGATGTTTAATAAATGTCTGTTGAATTGAATTCGGGAAAGGCAGTTTGCCGGTGAAACTAAGTTTTTACAGTCCTTAATATAGACTTTTCCCCCTTCAAACCACGTTGCCTCCCATTTTATCTTAGAAGTTCGGTTATTGCCTTCTTGTTGAGCTGAGAAAGAGCTCAAAATGAACAGCTGCTGTTTCTCTTCAGTCAGTATGTGGCTGACTTCTCCAGATAATTAAAAAAAAAAAAAATCCCATTATTGGCTTTGGTTACTTGTTAGACTTAAATTTTCTGACCACGTCTTACCCACTTGCAAATAAGGATTCCCCTAACCTGCCTTGTTCTCTTGAGTCAAATCTTTCTCAAATCCATTCAATTCCATAACTGTGTTTAATTTTTAAACAAGCACCAAAGGGAACGGTTATATTTGCATTTGAGCCCGTATAAATGGCAAAAATTTACTGGGTAGCAAAAAGCTAGGAAATAGATTAAAAAAAATTACTTTCAGTGTTTCTTGAAGGATAGTTCAACAAATATCAAATGCTGTTAGAAAACCTATGAAAATATTGACTTCATGGTGTCTAATGCCTTTCTGCTTAATGGATCTATACCAGATCTCAGGCAATTTCCATTTAAATATGTGTCCCTACAGCCTTCAGTCTTCGCAGAGTTTGCTGCGTGCACTGCACGATAAAAAACATTGTGAATATATTTGAATTACTCTTTGCCTTTTTAGTCAACTTACTTATATGATTAAATTCCAAATTATTGTCTCCACGACAAAAAAAGTAACCATAGTGATGTCTTATTAGACCAGCTAGTGAACTCTGTTGTTATTATTAGTCTATAAAATGCTATACATCTGTTTTTTGTGAGTACCATTTTCATGTGAATTAAATCCTATAGAATAAAGATGGTTTTGGCTTCTATCCTCCTTATTATAAAGAGTCCTCTTATTTCCAACTCCACTTTTTTTTTTTTAACATTTATTTATTTTGGGGGGGGGCAGAGAGAGAGAGAGAGAGAGAGAGAGAGAGAGAGAATCCCAAGTAGACTCCATGCTATCAGCACAGAGCCCGACACGGGCTCCAACCATGAGCTGTGAGATCATGACCCGAGCTGAAACCAAGAGTCAGAGGTTCCAATGACTGAGTCACCCAGGCGCCCACACTCCACTTTTTAGATAGGAGTTCATTTCCTTTCAGAATACAAGTATTCTAGAAAGGTGGTATGTGGGTTTTGTTTTGTTTTTTAAACCCATCAGACCATTTCAGTGCACTCTTGCAGCTTCTGTTTGAATAATTCTTATTCCCCTTTAAAAAGTGAGAAATTTGCTAGGTGAAAATTATAACTAGTGGAACGTCAAGGTGATATATTTTTTTAAAAAATATGCATTTATAATATTTGGTTCTTAACTATGGCCAGGAGCTGTATTAAACATTTAATATGTACATTATCTTATGCAATACAAAGGCTGTATAGAGAATATGCTGTTAGTCTCATTTAAACAATGATTTAGGGGCACCTGGGGGCTCAGTTGGTTAAACATCTAAGTCGTAATTTCAGTCGAGATCATGATCTCACAGTTTGTGAGATCAAGTCCCGTGTTGGGCTCTGTGCTGGCAGAGTGGAGCCTGGTTGGGATATTCTCTCTCTCTTTCTCTCTCTCTCTGCCCCTCCCCTGCTTGCTTGCACATGCCTGCTCTGTCTCTCTTTCAAAACTTTAAAAAATTATTTGTTTAGTGGCACCTGAGTGGCTCAGTCGGTTGTGTCCAGCTTGGGCTCGGGTCATGATCTCACAATCCATGGGTTCGAGCCCTGCACTGGGCTCTGTGCTGACAGCTCAGAGCCCGGAGCCTGCTTCAGATTCTGTGTCTCCCTCTCTCTCTCTTCCCCCAACTCCACTCATACTCTGTCTCTCTCAAAAATAAACAAGCATTAAAAAAATTAAAAAATTATTTATTATCCCCACTTTAAAGTGAAGAAACTTGCTTTCTGTCAAGAGGCTCATGTCTATCCATTCCAAAACTGAGTTCTTAAGTGCTGCATCATGCATACTCCAGGGATGGCTTCCAGTAGGAGCAATAACATTAAAAGTTATACCCTGTACAGTCAGCCACAGCTCCACCTAAGTACCATTTGTAGATCTCTCTTAGACTTAAACACAAGTACAATATTCACATTACAATAATGGCAATGTGCTTTTCATAAAATAATCATCACAATAGCTACTATGCTACATGCTGTACTAAATGCTTTACATATATTCATTATAATATTTTTCATCCATTTTTCATGACAAGGGGCTTTGCATGTGGCTTGTACGTGGTAGAGACAGGCTCGAATTCAACCCCGTTCCCCCGCAAATCAGAAAATGAAATTATAGAGAAGATCATCTATGACTTTTTGGTGCAAATAGAACTCTGTTTAGCCGAGTTTTTTTTTCCAGATCTTATGTCACTGTATAGATAGGTAAGTAAACGTCTAGAACAATGTAATTATTCTGTTTGTAATGTTTGGCAACTTATTATCCACTGAGCAAGCAAACATGGCCGTTTTTCACGTCAGTAAGTAGAGGTGTCTGTAAGTGTTTATGATGGCCACATAGTTGTGCGTTCGATCTTTGTCCCTTCTTTTAGTTAATCCCTCAAGGTTGGGTAGTTGGGTTACTTTTTGCACTACTAAAATACAAATGGGGGTGCCTGGGTAGCTCAGTATGTTGAACGTCTGATTCTTGGTTTTGGCTCAGGTCACGATCTCATGGTTCATGAGTTCGAGCCCCATGTTGGGCTCTGTGCTGGCAGTGTGGAGCCTAATTGAGATTCTCTCTGTCGCCCCCCCCATCCTTCTCTCTCTCTCTCTTTCTCTCTCTCACAAAATAAAGAAATAAAAACTTAAAAAGATACAAATGAGGTTTAATTTGTGATGTGACCCTTTAGTAACCTGCCTATCAGACTTGACCCAAGTTAGTTGGCATATGGGACAGACTTTTGTGAAAGGCCAGCTCTCGAAGCAAAAGCAGTTCAGTCAGATTGGGAATAACCCTTATAACCAAGACACCTCTTTCATTAAACATGACGGCCCCTCCTCTTCCCTTGCATGTGACAAAATTCTCCCTGCATCGTTTCGTACCTATGGCTTGGAGGTAGATGCCATCTCCTGCTTCCTAGCCCCACCTCCAGCCAGGGCTCGCCCTAGAAATAAATAAAGGGTGAAGCTTACCTATAGTTGATTGTCCTAACCAGGACCTATCTCCTACAGGAGATAGAACTATGACACACACCCAAGCCAGAGCCTAGCCTGTCTTTCTCTGAGAAATGTGCGTTCCTTTCTTCACTCAGGAATCTTCAGTGATCGTTTCCTGCATGTCACAAATGGTCCTTACCCACCCGTCTAGTGGGATGTGTCAATTAGGATGCTTTGGCTGCCGTGAGAGAGGACTTTGTGCGTTTTGACCTTAAAAACCAAGGTCATTCACTGTCTCACGTAAATTTGTAAGTAGAGCTCATTCCAAGCCTGATTTCATTGCTCCACGATTTTGTGCTCTGTTCTCTTTTGCTTCTGGACTCCATCCTCAGGCTGGTTGAAAGATGGATGTAACAGTTCAGGCCTCACCTCCTGATGACATCGTGACCAGAGGCAGAAACAGGTGTGTCTCTTATTGGCTATTTCTAAGAGCAGGGACGCTGTTCTTAGAAGCCCTACCACCTACAGGCATCCCTTATGGATCGCATGGGCCAGATCCGGACAGCCTGCCCGCTCTTAATTACTGACCAGAGATCCACCCACTAGTGCTGGGGTTTGATTTTGGGAAGCTCGTGGTCCCGTAGAGAAGAAATAAATAACTGAGCACTATCTGGGTTTTCTTAAGAAGGAAAGTGTGCAGAAATGGGCTTGCCATTTCCCATTAAAAAGGAGGCTGGCATTTCGAAGTGACTGGTTGTCATCCAGGCAGAGGGAATGTCAGGTGTAAAGGCCTTGAAACAGAAATGGTGTGTTTCTTGTGTTTGAAGAACAGAACGATGAGCAGCGTTGGGGCCAGCGAATGGGGCGGACCGTGGCCCTCTGTGTTGATGTGAAGTCTTGGGGTCCTTGGCCTGAGAACGGGGTGATTCCATGGGGGCTTTAGGGCAGAACAGTGACATGTTTGTGAGGGATTCTTGGGCTGCTGTGCAAAGGACTTGGACATGAGTAGTAGGAGTAAGAATGGAAATTGGTGATGGGGACAACTGGTCTACCCTGAGGACCAAAATAGAGCAGGTTGAGAAATATTGAAGAATTTGTTTTGAGCACTCTTGGTGATAAATTGGAACCAGGGGAGGTGAGGGAAGAGGTGGGGTCGGAAAGGACTCCTGGGTTTCTGTCTGAGCAGTTACAAAACTTACAAAACTGTGAGTGATCAGATTAAGGGTAAAAATAATTCACTTTCAATAAAGTTAGAGACAAAGAGTTGTAGTAATAGCAGAGTGGTCCAGACACCATTCAGAATCTTTCCTTTGTGTGAAATAACCACATTGTCACAGTTACCCAAGGAGGCAGATTCTAGTTGTCATTCCCATTTTACAGATGTGGTAACTGAGACCCAGAGAAGTAATGGGGCCAGAGTTAACACAGCTAGTAAGTTGTTGTATCACTTAGAAAAGTCTTCAAGGCTAGAAGCTTAAATTTAGAAATCTTTGACTTATCAACGTTAAAGCTGTGGGAAGAAATGAAATAAATGAAATTGTTTAGGGAGAGCTGACTTTTGGGAAATTCCACGATTAAATCAAGGTCTGAAAGATCTACAAGTTCTCTTGAGGAGACGGAAAAGGAGGAAAGGGGAAGAAAGTCTTGGTATAGGTTGTCTTTAAAAAATGAAAATTAATTGTTAAATTGTTAAAAAAAAACCCAATAAAAGCATTTGACTACTTTGCAAGCTAAGAAACAGGTTATAAAAGGTTCTGAAATTCTGCCAAAGTGTGTGGAACGTGGACAGGTATGTCAACACTTGATGCTGGGCCTCTTACACACTATAGTTCGTATAAGCTTTTGCAAGTCACTTCTTTGCATTAGGGTCAGGTTCCACTGCATTAAGCAAACTCAAAATAAGAATTTAAACAAGATAGTTTATTTCTCTCACACAGAAAAATGCAGAGGCTGCCAGTCCAAAGCTGTTATATGCAATGGCTCCATGAAATTCTTAAGGACCAAGGTGCCACCTTGCTTACCACTCCTCTAATACTGTGAGGTGACCCTTGTCCTCATAGCGGCTGCCAAGTTCCAGCCATCACAGCTTTGCTCCAGAACACTAGGTGAAGGGAAGAGCAGACCAAAGGCACATCCCTTCCCTTTAAGCAGATTTGGCAGGGGTCACACACACAACTTCAGGTTACAGCCCAGTGTTCAGAGGTTGCTAATATGACCGCACCTGCCCACAGGGGAGGCTGGGAAAGTCTTTTAGCTGGGCAGGAAATCAAGAAGCTTTCACCAAAGAGAAAGGGAAGAATGGATATTGGCAGGCAACCAGCCATATCTGCCACTGTCAATTTGCTCTTTTGTAAAATAAGGATTAACATATTTGCTTACCTCTCCCGCTGGTTTGTGGTGGGGACCAAACGATACAGTGAGGCAAACTCTTCATAAATGATAAAACACTGTTCAGAGTGTTGCTGTGAGAATGACCATTGACTCCTCTTGCACACAGTAGGCATTTATATTCTGAATGAGAAAATCTTGGGAAACCATAAGATTTTCCCACTAATCTGTACATGCAAAAAAGCAAGATGTGAGTTGAGGAGAGAGAATAGTTTTCTACAAGTCTTGCATTTCAATGACCAGGCTTTCCTTTGCTTTCAGAATCCATTTCGGAACAGCCAAGATTGATATTTGATTAGTTCTGCAGGAGAATGTCCCATCAGGGTTGTGTCGGGCCTGCTCAACGCAGGCGCTGTCCAGGGAACCCAGGAGAATTTTCTGTGGGGACAGCAGGCATGTTGTTAACGCACCTGATCCTCCCCAATCTGACTTGTAACATAGCGAGGCTTCCAGACCAAGGTCCGTTGAGAGGACCTCACTGAAGGCCATGAGGCAATGGTTCTATTGTTCAGAAACTAGTTGGACTGATCACCAAGAAACTGGATGCAAAATGTAGCTCTGTATTGCGCCTGGAGATTCTCGGGCCTGGGTAAAGGGAACGGAAGTTCTTTTCCTTGTTAATTTCCTGACAACCCCAGGTTTATTTTGTCTGTGGCTGTTAGTAGTCTTGTCACGTTTTGAGTTTACCTCCAGAAAGGTGATGCTTTCGCATTTAGTAATGACCTTTAAGATGATTCTATCATTAGGAGCAAAGAATTTCTGTTACCTTTCATTGGATATGTGCTTGAGATGTCCATATCAGTTTCCCATTCCTCTCAAAATGGGACAATGTTCGCTTTTGTGTGGTACTTTCCACTTTAGGATTTGATTTGTATATAGATTTTTTAAATGTTTATTTTTGAGGGGGTGGGGTATGCACACATGTGAGTGGGCGAGGAGCAGAAAGGGAGGGAGAGAATCCCAAGCAGGCATGGCGCTGTCAGTACAGAGCTCACCGTGGGGCTCGATCTCACAAACTGTGAGATCATGACTTGAGCCAAAACCAAGAGTGAGATGCTTAGCTGACTGAGCCATCCAGGCGCCCCCGCACCCCCGTTTTAGGAGTTTTAGAGTAGGGGCTTCACCTTCTCCTTCCCCACCTCCCCTATCCCGTAACTCGAGTGGTACAATAAACATGTAACAAATGTTTGCACAGTTAAAGCACCGTCATTGCGTATGCTCATGGGCTGTGATCCCTCCCAAAAGTGCCCAAAAGAACAGATATGGAGTCAGAGGCCCAAACAGCCTATTTCTTAAGATATCCTTTTTTTTTTTTTTCCCCCTTTCCTTGACCTGATGCCTTATCTAATGCCTGGAAACTTTGGAAAGGGACAAAGAGTAGCAAAATCAGAGCTAATTTACCTGCGATAAGTTTTATTGTGTAACCTCAGAGGAAAAGTGAATAGATACTTTATAGATAAATTAAAATACCACATGGCAAGTAAACCTGGGGTCCACGATTATGACTCACAGTTGCACTTCAGTCACCTGGGGAGGGTTCCCAGTTGGAATGTGGCCTGTCAGTTGGTTTCATTGTTGCTCGGGAGCCTTCCATGGTCATTAACTGTACTTTCTGAAGCCTTCCAGCTGAAACACAGCAGCCTCCTCCTTCCCACACTGTCCGATGAGATGAGCCCCGAGTAAATTCAAAGAATAATTGGCAGAACCAACCAACACCCTCGATTTGGAGTCAGGAGATACTTCATGAGCACACACTAAATGCCAGTTATTAGTTTCGAGTTTTTTTTTTTTAATTAAAAAAAATTTTCTGAGAGAGAAAGTGTGAGCAGGAGAGGGTCAGAGAGAGAGGGAGACACAGAACCTGAAGCAGGCTCCAGGCTCTGAGCTGTCAGCACAGAGCCCGACGTTGGGCTCGAACTCATGAATGGTGAGATCATGACCTGAGCCGAAGTCAGTTGCTTAACCGACTGACCCACCCAGGCGCCCCTAGTTTCGAGTTTTCATGTGTTAATATAAAGATTATTCAACTGGAGAAAGAGGTATTGTCCCGGCTTTGCTGTTAAGGAAATACAATTCTGACAGTAATTAATCAACGTGCTGATGGCCACAGAGCTAATCAATGATTGGCACTTCAACCCCAGTGTTCAGAGTTCAGTACTTTGAACACTGGGGTTTACTCAGTATATAGTGAGGTCAGTATATTCAGTCATTAAAAAAAGAAAGAATTCAGGGGCGCCTGGGAGGCTCAGTCCATTAAGTGTCTGACTTTGGCTCAGGTCATGATCTGGATCATGAGTTCAAGCTACGCATCGGGCTCTGTGCTGACAGCTCAGAGCCTAGAGCCTGTTTCAGATTCTGTGTCTCCCTCTCTCTCTGCCCCACCCCTACTTGCACTCTATTTCTCTCTCTCTCTATCAAAAATAAATAAATTTAAATAAATATTTTTAAAAAAGAATTTAAAAATACACTCCTAAATTCATGTGAATACACAATTTCTTAATGGGGCAGAATGAATCGATGACTTTCTCTGCTAAGACCTCTTTAGAAATTGGAACATCTTTCACACAAAAGAGTAATAAAAGGTCCCCAAAGGAATTATTGATAGGATGAAAAGGACATTCACCTCTAGAAAAAGACTAATGGAACTCCATTTCTGTGTTTTGAGACCAGGAAAATTTAAGAATTCCTCGTGAAACCCTCAAAAAAATGCATAAGCGGTTGCTTCCTTTTCTGAGTAACCGTTCAGGCAGGCCTGAGTGCAAGCTGTGGATGGTAAATACACACGGAAACTATATACAAGATGGAAAGAAAGCAAAGAATGACATTCCTGCTAAACTGTCTTCTCCAGGAGTACTATTTAGATTTCACCTAGTCACTACGCAAATGACAAATAGCACTGAGACGTCGGTCTGTGATTTAATGGGAGATAAATGAGGAAATCGTAATGTCATCAGAGGAAGAAAATGAGAAGTAGATTCGAGCGGGGATTCTTCGGTGGAACATGAGGTCTCACAAGGTTGTCTATCATGCCCTGCTCAATAAGTAACTGAGTGGCCATTATTATGAGACCTTGGAATAAGCTCAAGGGAAGGAAAATGCTGAGTGTATTATTAACCTTGACGGTACTAGAGGAGGAACGACTTTTGAAAAGAGGTGGATCATGTACCATAGGTGAGGTTTGGGGTGTGAGTGATGACTGACGCGTTTCAAGACTTCGGAGCCCAGGGTTGCTTTAACCGTAGGAGTTGTTGCATTCTGGGCAAGCCCCCTGACTCCTCTGCGTCTAATTTCCTGCACCCCTAGAAGGTGTCAAAAAGGACACTGCCTCGGCATCTTGGAAATTGTGTCCCCTGGAATGCTAGTCAACTCTGAGACCTCAGGGGTGTCCCATTGGGGACCACCAACCAGCCATTGTTTGTGGTTAAATTAAGTGTGGGAAACAAAGGGTTAAAACTTACCTGGTTTATTGCAGACCTTCTCAGGACCTTAAGAAGGCTAGCATAAACCACGATGTGATGCTTTGAGATGAGAACATGGTATGTCCGTCCTAACTGCGGGGGGCAAAGTTAGGAAACTGATACCCTCCCTTCATAATGGAAAGCTTCGAGGCTTTTTTAGGAATGCCTAGTATATTTTTCAGAATGTGATTTGTAGACTCCTCCCACCAAAATTACCTGGGCTGCTCATTATGCATTCATGTTACTGGTTCAGATCTAAGAGAGAGATCAGGGATCCAGAGTTTTAGCACGTACTTGAGTGGATTCTTACGTACGCTGAAGTTTGAGACCCACCAGCCTGGAGGGTCTTGGCATAGTTCAGAGCCTCCAAACTTCGTGTAATCTCCTAGGGGACATCCTCGTGGTGAAGTTGGAAGGAGCTTTAGCCCTTATTGGCCGGGTGGTTGGCCTGATACTACAGACCTTTCATTTTTTTTTTTAATATTTTTATTTATTTCTAGGGGAGGGTCGGAGAGAGACAGCATGAGCAGGGGAGGGTCAGAGAGAGAGGGAGTGACAGACTCTGAAATAGGCTCCAGGCTCTGAGCTGGCAGTCAGCACAGAGCCCGACACGGGGCTCGAACCCACGAACCGTGAGATCATGACCTAAGCGAAAGTCAGACGCTTAACCGACTAAGCCACCCAGGCGCCCCAGACCTTTCATTTTTAAATAACTTCCGTGGATTCTATATTACATGCCCCCGAAGGGTGTGTTTAGCACATACCTGTTAATCTCTACAAGTGAGAATTATCCTTAAGGTGTAGGAAAGCAAGTTGACAGGGCTTCCTAAGGTCGCAAAGTGAATTTGTGAGAGCCCTTTGATCAGGAGTGAGAGAGAACCCAACCTTCTTGGGCTTAAGTAAAACCAGAATTTTTTGGTTCATATACAGAAAATGTCTAGTGTTATAATGGTTTCAGGAAGGGCTGGATCCAGGGGCCCAAATGATGTGATGAAGTCTCCATTTCACCTGAGCCATCCTTCTCTTAGGTTTTTTTCTTCTTCTCTTATTTCAGTTTGCAGACAGGCTCTCCCTTCCAGGTAGAATGAGTATGACCAGCAGCTTCATGCTATAGAACGGGGATTGGCAAACCGTAGTCACAGGGCTGGCTGCCTGGCTTTGTAAATAAAACTGCATTGAACATAGCCATGCCCGTTTTGTGTTCTTTGGTCTGTGGCTGATTTCGTGCTGCTGCGGCGGTTGAGTATTTGCGACAGAGCTGTATGGCCCATAAACCCTAGGGCATCTAGGATTTGCCTTTACAGGAAGGGTTTGCTGACCCCTGCAGGAGAAGCCAGGTTTTGTGGAAGTTTGATTTTGAATCTGTCCGAGGCACTATTTATTTATTTCAAGCATGCCAGTCAGACCCCAGGGTCTGATGTCTTTTTAAAAAAATTTAACATTTATTATTGAGAAACAGAGAGCAGGAGCATGGGAGGGGCAGAGAGAGGAGGAGACACAGAATCCGAAGCAGGCTCCAGGCTCTGAGCTGTCAGTGCAGAGCCTGATATGGGGCTCGAACTCACAAACCACGAGATCATGACCTGAGCCGAAGTCGGACGCTTAACCGACTGAGCCACCCAGGCGTCCCCAGGGTCTGATGTTTTAAGAAGAACAAAGAGCGTATATGACTTAGATGTTGTTGCTTGGGATTAACAGAAGAGGTGGGAAGTTCACTGACACTTGAAATAAACGAGTTCCATTCCCGACACAAATAGACACAAACATATTCTGTAGATTAAAAGAACAACGGGATGTTTTGTAAGTTTTTATATCCTTACGTGCTTTCGTGGTTGAAGGATAGATTCCTGGAAAATGAAACAGGAACTTTGTCTTGAAGATCCCAGGAAGCACTTTGTAACATCTATTATTGCAAATATGTAACCACACAGACATGTATAAATTAGAATTTAAGTTTTCCCCTTCATAGTTTGTCAAGTTGGTTTCCATGTAACACCCAGTGTTCATCACAACAAGTACCCTCCTCCGTGCCCATCACCCCCCTTCCCTTCCCCCCACCCCCATCCCAGACTCAACATTCAAGAGTCTCTCATAGNAGTCTCCTGATTGGTTCATTTAAAAAAGACGTCGCCCCACGTGTCTGGTCTGTCAGCAGATGCTTTTTGTTAGGTGATGGCCTGTGGTCAGGACAGTGCACTTAGAAGAAGGAAGTATTTGACAGAATAGGATTGTTTCCTCTCGGAGCATGTGAAATTACCACTGTGATGTAGAGATTCTTGTAATAGGAACCTAGTCTAAGTGAAGGTTTGTAAATTTATGACCCGTGCTTTGAATGGGTCTAGAGAGAGCCTGTCTAATCTGCAATCCCAGTAGAAACAGCCTGTCTATTTATAGCCCCAGCAGAGTCCAGCGTTGAGTCTCATTGGCTGGGCCGATGGCTCACCCCTGATGGAATTACTAGAGGGTGGGGAGGGGAGTGAGGGCGGTGGAGAATGCAGTGTTCTGATTGGTCTACACTGGATCACATGACCCCCTCTGGATTCAGGAGTAAGACTATCCTCTCTTGAACCCACCCAGACTGCAAGAAAGGATTCTCCAGCGGAAAATTCGGGAGTTCTTGCCACCTGCTGGAAGGCCTAAAAGAATTCCTACCCAATAGCTACTAAGTGGTAGGTTCTGGATCTGAACCCACGTCCCCTGGTTTTAAAATCAACATTCTTGGGGCTCCTGGGAGGCTCAGTCGCTTAAGCATCTGACATTAGCTCAGGGCATGATCTCTCGGTTTGTAAGTTCGAGCCCCGCGGCAGGGTCTGTGCTGACAGCTCAGAGCCTGGAGCCTGCTTCCAATTCTCTGTCGCCCTCTCTCTGCCCCTTGCCTGCTCACACTGTCTCTCTCAAAAGTAAATAAACCTTAAAAAAATAAAAAAAAAATAAAACCAACATTCTTTCCACTGTGTGCAATGTGTAGCATTCGCTAAGTGAAACAAATCGAATCCTGTTTCCGGCCAGGCTCTGGTAGCTGCTGAGTTCCTAACTGCAGCCTGTGGGGGAGGGGCAGAGTAGCCCAGGTCCCTGCGGCTCCGCAGGCCCCACTGACCCAGCGTGGGCAGCCTCCAGGGCTCCTGCATTCAGGTGTGCATATATTTTATCACCTCTAGGGACACGGCAGATAACGCGTGTTTTTTCTTGCCGGGGTAGGATCCGTTTCTACTGGCATCTGCCTTTTCAAAACGAACCTCATCTCCGCCTGCCTCCCAGGAGTCATCCAGTGACTTTATTTTTTCTTTTCAATGTTTTTTTAAATCACTTATTTTTGAGAGAGAGATAGAGCACGAGCAGGGAGGGGCAGAGAGAGATGGAGAGGGAGACACAGAATCCAAAGCAGGCTCCAGGCTCTGAACTGTCAGCACAGAGCCTGATGTGGGGCTCGAACCCACGAATGCGAGGTTGTGGCCCGAGCCAAGTTGGTTACTTAACTGCCTGAGCCACCCAGGCCCCCCTCATCCTGTGACTTTAGTCAGTAATAACGGAGATTTGAAAAGCCAGGCTCCCCCCAGAGTGGCAGGTATTCTTGAAAATGGACAGGGCTTGATTAATAGCATGTGTTTCTTAGCATCCTGTCTCTCTGTTCATTTAGTTCCTCCTCGATCGCCCCAAATGTAAGGTGGGGGTGATAATGGCACCGCCTCATTAACGGGAGGCTCACAGAAGGCAGGACTTTAAGTGCCTTGGTCAGTGCCTGGAACAGACTCAGCGACCAAACAGTGGAGGGGGCGTCTTTGCTGTCATTGTCATCATGGTCACTGAGGAAGCACCGTCCTGTTTAGAACCTCCCTTCCCGTTGTCAGGAAACTGGAATCGCCATTAGCAGCCACACAGTTCCGAAGACTACGGTGGGCACTGAGCCTCCACGGGATCCTGGACCAGTACAGTGTCTTCCCTTTGCTGTCTTTAAAATTCAGTGTGTCTTTGGGGCTTGGATTCAAGGGCATTCTCATATTCCTGTAGGAGTTCTGTTACCGCTTTAAGAGTAAGAGTGGGGACGCCTGGGGGGCTCAGTCGGTTAAGCGTCCGACTTTGGCTCAGGGCATGATCTCACAGTTGGTGGGTTCGAGCCCCACGTAGGGCTCTGTGCTGACAGCCTTTTTCAGATTCTGTATCTCCCTCTCTCTCTGACCCTCCCCTGCTCACGCTGTCTCTCTCTGCTTCTCAAAAATAAACATTTAAGAAAATTTTAAAAAAAGAGAGCAGATTAATGGAAGGACTTGAGCCATCTTTGGTCCCATGGGCTCCATGAATTCCCTTTCCCTCCTCCCTCCCTCTCCCGGCATGGCATCCTCATGTTCTTCTGCTGGGGTGCCTATAAAGGATGGTGTCCGTCTGTTCACAGAGTTAAAGGCCGCAGCGAGGCCATGGGAGCATCCTTTGGGACCTGCTTCCGGCGCCGGGTGGAACTGCCTCCTACCAGGCAGAAATCTCTGGAGCCAGAAGAAAAAAGTCGGCCAAGTGCCTGAGCGAATGTGCTGAGCAGTATGGGCCCCAGTACGTGAGGCCTGGCTTTCTCCTCCCACCGCGTCCAGCCCCGCGGGGGTGCGTTGCGCGGGTGCAGCCCTGATGGGTTCCGACCCCGTGAAGAGTGTCTTCTTGTACCAACAAGATGGATTAGCAGCTCTCTCACTGTAAACGTTTGCATGTCCCTGTGGGCAAGACCCATGACATGATGGTGTCCAGTGAGCGTGTCCAGAGTGTAAGTGTGGGTCCCATGGCGAGTAATTGGGGTTTTCTCTGGTGGTTCCGGATCGAGAAGGCAGCCAGCTGTGTGTCCAGAAAACTGAAGGACACAGAGCCCGTCCCCCTCCTCTCTGGGGCCTGCAACCCTCCCGCGGACCTTGGATGGAGATGGATAAACTCTTTGTTCGATGCGGCTGTACCCCCTTGAACACCTTGCTAGCCCGCTCTCGTGTTCATGCCCGTCGCTGCTGATGGGCAGGTGGGCTCCATCTTTGACTCATGGCAAGGGGTGGGGAAGACGTGGTGTTCCAAGGTTGGAAGACTGGGTAAGGGCAGTGAAGGTCAAGGAAAGGGCAGAGCGAGAAGAATGCTGTAGACCCTCCACGATATTAACCTGGCGATGTTAACACCGGTTCGTTTGGGGGCATCATGTCGGTGTTTGCACTGAACCCTTGAACAGCCCCGTGGTCAACATGGGAGACGTTTCATCTCCCACCTCCTTTTAGGCCTATGTGTGTTCTCGAAACCGGGTAACCTTCTCGCGGCGAAAGAGGCTTAGGGTGTCCCCAGAGCCGCTGCTTCTAATGCCCGTCCCTGGTCCCCTCTACTCTCCCCCCATCTTCTTCCCACCCCTCAACTCTTGGGCAGGGCAGGGGCTCCTGATTTGCAGAATAAAAACGTGTCCTTTTTTGGTTCATTTTTTTTAAGTCTGTTTATTTTGAGAGAGAGTGTGTGTGTGCACAAGTATCAAGAAGGGCAGAGAGAGACAGAGAGAGAGAGAATATGAATCGATCTCAGGGAGGCTCCTTGCTGTCAGTGTAGAGCCCGATGTGGGGCACAAACCATGAACCATGAGATTGTGACCGGAGCCAAAATCAAGAGTCGGATGCTTAATGATCTTACGGTTCATGGATTCGAGCCCCACATCGGGCTCTGTGCTGACAGCTCAGAGCNTCTGCCTCTGTTGATGGCTCTAGCATCAGATGGCACAGGCATGGCAGCTCTCATGGGGCACTCTCTAGGACTCTAGAATGGGTCCTTCCTTTGGATGAACCTTGGAAGCCTAGCCCCCATGAGAAATGAAATGGNAGCAATCCGGGCTGCCAGAAGGGACGGGCTTCAGGCACAAGCAGATACAGGTGCTTGGTTCTCCATCATGAAAATCGTGCATCTATTAAGTCTTTTCTCTCCTGCTTTTCTATGTATATTTTTTTACTTTTTAATGTTTATTTAACTTATTTTATTTTTATTTTTATTTTATTTATTTCTGAGAGAGAGAGAGAGACAGTGTGAGCAGGGGAGTGTCACAGAGAGAGGGAGATACAGAATCGGAAGACAGGCTCCAGGCTCTGAGCTGGCTGTCAGCACAGAGCCCGACGTGGGGCTCGAACCCACCAACTGTGAGATCATGACCTGAGCTGAAGTTGGACGCTTAGCCGACTGAGCAACCCAGGCGCCCCCTTTAATGTTTAGTTTAGAGAGAGAGACAGAGCATGAGCAGAGGAGGGACAGAGAGAGAAAGGGAGACACAGAATCCAAAGCAGGCTCCAGCCTCTGAGCTGTCAGCACAGAGCCCAATGCAGGGCTCGAATCCATGAACCATGAGATCATGACCTGAGCTGAAGTCAGATGCTAAACTGAGTGAGCCACTCAGGCGCTCCTATATATTTTCGTAATGTTTATTTTTTTTTGAGTGAGCAAGGAAGGAGCAGAGGGGGAAGACAGAGAATCCCAAACAGGCTCTGCACTGTCAGCGCAGAGCCCAATGCGGGGCTTGAACTCACAAACTACAAGATCACGACCTGAGCCAAAATCAGGAGTCTGATGTTCAACTGACTGAGCCACCCAGGCGCCCCTCTCCTGCTTTTCTAAAGGGAAAGAAAAATCATGTCCTAACCATTTTGCTCCCTCTGAGTGAAACAAATCCCAGACCTGTCACGAAGGGGAGCCCAGACTGCGTCCTCCGTTAGAAGAGCATTTTCCTGGATGGAGGCGCTGGAGGGACCCCAGTGCTCACCTGGCCACCCCCCCACCCACTTTCTCCTGCAGCTCTCTGAAGCAACTCAGCAGGCCAGCCCCCTCCCTCTCTGGCCTGGCGGTTGACATTCGAGCGGATTCATGTCTAAGTGAGCAATTTCTCCAGACAGCTGCCTCCTCTCTCTGCAGCACCAGGAAGCCACCTCTGAGAGCAGCGGCTTGGGCAAAGGAGCCTTTTCATCATCTGTGTCAAAAGTAGGCTGTTGTGTTTAAGGGCCTGTATGCCCTTCCTGTCCCCTGGTCTCCATCCTGTTCTCTCCTGTGCGCCCGCGACATTGGGGACCACTTTATTCTGAACCCTGTTTTACTTCCTGTTGCCTTTCTGCCCATCCTTACCCCTCGAGTGGCAATCCTCATGCGTAAACCTCCCAAATTTCCTCATCGGGGACAAAGCACACAGTTGGGGAACCAACCCCCTACCGTCAAGTGAATTGGGGGAAAATGTAATGCGGCTGATGAAAACATAAATCAATTAGAGTAATCCAGTCGGCTCCATAATCTGTACTTACAGGCTAAACATCTTGAATGTAATAATGTACTTATTAAAGATCCATTTAACTATGGAGTTATAATTACACCTTTAGAAAACTCTGTCAGCTCCTTGCCACTCTGGGTTTTTCCGAGGCACTCCTAATTTCTTGTAATTATTTTAATGTGGTATAATTTCAGAATAATTTTTTTTTTCATTTTTAAGAAGAGTGATTATGAAACTGCTTTTTGGCCCTGGTGGTGCATTTTTCTTCAAGCAGCTAGCGATACCGATTTTATACTTGGTAAGAGGTGTGTGGGGGCGCCGGGGTGGCTCAGTTGGATAAGCATCTGACTTTGGCTCAGGTCATGATCTCAAGCTTTGTGGGTTCGAGCCCTGTGTCGGGCTCTGTGCTGACGGCTCACAGCCTGGATCCTGCTTTGGATTCTGTGTCTCATGCTCTCTCTCTCTGCCCCTCTCCTGCTTGTACTCTGTCTCTCTCTCTCTCTCAAAAATAAATAAATATGAAACATTAAAAAAAAAAGATGTGTGTGAATGAACTGAATCAAATGCCCTGATCCTCAAATTATTTAACAAATTATTATTGGGTGTCAACTGTGAGAGCAAATCTTAGTACCAATCCTGAATAACTTCTATCTTGATTTTTTTTTTGAAGGGATTCAGCATATAGTCTCTTTCCTTTATCAAACCCTTCATAGAAGATGTTTCAGGATGGCCAAATTTGGAGGAGTCTCCAATTGGGTACTTTAAAATTTTTAATCTTTTGTGCCTTAGACTAGAGAATTAAAAGAAAAGTAGAACTTCTCCCAACCAAAGGCAAGTATCAAGATAGACTCAAGCTCACGCAGGTATTTTCAGTGATCTGAAGGTCCCCAAAGCCTGTTGGGATCCACAGATTCTGGGACAGGATTGTTATTGAGAGAGAATTCCATTTTGGCGGCAGTTGTGTGTTGAGGGAGGAACTGGCAGATAATTCTGGGCAGGTCACTCAGAAGGAGGTCCCGGAGGCCAAGATGGAAAGTCAGAACTTTCTACCGTAAGTTGTGGGACGCCACTGAAAGCTTCTGGGAAAAGCAGGCTTCTGGAAGAGTAATCTGACAATAGTGTAAAATATAGGGTGGGGTGCCTGGGTGGCTCAGTCAGTTAAGCATCTGACTTCAGCTCAGGTCATGATCTTGTGGTTCATGAGTTTGAGCCCCGCATCAGGCTCACTGCTGTCATACAGTACACACTTCAGATCCTGTGTCCCCTTCTCTCTCTGCCCCTTCCCCACTTGCGCTCTCTCTCTCAAAAATAAACATTAAAAGAAATTTTTTTAAGTATAGGTTTGAAGGCTAGAGACTGGGGCTGGGAATGTAGGTTTGGAGTCTTGCCAAACACGGGCAAGCGACCCTCATTAGAAACAAAGGAAGCAGGGACGAGGTGATGGATGTGAAAGAGAAAGTAATCTTGTGAAAATCAGATCACTGGACTGTCTTCACTTTGCTTCTTTCCTGGACACAAAAACCCCTTAATGTACAATTTCCACATTTGTCACCTCCCTCCTTCCCCCCCACTCCCACCCCACCGTATAGCAACTCTGCTACTGAGCATTCTTGAAACCGCACTCAAGCAGCAGATGCCATTTAAAGAGAATGATTTCTGGGGCACCTGGGTGGCTCAGTCGGTTAAGCGTCCGACTTCGGCTCAGGGCATGATCTCATGGTTCATGAGTTCAAGCCCTGCATTGGGCTCTGCTGACAGCTCAGAGCCTGGAGCCTGCTTCAGATTCTGCGTCTCCCGCTCTCTCTCTGCCCCTCCCTGCCTCATGCTCTGTCTGTCTCTTTAAAAAATAAACATTAAAAAAACAAAAGGAGCTGCCATGCAGTTGACCATGGAGTCAGAGGTTTAAGGGCCATCAGCATGCACTATGTCCACATGGTTGCTGCCCTCAACACCAAACCTGGGCCTTCCCTGTGTTCTCTGTGGCCATCAGTGAAGGGTGTCTCTCCACTGGCATGAATCTGGCCATTAGGAATGATCTGCCTCTGGCCTTCCACTGGATCCTGTTGGGTTTGCTCTCAGATATCTCCCAGGTCCATCTACCTCTCTTCAGTCTTGCTGTGAGGAGCCTTTGCCAACCTGTCCTCTCTGTCACCAGTCACACCTCCTGGCACATGGTGGAGGTGCCCTGTATATTTAAAAAAAATTTTTTTAAATGTTTTATTTATTTCTGAGAGAGCGAGAGATCGTGTGAGCAGGGGAGGGTCAGAGAGAGAGGGAAATACAGAATATGAAGCAGGCTCCGGGCTCTGAGCTAGCTGTCAGCACAGAGCCTGAGGTGGGGCTCGAACCCACAAACCATGAGGTCATGACCTGAGCTGATGTTGGACACTTAACCAACTGAGCTACGCGGGAGCCTTGATATTTCTTGAGTGAGTGAGTCTCTTGAGTTAAAACCATTTCCAGTGGCAACAGGAAGACTACAAGCTGTGAGATGGAGCTTCTGGGGAAGCCTCTGTTGCCCAAGTCTGGGTGTTTTTTCTAAAGATGGCGCTAGAGCCCAACAGAGTGGTTTTGGGTCAGGGCCGTGGCTCTAGAGGTAACCTGATGTTCTAGAACAGAGAGTGTCTCTCGCCCTCTCGATGTTGCCAGGGGGATTACTTTTTTCTAATTCCTTCTGTCTTAGAACAAATCTGGCTATATTTCCCTCACTGGGGTATGTAAATTCTCATGTAACTTGGAAAAGAGTTGGTTCTTCACAAGTGATGAAAGAGGTCAGGGTGATTGTGACCTCTAAGGAAGGTGTCCCCAAGGCATTATGAGTTTGAAGGTCTTCATGTCCTCACATGTGAAGGTACTGGGATTAATCCGATGTCCCCTGATGTCGTTCTCAGATCCCAATTTCTTTTTATTTATTTATTTATTTATTTTTAAATATAGTTTATTGTCAAGTTGGTTTTCATGTAACATCCAGTGCTCATCCCAGCAAGTGCCCTCCTCCATGCCCATCACCCCTCTTCCTATCTCCCCGCCCCCCATCTGCCCTCAGTTTGTTCTCAGCATTCAAGAGTCTCTCATGGTTTGCCTCCCTCCCTCTCCCCCACTATTTTTCCCCTTCCCCTCCCCCATGGTCCTCCATTAAGTTTCTCCTGTTCCACTTATGAGTGAAAACATATGGGATCTGTCCTTCTCTGCCTGACTTATTTCGCTCAGCATAACACCCTCAAGGTCCATCCACGTTGCTACACGTGGCCAGATTTCATTCTTTCTCATTGCCATGGAGTATTCCATGGTATAGATAAACCACATCTTCTGGATCCATTCGTCAGTTGATGGACACTTAGGCTCTTTCCATGTTTTGGCTATTGTTGAGAGCTCTGCTATGAACATTGGGGTACATGTGCCCCTATGCATCAGCACTCCTGTATTTCTTGGGTAAACTCCCTCCTGGGTCTTAGGGGAGTTCTATTGTTAGTTTTTGAGGAACCTCCACACTGTTTTCCAGAGGGGCTGCACCAGTTTACATTCCCACCACCAGTGTAGGAAGGTGCCTATTTATCCACATCCTTGCCAGCATCTACAGTCTCCTGATTTGTTCATTTTAGCCACTCTGACCAGTGTAAGGTGGTATCTCAGTGTGGTTTTGATTTGTATCAGATCCCAATTTCTAAGAATATTATTATTAAAGCAAAATACCTAGAGGAACTAGAGCAGTTGTAAAGTCTACTGAAGGGCGAGTGATCCTACAATCAGTCCGTCTAAGGTGGAGACACTCACTCAACAGATTCCAGTGCTGCTTTGGTTCTGGGCAAAGCAGGAAGGAGAGTCGTGGGCGGTGGAGGCATTGGCGTTGAAACAGACGTTGACTGATGTTTTCTCCCTCCCCTTTTCTCAGCGGAAAGTGTTATGGTGATGACATCTGCCAAATCTTATCTGGGACCTTGCTGGACCAGTAGACTGTCACTTGACTCTTTTGAATACCCTCTTCCTGTGTCCTTGGGGAATCCTGATGTGTCCAGAGCATTTGTTTCTCTTCCTCATCATTGTCCTCTTCTTCTGGTCTAAGTTGCGGTTGGGTAAATTTGGGGGTGCCCCAGATCCTCAGGGTTTTGGCGGACCATCCCCAGCCTTTAGAACACATCGGTGTGACTTCCATTCGACAAGGCAGAAAAGAGAAACGTAACGTCAGCCATGTGGCTTCTGTTATCTGTAACCATGGAAAACGCTGGCCATCTGTGAGGATCCCATTTTAACACTATTTTTCCCCTCTCTCTCTCTGTTTCCATCTCTTTCTCGGGAAAAACAGCTGAGGAAGTGGAGAGACTGGCGGCCATGCGTTCGGACTCCCTCGTCCCAGGTACGCACACCCCACCCATCCGGAGGAGAAGTAAGTTTGCCAACCTGGGGAGGATTTTCAAGCCTTGGAAGTGGAGGAAGAAGAAAAGCGAAAAGTTCAAACACACATCTGCAGGTAAGATGATTTTTTTCCCCCTCCTTCATTTCGCCTTGGGAGTTTGTTGACTTCCACTCGGTGTGTTAATTCGTCAAATTTAATGATTGTGAGCTGCCTGAACCAAAGGAAAGAAAACTAAGCCTTAGAATTGCTCCTGCGTTTAATAATTCTTCAGTGCAATTGAAAATGGCTTTTGGATCCTGTGTGTTTTCTTGTGTCTCGGGATTTTTGTTGTTTTTTAATCTGCCTCTTGTAGTTGATCTCTAAATATGAGCTTAGAACTCCACCTTTTCTGCAACTGAATGCTTTCTTTCCACCCTTGAGAATCCATTTCATATTATTCACCTCCCCTGTAAAAAACAAAAACAAAAACAAAAAAAGAAAACCCAACACACAGCAGAAAAGAAGTTACATATGGGCTTTGGCAGATGAGAATAGGTTATGCCAATGGCAGAGAAATCTTGAATGAATGATTATTGGACATGGCAGGAAAACACAGGAGAGTGGAGACAGTATCACAGTATGGCAGAGACAGCTGGTACAGTTCATCACTTCATGGACAGCAAAGGGATTGGAGAAAAGTCAGCACAGCTGAGGAGTAAAGAGCACAGACCCTGGGATCAGACTGTGCGGGTTCAAGCCCTGGCTCTGGTTCTTGGTAGTTATATGACATTGCCCAGTTTATTTAACTCTGTACCTCAGTTTTCCCATCTGTAAAATAGGGCTAAGAATAGTACTTTACATTTATGTGGCATGCTGTGTGGATATATTTTAAATGAGTAGGGGTGTGCAGAGGGAAGTGTCTGTGGAAAGAGGTCTGATTTCACCCTGTTGGATTTGAGAGAAGAGGATGGAATAGCTAAGCAGATGCTTTTTTGTTTGTTTTGTTTGGATTTTGCTCATTAAATGCCCGGGTCACTCCAGGCCTACACTCCAGGGCTTTCATTTCCTCCTTCCTGTCCATCCTCAAAAACTCAACCTACCCTCTCCCCTCCTCAGAATCATCACCTCCTTTTCCCCTGCACCTCACCCCCCCCCCCCCACACANAAGTAGGAGAGGGGGTGCTTGTTGTACTTGAACTTGAGTCCACAGATCTGGGAATTTTTATACTCGTTGTTTTGGGGAACCGAAAGAGAATAGCAGACAAAGGAAAGTTGCAAACAGTCTTGAAATCTTTTTGGCTTTTAAAATGTTTGTTTATATTTGAGGAAGAGCAAGTGCCAGTGGGGGAGGGGCAGAGAGGGAGAGGATGGAGGATCCGGAGCGGGCTGTGTGCTGACAGTAGAGAGCCCCACTGATGCGGGGCTTGAACTCACGAACCATGAGATCATGACCTGAGCCAAAGTTGGACGCTTAACCAACTGAACCACCCAGGCGCTTCTAAAAGACTTGAAATCTTACACAGTTCTCATGGACATCTCCAGTCCGTGTTTTCTGACTCTTCCTTTGATGAAAGCCCCAATGCCCTGTTGCTAGAATAAGTTAATTCTTGAGATTAGAACGAACCTCTGAATTCCACGAATCTCTAAACTGTCATCCCTGGGACGGAGCCCCTTCACCTCACTGCGTTCTGCATCCTCACAGTCATTGTTCAGCTGTAACAAAACCTGAAGGCCTTTCATGCATTTCTAAACACTACAGAGAGACTGACATGCAAGCAAACCCTCAGTGCGTGTGTCTCCTCTGTATCCACCCACCTGGGGTGAAACTGGATCATTGCTTCCGAGAGGAGAAATCTTAAATATATCCTTTGGGCAAAGTGACGTGTAAGATGCTTGAACCCGAAAGAAGAAGGGAGTGTTCTGTAAGCACTGGGAAAGAAAAAAAAAACAAAGTTTCCATGAGATCCCTTATGATGGTCTTCCTGACTTTGCTGTGGAAAATGGCTTCTAATAAAACAAACGTGCATTTAACTAATGGCCATTCATCAGCACGAATCCCCGGGTGATGGGGTTGGCCCATGCCTTCCCTCCCGGCCAGTCGAGAGCTTTGGTTTGTCCATTTGGCAAGGCCTAAAGGTAAAGCTTGGATGCTTCTCGCGTGCAGGGAGCAGGCGTGCTGCCTTCTTCTGGATGTTGGAAAATCCGTCCTTAGACAGGTGCAAATACAGTGACATCACATTACTCACGGATCATTGGAAGTTTGAACACTTTTTCATTTCAAACTCTTTGAGGAGAAAAAAAACACGTGACAGGCAGAGTTGTAATTTGAATCCTTATCATTAATGATTCTTAGCAAGTTCTTATGATCTCTCTGGGCGAACTGATTAATCTGGCAGTTGAATGCGATATTTGTATCTTGTGTTTTTTTTTAATTTCTTTAAGAGACATTCAGCTCCTAAAGTAGAAAAGGAAAGGATGTATTATGGGATATCTTTATATCCAAGTGATGAATGGGTACGTGGAGTAAGGGAAGCTATTCTTGTTATTTTTTTTTTTTTAAAGTGGTTTACACTGTAGTATCCTTTGTACTTAACTGGATATGGAAATATTATTCCTTATTTTTGGAAAGAAGAAACTCATTATGCGAGTTCTTGGCCCAAAGGAGAAAAAAAATGGCAACATAAGGATGCACAACATGGTAAATATATATATTCAAGTATACTTGGAAGCGCACACTTTCTGATGTATTGATAAGAGTTAAATGTTACATATAAGAGGATTAACTGATGATGGGAATGTTCATGGTTGGCTAGTTGCTAGTTTTACCTGGTGTGCATATATTTGGGGTGTGTGTGTGTGTATTCTTTCATATATAAAATAATGTCCACAGTTTTAAATACAAAAAATAAATTCATATGTTAAATTTATATGATGGATCTGTATTTAAAGTTGTACTTTTAAAAAATATAAGAAAAGGACCTTAATATAGCCCATACTTGGCCTGTTTTTATTTCCACAGTGAATAACACTTATAATTTGCCATAATTAGCTCTCCTATGGTTTTCCTGGAGCTCAGGGTAGGACTCAGAATATAGAATGTGTCTGTGCATAGCACATCTTCAAGGGTACGCCGAGAAATACGCTTTTGAAAGTTGTCTACAAGTAAGAAAACTACATTGAAAAATGATGATGTCAGTGTTTTCCTCAATTTTGGCATCAACGTTTGCATGAATGGTTTTTGAAGTTTATGTATTTTGAGAGAGAGAGAGCAAGGGAGCAGGGGAGGGGCAGAGAGAGACAGAGAGTGAGAATCCTAAGCAGGTTCCACACTATCAGCTCAGAGCCCAATGCGGGGCTGGAACTCATGAACCATGAGCTCATGACCTGAGCTGAAACCACGAGTCGGATGTTTCACCGACCGGGCCACCCAAGCGCTCCCGCAGCTGCCTGAAGCTTTCAAAGATCTCCAATATCTCATGCTGCTCGTGCATCCTTCCTGTTCCAGGCTGAACGCCAGGGTCCTCACAAGTCCCACAGCTTTAAGACCCCAACCTGAGCCCTGGACGGTGGTGACAACACTGTGCATCACCACGCCATGACAGTAGGGGAAACAGAGTCACGGATAGACGGTAAAATAAAGGGGAGGGGATCTTCAGGGCTTTGTAGCCCGCCCTCTGAGGCCGTGCCCAGGGCCTGCAGACACGCCCGGCTCCGTCCGTGGAGTCAGCAGTGGGTGTCCACAGCACACCCTCCCAGCTGTGCTGGGAACAAAGACAAATGACAGACACCCCCCCCCNTCTTCTCCAAATTCCTTGAAAATGAGGACTGTATTTATAGAAAAACAGAACTGGCAGCAATAAACCCTGAAGATACCACTGAACGATGCTTTTATTTCCTCTTGACAGAAAATCAGAAGCTGTAGGGGGTTGGCCCTGGAAATCGACAACGTGCCAGAATATCCTTTGTGCTTCTAAGCTTTGCTTCACACCTAGGGCCTTGAGCGGCATGATATTTTTAAAAATTAAAAATGACAAAATGTTACTGAATATCTACCCATGCTGAAACTGTATCCACTCTGGGGGTATGACTGGGAGCAAAGCCAGACCTTGTCCATGACCTTGTGGCATGTATGGCATAGTAGGGAGGGCAGGCCATCAAAAACATTAGAGTACAGGTGAGATCGCAACTGCAGTAAGGGCAGTGAAGGGGAGGTACTTGGGAGAAGGAGAGGGAAATTTGACTCAGTCTGAAGGATCAAAGAAACCACCCTGAGGAAGAGAAATTTGAACTGAAATCTGGGAGACGAGTTAAGAATGTAGAAAATGAGCACCTGGGTGCTCAGTCGGTTAAGCATCCAACTTCCGCTCATGATCTCATGGTTCATGAGTTTGAGCCCTGCATTGGGCTCTGGGCTGACAGCTCAGAGTCTGGAGCCTGCTTTAGATTCTGTGTCTCCCTCTCTCTCTGCCCCTTCCTCACACACACACACACACACA
>NW_027530974.1:11456528-11462848 GCF_008692635.1 Crocuta crocuta
TCTCTCTCTCTCTCTCTCTCTCTCTCTCTCTCAAAAATGAATAAACATTAAAAAAAAATTTTTAAAAAGGAAAATGAGCACTTCAGACAGTGAAACAGCCTGTGCAAAGGCCCTGTGGTAGAAGAAATAGAGATGAACGGGCTGGGAAAGCAAGAAAGACGAGTGGCAAGGGAATGGAGAGCTGGAAGTATGGTACCAGCTGAGGCTGGAGAGGTCACCAATGACTGGACCCTCACTGGGCCCTCCCCCTGCACAGCAAATTAGACAAGGGTGTGAGTGACTCCAGGAAGACCAGTTAGTCCATGTGCAGACAACAGTAACTTGGACTGATATTTGCAAGTGGAAGTGGATTGATTTGGGGGAGATGTTATAAGGCGCAAGTAACAGGACTTCATGACAAGTGGGATTTAGGAGGGAGAGAGAGATAAATGTCATGTTTGACATTCTAGCAGTGGTTTAGGGTGTATTAATAGTAGCCTTTCTTGAGATGAGTATTTTGGAAGAATAGCAGGTTCAAAGGAGTAAGGGGAGAGTGTGTGGGGGGTACAGGATTCTGATGGCAGGTGTCGATTCTAATTGATTTTGTGATATCTAGAGTTTGGAGTTGGTTATATGGAATGAAATGAGGTCTACGCTGGGTCCATAAATCTTAGGTATTTGCACATCTGCATTAATTAGAGTGATGACCATGTAGGAAATGGACTATGGAACTAGAATAGAATAGAAAGAATGGAAAGAAAAGGGGGTCAAAGACTGTCTTAAAGACAAAGGAAGGCTGTCATTACTAGTGACCGGACAGGGGAGTATGAACTTATAAAGGAGATCGAAGGGCAATGACGTTGTCTAACTGACGTATTTCATTTAGGATTATACCCTCTAGCTCCATCTGTGTTGTTGCACAGGGCAGATCTCATTCTTTTTAGGGCTCAGTAATACTCCATTGTCTCTGTACACCACGTCTTCATCCATGGACACTTTGGCTGCTTCCATACCTTGGCCATTGGAAACAATGCAGTAAACTTGTGGGTACATGTATCTTTTCAGATTGGTGGTTGTGTTTTCTATGGGTGAATATTCAGGAGTGGAATTACTGGGTCATATGCCATTTCTATTTTCTTTAAGATTTTATTTTGAAGTAATCTCTATATCCAATGTGGGGCTTGAACTCACAGCCCTGAGATCAAGAGTTGCATGCTCTGCTCACTGAGCCAGGCAGGTGGCCCAGCATTTCTGTTTTTCATTTGTTCAGGAACCTCCATGCTGTTTTCCACAGTGGCCGCTCCAGTTTACATCCCCACTAACAGAGCATAAGGCTTGTTTTTCTTTTCCCTTTCCATCCTCAGTAACACTTACTATTTCTTTTTTTTTTTTTTTTTAATTTTAGCCACTTTGACAGGTGTAAGGTGATAATCTCATTACGGTTTTAATTTGCATTTCCCTGGTGATTGGTGATGTTGAATATCTTTTTTTGTGTCTATTGGCCATCTGTATGGTTTGGTTTTTTTTTTTTTTTTTTTTTTTTTTANGTTTTTTAATTGTTGGTTGCCAACAGGTGAGGAGGAGGCATGAGTGAAATTGATAAAGGGGATCAAGTCCTTATCTCGATGAGCACTAAGAAATGTAACATCCTTACGTTGGACACTTGAAGTAATATAACACCATATTGTTAGTGATATTTCAATTTAAAAAAGGAGAAAAGGCAGTGATGAGAGGTAGGAGGAGAAACAGAAGAATGTGGTGTAATGGCAGCCAGGAATGGAGAACGTTTCAAGGAGGGTGTGATGAACCACGTTCAGTGCCGTGAAGAGGCTAGGATGGTACAGAGGAACCTTGGCTGAAGTTCATGATCCTGATCACCTGGATCTCATTATTGATGACTTAGCATAAGCTGTCTGAGTGGATTATTTGGGGATAGATGTCAGATTAGTGTGGAGTCAGAAATTCATAGGAAACAGGGAAAAAAGGGAATAAGCTTTCGGAGGAGTCTGGCTGTGACGTGGGGAAAAGACATAGGCAGAACGGGTGCCAGAAGAAATGTACGCGTGTCTGTAGGGGCTTGTGTGTGCTTTGATGGTGAGGGGCTGTCTGTGTGCCTTCTGAAATGTTGTTGTCATCGTATGGTGGAAGTGACGTAAGGGTGCGAAGCTGGTGTGAGGGATCCAACTGAGAGGATGAGTCGAAGGTAGGGGAGATGAGGCGGGTGGGTCAGGTGCCGGGAAGCTATGGGTGGTTGGGATATAAGGCACGGATCGCAGGGCTCACATCAGAAAAGGCGTGACACTTCCTGCGTGAAATCACAGGGCTGCACAGGGCAGGGGTCGGGCATGACCCTCTCTGGCGGCTGAACTTTTCCAGATAATAAGTCTGCTCATCTCTTCGTGGAGAGGGGAGGAGGGGGCCATGCAATGTCAAGCCAGTTTCAGATCACGACTCTGCATGGCGCCAGAGACTTGTTTCAGTGGCTTTGGCCGCCCAAGTACAGTTCTGGATAAAGCAGACAGTCGGGTCCATCAAGACCTGGGATTTTGCCAGATGGATGAAAAGGGGGGTTGGGGAGCAGAGGAGACTCGGGGATTTATATTCGTTTCCTAGGGCTGCAGTAACCAGTCACCACAAATTTGGTGGCTTATAATAATGGCAATGCATTCTCTCATTGTTCTAAAGGTCCAGAGTCCAAGATATTAGCAAGGCTGGTTCCTTCTGGAAGCTGTGGGCGGTGTATGAGTTCCATGCATTTCTCCTGGGCCTGGTGGCTGCTGGGCTGTCCTCGGCATTCCTGGCTTGTAGCTCCATCACTTCAGTCTCTGCCTCTGCATGTGGCCTTTCCCCTGTGTCTATGTGTCACCAGGACCCCTCTCTTTTCTTTTAGAAGAACATCAGATGTTGGAATGAGGATCCACCCTCTATCCAGGACCATCTCATTCAGAGACTCCATTATACCTGCAGAGATCTGATTTCCAAATAAGGTCACATACACAGGCACTGTGTTAGGGTGTAAGCACATCTCCTGTGTGGATACAGCTTAACCCACTATATAGTATTGACTTTGAACTGGGTTAAAAAGGAGAGGCCCATTGGATTGAGCACAATTAGAAAAGTCCATAGACTTTAGGATCCAAAGGAGTCAAATTTTCAAACAGTCCATGGGACCAGTTGCCAGAAGGAGCTAGAATGGCAGGAGCTTCTTGGTACATAGCTGTATCTCGAATTGGGGATTTTAAAAGTAGACCTAAAACACAGACTAAAACCACGGAACTGGTGGCTGAGGGGGAGGAATAAGTCAAGAGATTGTTTAAAATGTGGTAAATGATCTGATCACTGATAGACACACGTATCTCATTTGCCACATTTTGTGCTGATTTAACTTGCCATCTTTAATCGCGAAACAAAAGGAAGGTGCCTGAGTGGTGTAGTGAGTTAAGTGACCAACTCTCAATTTTGGCTCAGGTCATGATCTCATGGTTCGTGAGTTTGAGCCCTGTGTTGGGCTCCATGCTGGGCAGGGACCGGGCTTGAGATTCACTCTCTCCCTCACCCCCTCCCTTGCTTGTGCATATGTGCTCGCGAGGTCTCTCTCTCTCTCTCTCCTCTCTCTCTCTCTCAAATAATAAACCAACTTAAAAGAAATGGAACTTTCCTCTTTGGTTTTAGCATTCAACTAATTGCTGAACTAGCATTTTCTTGGAAAGCTTCTCTATTTTCTTTTTCCAAAGTGAGACGTTTCAGTCCATCCTACCTTTAAAGGACCACAACCTGATTCACAGAAATTCAGAGGTTGCATTTTTACCAGCACTAAAGCTTTTGGCACATCTACCTACCTTAGTGTTGGGTTAATGCAGCAACTTGGCGATAGGAGTAATCGATGGCCGGTTCCCCTGTGACATGACTGAGGACCTGTGAATCCTGGCAGCTGTCTGTTGGTGTGAGCCCCACCTGACTGCTAGCAGTAATGACAGGCCAGGCCTGAATACACGGGGGCTCCCCTCATGTTCATCATGAGTCCAGGAATAGCCTGCATGCTTTTGCCCAGCGTTTCCTGTACAACATGATACTGAGGTCATGGTGTCAGTGGGCAGGAGACTTGCAGACACTCTCTTGAGCATGGAGCTCCTCTCACTGAGCCCATCTGCCCTTCTGTGGTAGCTTCTGCTCACCCCAAATCTCCCAGTGTAACAAGAGCCAACCCTGAAGCCTGGCTTATCAGCTCATGACTTCATCTGATTGCTGGCTGCCCCTTTCCCTCAGGGCCACACACGGCTTCCTTTATTTCTTGCCTCAACTCACCAGAGTCATTGATGACTGTAGGAATCACTAGTTTCCTAAATCCCTTCCTGGCAAGCCCATATCTCTGGAATTGTTGCTCCTTAAATAACACTCCTTGGATCATGAAGATTGTCTGACTTGGATTCCGCCTTTGGACTTGTGTGATGGGCTTCTGGGCTCTTCAGAAGGAGCCTGTCCCTGAGATCCAGGGTGGGGTGGGGGGAGCTGGTTGGCACGTGAACCGCACGCTGCCAGTTCCTTTTCACTAGGGATTCCTGGCATGTCCTATGATAAAGGGAGTGCATATGCACTTCTTGGAGGAGAGTGAGAAACCCTAAGGTTTTCATGGAGGCTTACGTTGACACCCTTTTGTAGCGTAGGATTGAAGATCACTGTTAGTAAATGGAATTGTTGCCTCTATGTCCATCATTAGACCAGCTCTGCCCACTGTAAAGGCCCTGGGGACCATCACAGGCAGAGCTCTGGGGCTGGAAGTTTGTTTTCATCCCACTCAGAGAGGTAAAGTTGGGATATTGCAGACTTTGATGCTCATAAATGGCCACATGTGCCCTAGAGAGAGGGATGGTGTAGGCCTTCATACCCTAACTTCAGGACTCCCCATTTCTAACTCACAAGGTAATGTTATCTCCTTGGTCAGAGCTTAGGTTTTTAAAGTTCTGTGAGCCATGGAGAGTTCAGTAAGGATACCAGTTTGGCAAGTTGCATTTTGTGCCAGGCACTGCCATTTTCCCCAAAAATAACCACAAGGAGAGACCTGACCCCTGCATCCCAAAGCTTATGGTCTTGAGGGAAAAGTAGATAATAAAGCCCAGCAATTACAGTCAAGTGTCTGTGATATTATAGGACATACATGAGGGCTCCAAAAACTCACATTAGACTGGGGCGCGCACCTGGGTGGCTCAGTTAGTTAAGCATCCAAGTTCAACTCCAGTCATGATCTCTCAGTTCACGAGTTCTAGCCCTGTGTCCGGCTTTATGCTGACAGCTAGCTCAGAGCCTGGAGCCTGCTTTGGATTCTGTGTTTTCCTCTCTCTCTGCCTCTCTTTCTCTCTCTCAGAAATAAACAGAAAAAAAATTTTTTAAAGAAACTCAAATTGGGCAAAACCCAACTGAGTTACCAGGACAGGTTCCCAGAGAATTAGATGTTTAACTAAAGTCTTAGGCAACGAATGTGAGAGAGTCTTCTCTCCTGGTGGAAAGAAAGGTGTAGGGGAGTCTGGAGGAGAGAGGAGAGATTGCCAGTCTACAGCTTATAAGAAAGGCTGGTTTGAGAAGGATTGCTGAGGGGGAGAAGCAGAGAGTAGTGAGAAATGAGGATGAAGAAGTGGGCAAGGATCTGCTCTTGAAGAGCATTACGGGGCCTCTTACAGAGTCTGGACTTGACCCCAGTACCGCATCCTGCTGAAGCCATCAGAAGACTTGCCTTTTAGAAAGATCATTCTTCGAGCATGGGAAAAGTTTGGAGTGCCACCAAAGGTTGTCATCAAGNATGACGTTGTCTAACTGACGTATTTCATTTAGGATTATACCCTCTAGCTCCATCTGTGTTGTTGCACAGGGCAGATCTCATTCTTTTTAGGGCTCAGTAATACTCCATTGTCTCTGTACACCACGTCTTCATCCATGGACACTTTGGCTGCTTCCATACCTTGGCCATTGGAAACAATGCAGTAAACTTGTGGGTACATGTATCTTTTCAGATTGGTGGTTGTGTTTTCTATGGGTGAATATTCAGGAGTGGAATTACTGGGTCATATGCCATTTCTATTTTCTTTAAGATTTTATTTTGAAGTAATCTCTATATCCAATGTGGGGCTTGAACTCACAGCCCTGAGATCAAGAGTTGCATGCTCTGCTCACTGAGCCAGGCAGGTGGCCCAGCATTTCTGTTTTTCATTTGTTCAGGAACCTCCATGCTGTTTTCCACAGTGGCCGCTCCAGTTTACATCCCCACTAACAGAGCATAAGGCTTGTTTTTCTTTTCCCTTTCCATCCTCAGTAACACTTACTATTTCTTTTTTTTTTTTTTTTATTTT
>NW_027530974.1:11462966-11482456 GCF_008692635.1 Crocuta crocuta
TTTTTGTTGTTTGTTTTTTTTTTTTTTTTTTTTTGTTTTGGTAAAATGTCTATTCAGGTCCTCTGTTTTTTAATTGTTGGTTGCCAACAGGTGAGGAGGAGGCATGAGTGAAATTGATAAAGGGGATCAAGTCCTTATCTCGATGAGCACTAAGAAATGTAACATCCTTACGTTGGACACTTGAAGTAATATAACACCATATTGTTAGTGATATTTCAATTTAAAAAAGGAGAAAAGGCAGTGATGAGAGGTAGGAGGAGAAACAGAAGAATGTGGTGTAATGGCAGCCAGGAATGGAGAACGTTTCAAGGAGGGTGTGATGAACCACGTTCAGTGCCGTGAAGAGGCTAGGATGGTACAGAGGAACCTTGGCTGAAGTTCATGATCCTGATCACCTGGATCTCATTATTGATGACTTAGCATAAGCTGTCTGAGTGGATTATTTGGGGATAGATGTCAGATTAGTGTGGAGTCAGAAATTCATAGGAAACAGGGAAAAAAGGGAATAAGCTTTCGGAGGAGTCTGGCTGTGACGTGGGGAAAAGACATAGGCAGAACGGGTGCCAGAAGAAATGTACGCGTGTCTGTAGGGGCTTGTGTGTGCTTTGATGGTGAGGGGCTGTCTGTGTGCCTTCTGAAATGTTGTTGTCATCGTATGGTGGAAGTGACGTAAGGGTGCGAAGCTGGTGTGAGGGATCCAGCTGAGAGGATGAGTCGAAGGTAGGGGAGATGAGGCGGGTGGGTCAGGTGCCGGGAAGCTATGGGTGGTTGGGATATAAGGCACGGATCGCAGGGCTCACATCAGAAAAGGCGTGACACTTCCTGCGTGAAATCACAGGGCTGCACAGGGCAGGGGTCGGGCATGACCCTCTCTGGCGGCTGAACTTTTCCAGATAATAAGTCTGCTCATCTCTTCGTGGAGAGGGGAGGAGGGGGCCATGCAATGTCAAGCCAGTTTCAGATCACGACTCTGCATGGCGCCAGAGACTTGTTTCAGTGGCTTTGGCCGCCCAAGTACAGTTCTGGATAAAGCAGACAGTCGGGTCCATCAAGACCTGGGATTTTGCCAGATGGATGAAAAGGGGGGTTGGGGAGCAGAGGAGACTCGGGGATTTATATTCGTTTCCTAGGGCTGCAGTAACCAGTCACCACAAATTTGGTGGCTTATAATAATGGCAATGCATTCTCTCATTGTTCTAAAGGTCCAGAGTCCAAGATATTAGCAAGGCTGGTTCCTTCTGGAAGCTGTGGGCGGTGTATGAGTTCCATGCATTTCTCCTGGGCCTGGTGGCTGCTGGGCTGTCCTCGGCATTCCTGGCTTGTAGCTCCATCACTTCAGTCTCTGCCTCTGCATGTGGCCTTTCCCCTGTGTCTATGTGTCACCAGGACCCCTCTCTTTTCTTTTAGAAGAACATCAGATGTTGGAATGAGGATCCACCCTCTATCCAGGACCATCTCATTCAGAGACTCCATTATACCTGCAGAGATCTGATTTCCAAATAAGGTCACATACACAGGCACTGTGTTAGGGTGTAAGCACATCTCCTGTGTGGATACAGCTTAACCCACTATATAGTATTGACTTTGAACTGGGTTAAAAAGGAGAGGCCCATTGGATTGAGCACAATTAGAAAAGTCCATAGACTTTAGGATCCAAAGGAGTCAAATTTTCAAACAGTCCATGGGACCAGTTGCCAGAAGGAGCTAGAATGGCAGGAGCTTCTTGGTACATAGCTGTATCTCGAATTGGGGATTTTAAAAGTAGACCTAAAACACAGACTAAAACCACGGAACTGGTGGCTGAGGGGGAGGAATAAGTCAAGAGATTGTTTAAAATGTGGTAAATGATCTGATCACTGATAGACACACGTATCTCATTTGCCACATTTTGTGCTGATTTAACTTGCCATCTTTAATCGCGAAACAAAAGGAAGGTGCCTGAGTGGTGTAGTGAGTTAAGTGACCAACTCTCAATTTTGGCTCAGGTCATGATCTCATGGTTCGTGAGTTTGAGCCCTGTGTTGGGCTCCATGCTGGGCAGGGACCGGGCTTGAGATTCACTCTCTCCCTCACCCCCTCCCTTGCTTGTGCATATGTGCTCGCGAGGTCTCTCTCTCTCTCTCTCCTCTCTCTCTCTCTCAAATAATAAACCAACTTAAAAGAAATGGAACTTTCCTCTTTGGTTTTAGCATTCAACTAATTGCTGAACTAGCATTTTCTTGGAAAGCTTCTCTATTTTCTTTTTCCAAAGTGAGATGTTTCAGTCCATCCTACCTTTAAAGGACCACAACCTGATTCACAGAAATTCAGAGGTTGCATTTTTACCAGCACTAAAGCTTTTGGCACATCTACCTACCTTAGTGTTGGGTTAATGCAGCAACTTGGCGATAGGAGTAATCGATGGCCGGTTCCCCTGTGACATGACTGAGGACCTGTGAATCCTGGCAGCTGTCTGTTGGTGTGAGCCCCACCTGACTGCTAGCAGTAATGACAGGCCAGGCCTGAATACACGGGGGCTCCCCTCATGTTCATCATGAGTCCAGGAATAGCCTGCATGCTTTTGCCCAGCGTTTCCTGTACAACATGATACTGAGGTCATGGTGTCAGTGGGCAGGAGACTTGCAGACACTCTCTTGAGCATGGAGCTCCTCTCACTGAGCCCATCTGCCCTTCTGTGGTAGCTTCTGCTCACCCCAAATCTCCCAGTGTAACAAGAGCCAACCCTGAAGCCTGGCTTATCAGCTCATGACTTCATCTGATTGCTGGCTGCCCCTTTCCCTCAGGGCCACACACGGCTTCCTTTATTTCTTGCCTCAATTCACCAGAGTCATTGATGACTGTAGGAATCACTAGTTTCCTAAATCCCTTCCTGGCAAGCCCATATCTCTGGAATTGTTGCTCCTTAAATAACACTCCTTGGATCATGAAGATTGTCTGACTTGGATTCCGCCTTTGGACTTGTGTGATGGGCTTCTGGGCTCTTCAGAAGGAGCCTGTCCCTGAGATCCAGGGTGGGGTGGGGGGAGCTGGTTGGCACGTGAACCGCACGCTGCCAGTTCCTTTTCACTAGGGATTCCTGGCATGTCCTATGATAAAGGGAGTGCATATGCACTTCTTGGAGGAGAGTGAGAAACCCTAAGGTTTTCATGGAGGCTTACGTTGACACCCTTTTGTAGCGTAGGATTGAAGATCACTGTTAGTAAATGGAATTGTTGCCTCTATGTCCATCATTAGACCAGCTCTGCCCACTGTAAAGGCCCTGGGGACCATCACAGGCAGAGCTCTGGGGCTGGAAGTTTGTTTTCATCCCACTCAGAGAGGTAAAGTTGGGATATTGCAGACTTTGATGCTCATAAATGGCCACATGTGCCCTAGAGAGAGGGATGGTGTAGGCCTTCATACCCTAACTTCAGGACTCCCCATTTCTAACTCACAAGGTAATGTTATCTCCTTGGTCAGAGCTTAGGTTTTTAAAGTTCTGTGAGCCATGGAGAGTTCAGTAAGGATACCAGTTTGGCAAGTTGCATTTTGTGCCAGGCACTGCCATTTTCCCCAAAAATAACCACAAGGAGAGACCTGACCCCTGCATCCCAAAGCTTATGGTCTTGAGGGAAAAGTAGATAATAAAGCCCAGCAATTACAGTCAAGTGTCTGTGATATTATAGGACATACATGAGGGCTCCAAAAACTCACATTAGACTGGGGCGCGCACCTGGGTGGCTCAGTTAGTTAAGCATCCAAGTTCAACTCCAGTCATGATCTCTCAGTTCACGAGTTCTAGCCCTGTGTCCGGCTTTATGCTGACAGCTAGCTCAGAGCCTGGAGCCTGCTTTGGATTCTGTGTTTTCCTCTCTCTCTGCCTCTCTTTCTCTCTCTCAGAAATAAACAGAAAAAAAATTTTTTAAAGAAACTCAAATTGGGCAAAACCCAACTGAGTTACCAGGACAGGTTCCCAGAGAATTAGATGTTTAACTAAAGTCTTAGGCAACGAATGTGAGAGAGTCTTCTCTCCTGGTGGAAAGAAAGGTGTAGGGGAGTCTGGAGGAGAGAGGAGAGATTGCCAGTCTACAGCTTATAAGAAAGGCTGGTTTGAGAAGGATTGCTGAGGGGGAGAAGCAGAGAGTAGTGAGAAATGAGGATGAAGAAGTGGGCAAGGATCTGCTCATGAAGAGCATTACGGGGCCTCTTACAGAGTCTGGACTTGACCCCAGTACCGCATCCTGCTGAAGCCATCAGAAGACTTGCCTTTTAGAAAGATCATTCTTCGAGCATGGGAAAAGTTTGGAGTGCCACCAAAGGTTGTCATCAAGTTCATAATATAACTACTCGTATGTATTTGTGGAATGAGAGACGACTGTGATACACTTAAGGAGACCCCTCCTTGCTCTCATGGAATCAAGTGGGATATTGAGGATTCCTGTTGATTTGGGTCACAAGGAAGCTGTTGCTGGAAAGAAGCAGGTGGTTGATGCTAAGTTGGGGAGCAGTAAAGACTAGAATAGTGGCATCAGGCACTGAAGTCTGTGGACAGTTGCAAGGGATCTTTAGAAGACAGAATGAGTGCTACTTGATTACAGGTTGGATATGGAAGGTGAGGAAAGAGTAAAGAACCACTCTGGCTTCTCTCTAATGAGTGATTAGATTGGTAGAGGTACCACTCACTCCCATCAGGGATGAAATGGGTGAAATGATGACTTATCTGAGGACATGCTGGCTTTCGTGTGCTTCCAACATGCCCAAGATAGAAGGATATTGGATGTAGAGAACTGAGATCAGGAGAGGTCTGGCTAGAAATGCAAATCTGGAAGTCATGCACGCCTGCTTGTTCGTTTGAAGCCATGGGATGGAAACTCCAAGACGAAGATACGAAGTGGGAAGCAAAGAAGGGCTTTGGGAACAGCACCCAGAAGACCACTGACCTGTAAGTTATGTACAGAGGCAGAGGAGCTTTTTGGGGAGACAGGCGAGGCCCACTGGAGAGCTCGGAGAAACCAGGAGGAGCTGGTAGTTACCACCTGTGCGGAACAGGAAAGTGTTCGGGAAAGAAGGGTCAACTCCGGCAGGTCCTGATGGGATGGCACGGATGGAGAAGTATCCTGTGTGTTCAGTGACGACTCATCATCGTGTCCTTGGGAGAACAGTTTTGGGGAAGCCTGGCTGGGATTTAGATAGCCTATGGTTGAGGTGTGAATGAGAGAAGATGAAGTAGACTTCTTTATTTTTTTTTAAGTTTATTTATTTATTTTGAGAGAGAGAGCATGAGTGGGGGAGGGGCAGAAAGAGAGGGGGAGAAAGAATCCCAAGCAGGCTCCACACTGTCAGGGCAGAGCCCAACACGGGGCTCGAACTCATGAACTGTGATAACATGACCTGAGCCAAAAATGAGAGTTGGATGCTTAATTGACTGAGCCAGCCAGGCGCCACAGAGGAAGTATACTTCTTTTGAGAGGTTGGGCCAGGAGGAGAAATAGATAGCCATCCCCAAATTGGGAAATGAGCTTGAGGGAGCTATTTTTTAAGATTGATTGGATTGTATCAAGACGCCAAGTTTGCCTTAATGTGGCTGTGGCATTCCAAGGGAAATAGAAACATCAGCACAGTGACTGTTAAGCCAAATAAATATATTTCCACACATTTTTCAGTAATGACATTACTTGTGACTAGGAAAAACAAACATGCAAATAATTAGAGCACTATTTAGCATCTGATTTTAATAAGAAATCATCAAAGCAAGCTGTCTAGCCTTCAGCATAGATCTCACATTCTCTTTGGGTGATTGGAGGCTCCAGTTTTTTTTTTTTTAATGTTTATTCATTTTTGAGAGACAGCACAAATAGGGGAGGGGCAGAGAGAGACAGAGACACAGAATCCGAAGTGAGCTCCAGGCTCTGAGCTGTCAGCATAGAACCCAACACGGAGCTCATACTCATAAACTGCGAGATCGTGACCTGAGCTGAGGTCAGGCGTTTCACTGACTGAGCCACCCAGGCACCCCTGGAGGCTTCAGTTTCTTTAAGAAAGAGGCTGGGCATGGACAGGCAAAGCGTATTCTTACTGCAGATCCATCATGATCCTCAAAGGGAACCCCTAAGGATTGGAAGGCAAAATAGACTTAATGGCCCAGTTAAAAAACAAAAAAAACAAAAAAAACAAACACCTCTAAAAATACAGGCTAAAGACTCTGGACCTCAGTACCTTCCTAGGGCTGGGATGGTAAAGATGTCATTGTTTCCTCTCCAAGTGAGCTTTATCCATCACTCTTATGTGGCAAGACTATAAAATCCTTAATGACAGAAACCTCTCCTTTTCCTTCTTGTCTCCCGGGTTAGAGCAAACACCTGACATAGTTGGTGCGTAATAAGTACATAGTGAACTAAAATGTCAGGGAGGTGGCTGCTCACTATACGAGTCCCCCTGTTTACAAGATCTGAACGAGGAGAGGTCAGGGCATTTATGGAAGCACATGAACAGAAGGTCCCCACCTTGAAAGACTGTCCGTCATATGCGATTATTTGGAAGCCAGCCACCACCGTCATTCAAGATGTCACAGGGCTTCAGCTCCTCGTGGTTCCCTTCTTTCCACGTAGAACATGCTTCACTAATCTCATATCGACGACAGCATTAGCAGTCACCATTGTGTCTTCTGTGTATGTGAAATACACTTGCCCCTTTCCATGCCTTATGAACCCTAACTGCACAACAGACCTCCATGATGTTGTTAATTCAGTTTGGCAGATGAAGAAACCGAGGCTTAGAGGGGCTGAATAATTTTTAGTTAGAAATGGCCCAGCTAGAACTTGAACTCAGCTTGTAGTCTTATCACCTGTATTGCATTTCGGTTCCATGAGTATGAGGAACTCATGATTCAGATGCTTTAGAACGTGGAGTTCATCTACCCTTAACAGTGATGTCCTAGAACGATTTCCTTTTCTGGCACCATCTCTGTAAAGCCAAAATGGGAAGGAAGCGAAGCTCATCAATGAAAATTGACACAGTGTGAGTCTTGAATGCCGTTCAAGGTAGCAGTTAATGTCTCACACATCTTTGTGCCTCATGGTGTCTAGTTCAAGGCCATGTCCATGGCACATGCTTTCTATTTGTTGAATGGCTAAGAAAGAGTACATTGATACTGGCTCCAGACAAATACCGATCAGAACCATCATCGCATTTAGGTCTTCAGTGGGACGTGGCATTAGGTCTGTATGCTCTGTGGCATCTAGGAACAAAGTATGTATGGATGAGGTAAGCAGACAGTGGTCCCACAGGCCTCTGGAGTGGTTGCTAGATTGACAGCTGGACCTTTGCAGAACTGATTCTGAAAGGGAACCAGCCATCGGCATTTATCAGAACGTTATTCGATGTGTGGTTAGGGCAGAGACCCTGCTGCCCAACCCCCCGGGTACTTCAGGCAAGCTATTTGTATTCTGTGGGCTTAGTTCCCTCTTCGCAAATAGGAGTAGCTGGAATCTCATAAAGTTGTGAGACTTGGAAAAGAAATTAATGTTGGAAAGCTCTTAGAATAGTACCTTGCATGTAATAGCTTCTATATAAGTTTTATGTATCATGACTTCTTTTTTCTGGAAATGCACTAAAAAAATAACCATCGAGGGGCATCTGGGTGGCTCTTGGAGAGAGTCGGGCATCTGTCTCCTGGTTTTGGCTCCTAGGGTTGTGGGGTCAAGGCTGCGTCAGACTCTGTGCTGATGGGGTGGAGCCTGCTTGGGATTCTTCTCTGCCTCTCTGCCTGCCTCTCTCTCTCTCTCTCTCTTTCAAAATAAATAAACATAAAAAAACCCAACAAGCATTGAAGAGTAAGGAAAGACTTATTTCATAGTTGGTCTTTGGAAATGGCATATGTACAAAGGGACAATTCTGGTGGGCGTGTCTTAGATTTACGTAGTTTTATTCAGATACCGGGTGTAGGAGCCTGCTTTTAGACACATCAGATGGGTCCACAAAGCCAGAGCTGCTCCTGTGTTTTCCGAAGGTACCAATGAGTTAGTTCACTGAAGTATTTCCTCCTCTCTATGAATTTACAATTAAGCGAACAAACACAATGGCTTCTGAGGAAATACTTCATCCTGTTTCTCCTTTGCTACATCATAGGCAGAAATATGTGTGATTTATAAGAAGGTGTTCGAGGCGGGGGTTGGTGGAAATGACGTGGGTGTGGTCTCCTTTTGAAAGTCAGAGATTTGTGGCAAATCAGAATGCTCAACAGTAGTGAAAGGTGTAAACGGGATGACCATAGACTGTATTTTCCGAGCATGGACATCTTTGACTGTACGACGGGATGCCATTTCTACTTAGGACAGTTAGCATGAAGCAGACCTGTGGTGGGCAGAGCGGGGGCTACGCTGTCCAAGACCTCCTAGACATAAGCCACAGGGTCCGAGGCCACTTCTATTCTCCTGTTTGTAGAAAAGAAGCAGTTAACTCACAAGACAAAGGGGAAGGACCATTTGGAAACAAGACTCCTAAAATCATGAGAAGGCGCCCTGTGGCCGGCCATTTTGGTTACATGAATGAACGGTGCTCGAGTCCCATAGCTTCTCTGCAGAAAGGGACATCTCTGTTCCCAGCCCTCAGACCGTGTCTCCGCCTCCCCTCCCACACCCCCCCTGATGTCTTCATCAGAAATTCAGTCCCCACGCCATTTTCTTCCACCAGCAATCCATGCTGTCCTCCTCAGCATGTCTCTCGCTCTCCAAGGTTCTGGACTGTTCCTGTTGCCTGCTTGCACGCCAGCAGGCCCTGTGCACGTCCCCAGTTCCAGACCCTGCTCTCACTGGCCTTGGTTGCCTCTCCTCACAGGAAGCACTGTCTTCTTTCTTTTCTCCTCTTCCCTAGTTCTGGTCCCTTCTCATTCTTTCCCTCTTTTTTCTTCTTGGAGGACTCGTTTATCCTGCCCGAAGCTCTGATGCCTCCTGCGCTCATTAAATTCTCAGACCTTTGCTGGCTCCATCCATAGGGCAGCATTGGACTCTAGTCTCCGTGGGCCAAGAGCGGAATGCCATTGAACTCAGTAATTCAGGTCTGTGAAGGTCTCCACTCCGGTGCCAGCCCTCTGCAAACCTTCCCACTATCTCCCAAATAAGTATGTAGGCACCAAATGCCTCCTTTCTGCCCTAACAACCTTCCCCTCCCAAAGCACGCTGACGCTATGAGGTGAATCCGCATTCACTCTTGGCACGTCTTAGAATCAAGTCCCAATTTTACTTCCTATATAGTCTGCTTGTCGACCTGCACCTTTCTTCCTCCATTACCACTTTACTATAGATCTTCATGTGGGCCTCCTGTGTTTCCCCAGAAATCTCTGGCCTTTTCCCTTTGCCTTTGATGCTCTATAAACATCATAATGGTGATAGCTGACAGTCATGAATGGGCCATCAGTGGGCACTGGATGACAAATACCAGAACAGCTCTTACGGCCTCTTTAGTCCTAGAAGTCTGTTACAGCTAACATCTGTTTTATCGTTGAGGATAATGAGGCTTAGGAAGGGTCAGTAACTTGCCTGGGATTACTTAGCTGGTTAACGGTAAAGCCCTAGAGGACCTGAATGCAAGCCTGTCTCACTTCAAAGCCTCCTGGGCTTCGCTCGGAAATATCACCGTTCCACGTTACTTGAAGGCATCAAGAGAGAAAAGGTTAAGATGTACATATATCTAGGTTGGATTGGCGTTGAACACACTTGAACTCAGAAAGCTGATCTCATTAGGGAAACACTATTGGAAATAAGACTTGATGATCTCAGTGACTAATGCTGGCATTCCTGAAGCAAAGAAAAATACCTACATGATGTATGTTAACTTGTCTCTTTAAAAAAATGGGTTCTTCTTGGGGCATCTGGGTGGGACACTGGTTGAGTGTCCGATTCTTCTTGATTTCAGCTCAGGCCATGATCCCAGGGTCTTGAGATCGAACCCCATGTCCCTCTCCCTCTGCCTCCTTAGTTCGTGTGGTCACTCGGTCTCTCTCTCGCGTGCGCACGCACACTCTCACTCTATATATATTTTAGTTCTTCTTGTGTGTCCGTTGATTGATTTTTTTTGTTGTTGGTTTCCTTGTTGAATTGTAGAAGTTTTAGGGAAGATGTTGGGCAATTAGAATTTGGGGCTTGTTCGACTAGAAATATCAAGAGACCTTAATAGAAAAACAGACTGTGAGCCCACACATGAATCAAATGATTTTTGAAGGTCAGTTTTAAAGGTCTTCCTTCTTTTTTGTTAGCTCCAGGGAGAGTGGGGTCGGGGGGCATCGAGTGAATATAAAATGTGTGAGATGTTAATGAAGTCACATGCATGAAAGAAAGTGTTGGGTACCACGCCCCTGCTCTGAGGGGAAGTCCAACCTGGAGCCGGAAGGGCGGTGCTGACCCCAAGCACCTGGGGGGACCTTCCCATCCAATCATAGGGAGTTACAATTAAGCAATGTTGTGAGGGATCTTGGTGGGGAAGTTGAGGAGTAGCACTAACAATGTTCAGACACAGATACAAGGTTGGTGTAGAAGACCACCGTAATGTTGGTGTATTTTTGTCCGCACACAGGTGTGGGTTTCTGAAGAGAATAAATGTGTCCTCTAGGGCATAGCTACATCTCTGTCCTCTGCAAAGCTGCTCTGTGCCGGGTAGCTTAGCTAAGCTGTACATTTCCTAGCATCTTGGAAGCCGGGAGGTGGTCTGAGATTGTAGAAAGTGGCTTGCTACCTCTGCAAATTATTGTCAGGGAAGCCCGTGGAAACGGCTTTTCAGTGCTTCTCAACGCACCGGAAGGGGTTGTTTAATGCAGTAGTTTGAGCACCATGCTAGTTATATTTCCAGACATTTCTGTGAAGATTTTATGAAGCAGCTACGAACTGTAATTCCGCAACCTCATTTTACAATACCGTATCCCTCNTTAAAACATTTTTTTTTAATTACTATTTACTTATGGGGGGAGGGGCAGAGAGAGAGAGGAGATTGAGAATCCTTAGTAGGCTCCATGCTATCAGTGCAGAGCCTGATGCAGGGATTGATCCCATGAACCTGTGAGATCCTGACCTAAACTGAGATCAAGAGTTGGATGCCTGGCTGACTGAGCCACCCGGGTGCCCCTTAATTTTTTAACGTCGTGGCATGTGGTCATAGAATTCCTTCTCGTGGTCAGCTAAGTCGGCTACTGTACCGCGTTCCCTTGAGTGTGTGCTGTTATGAATAACTCTGCCGCCAGCATCTGCGTAAGGAGCGAATCTTCTTCCATACTTTTGTCTATAGGGTAGAGACTTGGTTCAGGGACATGCTGGGTGTGGATATTTTTTTTGGCCCTTGCTTTCCAGAAATGTTGTGGTGTGACATGGAGATTAATGACTTCACACTCAGCAGGGATGGGACAGGGAGACGTGTAGTGGTGGTGTTGTAAGTGCGGCCAGTGAGAAATCAAGCAGGGAAGGGGGGGCTCATTCCTAGCATATGCCGACATTGGACAGTCCCTCCAGAGCAGTCCCAGGTTCTCTGACCTTGGCCTCTATTTGGACCAGTTTCTTATTTTGTAGCCCATTTTAAACTCCTGGTGTGAATGTTGCAATCCACACATAGTCTAACATTTTCCCCATCAGAATACCTGAATTGTAGGGAGAACTTTAGTAAGGGCCAGCTAGAAGATGATCTCGATATCGTTACCAGCATAAACTAGCGGAAACCACAAAAGACATGATTTACAAATGCTCCCTGAGAAATAGGATTGACAAGAACAAAATAAAATACTCGAGCTGGTTGAATGCTTCATGCTAGTTTCTTTTTTTAAAAAAGTTGGTTTCTCTTAGAGAGAGAGCGTGAACATAAGCGGGGGAGGGGCAGAGAGAGAGGGAGATGCAGAATCCAAAGCAGGCTCCAAGCTCTGAGCTGTCAGCACAGAGCCTTGACCTGGGGGCCCGAGCTCACGAACTGAGAGATCGTGACCTGAGCCAACGTCGGACGCTCACTGACTGAGCCACCCAGGCGCCCCTCATTGTTAGTTCTTTAGTTACGGTGACTTCTATGAAAACTGGTATTTCTTCAATCATTCAGTAAATCTTTATTGAAGAAGACTCAAGGCTGGGACCCACAAACAGCAGGTGTTACTAGACCATCAATTTTGAGGCAAGAGTGGCAACCATATAAAAGAAGGCTTAGAAGGGGCTGGGTCATATTAGGGATGCCAGACTTTATCATATATATAGTGGGTCACTGATAAGTTTTAAGGAGGAAAGTAGCAGAGGTTCAATTTTGAATTCCAATCAAACTGGGCAAAGGATGTGAACTAACAAATTGAAGAAAAATACAAATGCCCCATATGTGTAGGAAAGATCTCATTTTCACCCATAACTAAACACACATTGAAACTATTGAGATACTGCTTTTCACTTATGACTTTAGCAAAAACCAAAGAAATTGGTAACTACGCTGTGTCAGCTAGTAGAGTAGGAAATAGCCTCTCCTACAGCGTCGGTGGAAGGGTGAATCAGTGCAGGCTGTTATGCAGGACAATTTTGGCAAGAATAACCATAATTTTTAAAAAGATTTTATTTTGAAGTTACCTCTACGCCCACCGTGGGGCTTGAATTCACAACCCCACGCCCAAGAGTTGCATGTTCTACTGACAGCCCCATACAGACATCCCAAGAATAACCAGGGTTTTAATTGTACTTACCCTTGACCTAGTAATTCATCAGCCTGGCAAAGGATAGCAGGCAAGGAAAGATTATACAGGAAAAGTTGCTACAAAGTTACAAACCTGAGGAATGGCATGCCCCATTGGAGGTGGAAATTTCCAGTAATTTCCTACCTGTATATGTGGAGAATTATGGGTAAGCTAGATGTGCAAGGTTGTTGTTTGTAGATTATAATGTTAGAAAACTGGAAACAAGACACATGGCATCAACTGAGGCCAGTCTTTCTGACATAATCATGGTCTTTCTACACAATGAAACATCAGCTGAGTCACAAAAAAAAGCATAAGGTAGATTTATACCTTCAGATATTGAGAGAACTTTAAGATGTACAGTTTTGTTCATGTCCATTTTATTTATTTCTTGACTTCTACATTCCCTCTCATTCTTTTAAACAAAAATTGTATATTTTTAAGGTATGCAACATGATGGTTTGATATACATAGAGTAAAATAATTCTTACAATCAATCTAATTAACATATCTCCCCACTTAGTTACCATTTCTTGTGTGTGACGGGAGCACCCGAAATCTACCCTCTTAGCAAATTTCTAGTACTTGGGAGGATAGATTGTACATATACATGTCAGTTTCTGCAAAAATGTGGAAGAAACATTCAAGAGTGTATTAGTTTTCAGGGAATAGAACTGGATATTGAGTTAGACAGAAGGAGGAGGGTTTGGCATTTCATCCTATTCTGTTCTCTGCAGTTGAAGGATTGCCATTGTTGTGTTGCTTTTATACAAAATGATTACAGAAGAGACCTTCTCCTTGAATTATAGCCACATGTGATCTTTGCCTAATTTACCGTGACTCTGTCAACACATATATTATTTATGTGCTCTTCACATTGATTCACTCACGTTAATCATCACAAAGCCACGTGAGACAGGATCTGTTTTGTTCCCATCTTGTGGATGAGGGAACAGAGGCACCCAGAGGGTAAGCACCTTGCCCTTAGGTCACACAGCTGTGAAAAGGCAGAAGCAGGATTTGAACTCTAGAAGCCTGGTAGCCCCACTCACGATACCTTTGCTCAAGGCTTTGACATTTGCCAGCATTAATAGAAAGCCAAGTCCTGGAGTGAGGTCTTGGTGACAACCTGTATACCGTTACTTGTTACTGACTTGAGGTTGTTTTTGTCCATCAGGAGGAAGCTTTATTTAGTAACAGGCTAACATTGTTTTCTGGCCTCTGCTCTAGTAGGTACCTCTTTTTCAGAAGCAGAAATTATCCAGCCTTCATCTGCCCACAATGAGATGATTACAGAAAGTGGGAAATGGCCTTCAAGCCCCTCCCTTTCCTCTTTATTAAAACCCTAGTGTTGCTTTTCTGAACGGAAAATCCAGACTCTCCTTTCCAGGTCTGCTGTGAGCCCACTAGTGGCTGGGCCAGGACCCATTTGTATCTGTCTTTTACCACTCAAAGCCACAGGCTCCCAGCCTGGGCTGCCTGACTTCCTCATCGCAATGCACTTAGCAGCTCAAGGTCATATGCCAAAGACCTATCTGCTCTCTGCCTGCCTGCCTCAAGCCTGGAGAACAGAGTACTGCAAGTCCAGCTAGAGCTGAGGCCAAGGTGACTATTTGAATATAGCTAAGAATTTTACTCTTTGCAGAATTATGTCATAGAAATAATAGTATTTGATCAGATAAACCTTCTTAGCAATGGATGGAATATTTTTGGGGAAAAAAAAATGTGAGAGAGAGCATCTTTTTTCTGTCTGATGCTACTTTGTGGCTCACGGTGCCCCATTGTTGAGCTTGGTTTCTCGGGCAACTTCTTTTGTTCAACAAATACTTGAGCTCCTAGATGGCAGGCTCACAACAATGAGAGCTAAATAAGACAGAGTCTGCCCACACTGAACACACGCGAACAGAAGAAACCAAACTGGCAGCCAGTAATTACGTGGCCGCAAGATAAATGATCATGAGGTATACACAAAGTACTTCGGAAGCACAAAAGAAGGGATTTCTGGATTGTCTTCGTTTAGTCCCAATTGAGAGTTCCTGCACAGAGAAATGACCTAATGTCTCCACTGGAAAACACAGGTGCCTCGGGTTATTTCAGCCCCTCACCTGTGCGTGGGTGCGTGTAGGAGCCCCTTGTGTGGCACTTCGAAATGCAGGTGCTGGTGGCTGTGTGGAGACCTCGTGAGGTCTACCAATCACGGAGGTGTTCACACTTTCTCGGGGCTCGGCCTTCGGCCCTTCATTGTTGTGTGAGCATCGTGTGCTTACTAAGTGTGAGTTAGGCTCTTGGACACATAGATGAAAAATACAGTCCCGTCCCCTTGGAGACTGGAGTCTGGCCCAGCTGGGTTCCGGCCATGGAGTGCTGAGCAGGAAGGAACACAGGGTGAGGTTCCGAGGAGGCTTTGGAGCTAGGGCTCAAGGTCGCTGAGAGAGAAGAGACCTTCGGAATACAGGAAGGAAAGTTGCCCAGTTACAGATTTAAGGAGGAACGTGTCTAAAAGAAATTACAGAAGAAACCTGAGTGGCCAGAGAGCGGATTAGCCAGGATGTTCTGAGAGGTCCCGGAAGAGTGGCTTAGAACCGTAGGCGACCATTCCTGCAAGCCTAACCTGCCGGGTCCTGTTCTCCGTGTGCCTCGTGCACTTGCTTGTTTCATGGTCTCCGCGGCCCCACGGGGTCTAATTATCCTCGAGTTGCATTTGTGGAAATTGCAGCGCAAGGAAGTTCAATAACTTGCCAGTGTCACATCTTAGCGGGTCCGGGAGGCAGGCTCCTTGTAGTTTGCTGCGCAGCAGAGCCGACAGACTTAACCGCAGCGCCACACTTAACTGTAGAAGCGCGACAGACAGTGTTGGGGGGAGCATATCCCCAACGGAGCCAATGGGACAAACAGTGGCACCGAGGTGGGAACTCAGAGGCGGGATTTAGAAGTTTGGAGCCGGCGAGGGACGGGCCGTGAGGATCCGATCATGGAAAGTAGTGAAGACTGCAGAGTTGGACTTTCCTTCCCTTGGAGATTTCTGAGCAAGGGGGTGACGTAATCACAGTTGGCCTTTGGGTGACTCACTGGCAGTTAAGCTAGAACTGACTGGAACAGTAGAGATCCTGGCAGGGGGGAGGCCAGTTAGAAGGCGACAGTAACAGTCTAGGCAAGAGATAATTGGAGGCTGCAGGGATGTGGTGGCATCAAGAATGAAAGGAGAGAGAGAGGAGAGACACGGAGGCGCTGGAAGTGACAGGTCATGGGAGATGCGATGCGGGGGCAAAGAAGCAAAAGAAATCAAAGATCCCGCTGAGGTGTTGACCCGGGTGGCTCATGATTGGTAGTGCCTTCTTAACAGGAACCGGTAAGCATTGAGTTTGGGAGATGGCGAGAGCGAGAGAGAGAGAGAGAGAATGAGCATTTGTTTTTGACAGAGTCCTCGTGGACATGCGTGGACAGACCGGGTTCTGTCTGGCCTTGAGAAGAGAAAGAACAGTCTTAACCCTGTGAAGCAGTTGGGTTCATTTTCTAGGACTGCCGTAACAAAGGACCACATACCGAGTACCTTGAACTACAGAGATGGGCCATCTCACAGTTCTGGAAGACCAGAAGAGATCAAGGGATTGGCGGGTTGGGTTCCTTCTGAGGGCTGAGGGAGAACCCCCTTCCAGGCCTTTCTCTCAGCTCTTGCTGGTTCGCTGATGACTTTTGTCACCCTGTGGCTGGTAGTTATGTCACCCCATGTCTACCTCATCTTCACACATGGTGTTCTCCTGGTGTGTATCCGTGCCCAGATTTTCCATCTTGATAAGTCACGTTGGATTAGAGATCCGTTCTACTTTGATATGACCTCATCCGAATTGAAGTAATTTACATCTTTAATGGCCTTAGTTCCAATTTTTAAAAAAATTTAATGTTTATTCTTTTTTTTTTTTTTTTTTTTTTGTNAACTGAAGTCAGACGTTTGCCAGCTGAGCCACCCAGGCTCCCCTTATTTCCAAATTAAGTCACATTCTGAGATAGGAGGAGTTAAGACTTCAAAATGTGAATGTGAGGGGCAATACAGGTCAACCTGTGTTAACAGTGAATGAGATGAAGGCCTTCTTGCTCTCAAAAGGTAATCAGGTTGTGGCGCCTGGGTGGCTCAGTTGATTAAGCATCAGCTCAGGTCATGATCTCATGGTTTGTGAACTTGGGCCCCACGTCAGGCTCTCCACTATCAAGTGCAGAGCCCGCTTCAGACCCTCTGTTCTGCTCTCTCGCTGCAAACAAGATAACCGGGCATCTGTCTTCTCCTTAGGCATCTTCCAGAGGTTGGTGAGCAAGCCATTGTTGGCTTAAAAAATTGTATCAAGTCTATAAGAGTCAGGGCCTGATGATAACTCATTAATGGACTTGCAAACATTTTTAATCAGCAAACGAATGCCAGTACCTCAGTTATTCCTGGGATCAACATCTTCCTGGTTTTCCAGCTCTAGAACCCTTTTGAGTAATGATGATAATCCTTCTCCCAAATACCATATTCCAGAGAAAGTAATTCCTTAGCTGGGAGCACACGGCCTGATTGCTGGAGAACTCTCACTTGAGAAAAGCTGCTTGAGAGAAGGAAGAGGTACAGACCAGAGCCCAACCAGGGAGGCCCCAGAATGTCCAGGTGCAAATAAAGTCCCACGTTCAGTACCCAATAGGGAGTGATTGGTGCCCATTTTGTTGTTCTTTGGGCATCAAGCTCTGTCAATAAAAAAAACTTATGGGGCGCCTGGGTGGCACAGTTGGGCATCTGACTTCAGCCCAGGTCATGATCTCAAAGTTCGTGAGTTTGAGCCCCATGTTGGGCTCTGTGCTGACAGCTCAGAGTCCAGAGCCTGCTTTGGATTCTCTGTCTCCTTGTCTCTCTGTCCCTCCCCTTCACTCTCTCTCTCTCTNTTGAGAAAAGCTGCTTGAGAGAAGGAAGAGGTACAGACCAGAGCCCAACCAGGGAGGCCCCAGAATGTCCAGGTGCAAATAAAGTCCCACGTTCAGTACCCAATAGGGAGTGATTGGTGCCCATTTTGTTGTTCTTTGGGCATCAAGCTCTGTCAATAAAAAAAACTTATGGGGCGCCTGGGTGGCTCAGTTGGGCATCCGACTGCAGCCCAGGTCATGATCTCAAAGTTCGTGAGATTGAGCCCCATGTTGGGCTCTGTGCTGACAGCTCAGAGTCCAGAGCCTGCTTTGGATTCTCTGTCTCCTTGTCTCTCTGTCCCTCCCCTTCACTCTCTCTCTCTCTCTCACTCTCTCTCTCTCTCAGAAATAAGTAAACACTAAAAAATTTTTTTAAAATAAAAATAGCTTCCAATTTTTAACACAAATTGCATTTTTTCTTCTTGGAAAATGAATTCTATTAGCTTGTCGAAAAGGAAAAAAAGGTCCTCCCCAAATATTTATTTAGAACGTATCTGAGTTTTTTCAAATCAACCCTCATTCTCCTAGGCTCATAAGCCATTACACTCAAGGAGGGTCGGAGAAAAACCCATCCAGATCAAGATGCATGGCCGCCACAGGAAATGTCAGCTCAGGGAGAGCTGAGCCTTCTATGCCAGATGGCTGCAGGTTTGGGCATCCCAGAGACGGACAGACGCCCATGAATGAATCACAAAGAGTTCTGCCCTGGGTATTTGTAATTCAGATCCAGCGCCTCCCTAAATCGCTCTTTGGTGGTTTTCCATTTCTGTGTGGGTATATTTACATTTACACCCCATTTATATGAGTTGCCAGAGCTTGAGGCTGATGACTTAAACTTCTCCCTTCACTTCCAATTTTCCTCGCCCTCCCAGTCTCTGTAGCCCTGAAAATGAGCTTTGCTGAGCTCCTCATTAATTTTTTAACTCCTCTCCCTGCGGGAGATGCACAGATACACAGCTCTGAGAGAGCAGGCCAAAGAATGCTTGGCCTGCGATAGGTTTCAGAAACATACCTCCACGGATTTTGACAAGTGTCTTGCCCAGGGCCCACTCATGCTGTAATTAAGGGGTTCCCATTAGACCTTGACAAAGTCATGCTGGTTCCCGATACTAAGGGTGTGCACTGACTTTGCTCGTTGTGTTTTTAATTGGGGGTTAAATTAAGAGTAGTGGTGCGATATGCCAGCAAGATCACTGGTCTGGCTGCTACTAGCTCTGTGACGATAGACAAGTGAGTTCACCTTTCTGAACCTTACCTTTTCGTCTTTGAAAATGTGAGGCTTAGGAGTACATGGGTGGCTCAGTCGGTTAAGCGTCCGACTTTGGCTCAGATCATGATCTCATGGTTCGTAGGTTCGAGCCCCACGTCGGGCTCTGTGCTGACAGCTCAGAGCCTGGAACCTCTTTTGGATTCTGTGTCTCTCACTCTCTCTCTCTCTCTCTCAGAAATAAACATTAAAAAAAATTCAAAAATATGAGGCTTAGACTAGACCATCTCCAGGGGTCTGTTGTATGTAATACTCTTCCCATTTTGACAGCAGACAGGCATTCTTTTCTACAAGTAAAGTCATTTAATAGGGTTTCCTTAGTGTCACTGTTGCTGTGGCCAAGAGCAGGATCTATGTGTTGAAGGGCTACAGAATTCACCTGCACCCAGCTCTCTGCAAGAAACATGCCAATGAGCAAATCAGAGAACTCTAGCTGCTGGCGAGGATGTGGAGAAATGGGCACCCTCCTACACTGTTGGTGGGAATGCAAACTGGTGCAGCCCCTCTGGAGAACAGTGTGGAGGTTCCTCAAAAAACTAACAATAGAACTCCCCTATGATTCAGCAATAGCCCTGCTAGGAATTTAAATTTTTTTAAAAATGTTTTATGGGGCGCCTGGGTGGCTTAGTCGGTTAA
>NW_027530974.1:11484378-11503578 GCF_008692635.1 Crocuta crocuta
ACTAAGCCACCCAGGCGCCCCAGCCCTGCTAGGAATTTACCCAAGGGATACAGGGATGCTGATGCATAAGGGCACATGTACCCCAATGTTCATAGCAGCGCTCTCAATAATAGCTAAAACATGGAAAGAGCCTAAGTGTCCATCCACTGACGAATGGATCAAGAAGATGGGGTTTATCTATACCATGGAATACTCCATGGCAATGAGAACGAATGAAATCTGGCCATGTGTAGCACGTGGATGGAACTTGAGGGTGTTATGCTGAGCGAAATAAGTCAGGCAGAGAAGGACAGATACCATATGTTTGCACGTATAGAAGGAATAGGAGGAACTTAACAGAGGACCATGGGGGAGAAGAAGGGAAAAATAATTGGGGAGAGGAAGGGAGGTGAACCATGAGAGACTCTTGAATACTGAGAATAAACCTAGGGCTGATGGGGGTGGGGAGGAGGGGAGGGCGGTGATGGGCATGGGGGAGGGCACTTGGGATGAGCACTGGGTATTATATGGAAACCAACTTGACAATAACCTATTTAAGAAAAAAAAACATGCCATGTGGAAATATTCCCATGAGAACAGCTCCGTCGCCAGCTCTATATCTCGATATTGGACGCTGTCTCCTGGACTCCACTGCTTTCCTTCCCATGCAACCCATTCAGCCATCACTCCTGATTAGAAGACTGAATGCTTTTCTTTGGGGACCTTTTAAAAAGTTATTGCAACGGCTGAAGTTGTGGGTTCTGTAGGGTAAGCGTGGGCCAGAGATGTCTGTAATGAGCCTGGGGTCTCCGTGAGCATGAACCTGGTTCGGGGGCAAAATTAGCCTTATTGAAATTTTTACCCAGCTGTCTCGGGTGTCTGCAGGGTTCAAACGGAGCAGGCTTTAAGGATGCCAAACTGAATCAGTGGTGCACACGATTTCCTTCTGCACAGTCCTCTAAAATGAGATCACCTTTTTAATATATAGGTTCATCATCCAAGAACTAATCATTCAAATGCTCCGTGAACAAAATAGGATAAAACCGGGTCCCCCTCCCCGCGCACAGCCTATATCTGACGTCCGGAAGGAATTGGGAACAAACTCTCTTGATCAGGTACCAGGACTATCTGAGAAAACGAAATGCCCTTACATTGTCCTTGAGGACCGTAAACAATGGCACCAGAAGGAAAATGTAAAAAGCAAACCTGGTGGAAAAGAGACAAAAGAGGTGTTAGAGCTTAAGGAGAATGATAATGTTAGAAAGTTCTCCACCTCAATTTTATGCCATCCTAGGTTAGAACTTTTTGTAAAAGGGAAGTTTTTCACGGCTTGAGTCCCTAATAGTAGAAAACGAGAAGAGTTTTCAGGTGGAGCAAAAAATGAGAATCTTTTTAGAAAGAATACAGCAAGCACTTCTAGTACAGGAAATTTGTTATATCAACAGTAAACCAGGATTGTGTCCAATAGCCAATGGATTATTTCTTCACACAAGTAGAGAGTAAATCTAGAGGGTGATATTTGTTTTATTTTTTAAAAATTTTTGTTTATTTTTGAGAGAGAGAGAGAGATACAGAGTATGAATAGGGAGGGTCAGAGAGAGACACAGAATCCAAAACAGGCTCCAGGCTCTGAGCTGTCAGCACAGAGCCTGACGTGAGGCTCGAACCCACAAACCGTGAGATCATGACCTGAGCCGAAGTCGGACACTTAACCAACTGAGACACCCAGTCACCCCCAGAGTACAATGTTTAAAACACCAGGTAGGAAAATCCTGGAAGTATCACTCTTTGCACGTACCCAAGAAAGTGTAGGAGAATAAAACCAAGGCTTATATCAATAATGATTTTGAGTGGAGCCCTGACAGTACCGAAGTTCTTGGCATAAACTCATTTTCTTGTCCCAAATTGGGTTCTGCCTTTGGACTAACTCCCCCAGAGCTGTTGCTCATGTATAAAGTGAAGGGTTCAGAATAGACGGCCTCTGAAGCCTTTGCCAGCTGTGATATCCTTTGCTTCTAAATCAACACATGCGGGGAAACCATGTCGAATTTTATTAAGTAAGTTTTCAGTTGCATTCAGATATAGTAACAGCGGAAATGATAGACGTGCTATTTACTCTTCCTGTTAGCAAATTATCTCTTTGCACAAACTCTCGCCGTGCACTGCTCCAGGTTATGACTATATGAAAAGGCTGCATGATATTATCTGAAAACTGATTTGAATAGGAAGGCAAAAAGAAGTATGGTTGGTTCTTTTAAAATTTTTTTTAATGTTTTATTTATTTTAGAGAGAGAGAGACTGTGATTGGGGGAGGGTCAGAGAAAGAGGGAGACACAGAATCCGAAGACAGGCTCCAGTCTCTGAGCTGTCAGCACAGAGCCTGATGTGGGGCTCGAACCTACGAACTGTGAGATCATGCCTGAGCTGAAGTCAGATGCTCAATGGACTGAGCCACCCAGGCGCCCCGGTTTGCTCTTTAACTGTTACCGCAGTAGCCTTCCCTTACAGAGAATTTAGGAATGTAAGAAGAAACGGGGGCCGCCTTCTCCTACCTAGCTCTTCTCCTAGTTTGGCTAACCATTCACAGAGAATTGCGGGTTAGGATCGTTCTCACAGCCCTTTCTTAAGAACCAGAGGAGATGTTAATGCTTCAAGAGAAAGTATATTTACGGGCCAAGAAGGGACTGTCAGGTCTAGGCACTATCAGGCTTTTTGGGGCCAGCACTGACTTCCCTCTGCTGTGCCCAGAACACTGTTTTTCTTCCCAATGTTGTTTATATCCTTTCTCTTCTTCCTTATGAGTCTGAGTCACTAATGGCTCTCAGAAACATCACTTTGCTCAAAGTCATTACACTAGAGATGACTGACCACGAAAATTATTATCTTCAGAGCACTGAAGAGAAACACAACTAACCAACAATTTTGTGCCCCGGTAAGACATGGTTCCGGTGATTTAAAAATATTTTTAGCAATAAAAATCTAGAAGAGTTTCTACAAAGACAGTCCCCAAAAGAAATGAAAAAGAATATAATTCAGGAAGAAGGAGCTAGAACCCACAATAAAGGAGTAGAACACAGGAAGCATTCATGAGCAAAGAAATTGGTAAGGTTTTATGGATACAAGTAAGTGCTGATTGCTTAAAAATAAACATTGTAAGCAATTGGGGGGATTGATAAAAATCAGTGTACTACATATGTAAAATAGGAGAGGATGATCTGAGTTAAGTTGTTCTAAACTCTCTGTGTAATTCTGGAGGTGGACAATTAGTGATTCACTTTGAACTTCAAAAAATTATTTTAAATTTTATTTATTTTATATATAGAGAGAGACAGAGTACAGAGTCCAAGCCAGGGAGAGTCAGAGAGAGGGAGACACAGAATCTGAAGCAGGCTNGATGAGCACTGGGTATTATATGGAAACCAACTTGACAATAACCTATTTAAGAAAAAAAAACATGCCATGTGGAAATATTCCCATGAGAACAGCTCTGTCGCCAGCTCTATATCTCGATATTGGACGCTGTCTCCTGGACTCCACTGCTTTCCTTCCCATGCAACCCATTCAGCCATCACTCCTGATTAGAAGACTGAATGCTTTTCTTTGGGGACCTTTTAAAAAGTTATTGCAACGGCTGAAGTTGTGGGTTCTGTAGGGTAAGCGTGGGCCAGAGATGTCTGTAATGAGCCTGGGGTCTCCGTGAGCATGAACCTGGTTCGGGGGCAAAATTAGCCTTATTGAAATTTTTACCCAGCTGTCTCGGGTGTCTGCAGGGTTCAAACGGAGCAGGCTTTAAGGATGCCAAACTGAATCAGTGGTGCACACGATTTCCTTCTGCACAGTCCTCTAAAATGAGATCACCTTTTTAATATATAGGTTCATCATCCAAGAACTAATCATTCAAATGCTCCGTGAACAAAATAGGATAAAACCGGGTCCCCCTCCCCGCGCACAGCCTATATCTGACGTCCGGAAGGAATTGGGAACAAACTCTCTTGATCAGGTACCAGGACTATCTGAGAAAACGAAATGCCCTTACATTGTCCTTGAGGACCGTAAACAATGGCACCAGAAGGAAAATGTAAAAAGCAAACCTGGTGGAAAAGAGACAAAAGAGGTGTTAGAGCTTAAGGAGAATGATAATGTTAGAAAGTTCTCCACCTCAATTTTATGCCATCCTAGGTTAGAACTTTTTGTAAAAGGGAAGTTTTTCACGGCTTGAGTCCCTAATAGTAGAAAACGAGAAGAGTTTTCAGGTGGAGCAAAAAATGAGAATCTTTTTAGAAAGAATACAGCAAGCACTTCTAGTACAGGAAATTTGTTATATCAACAGTAAACCAGGATTGTGTCCAATAGCCAATGGATTATTTCTTCACACAAGTAGAGAGTAAATCTAGAGGGTGATATTTGTTTTATTTTTTAAAAATTTTTGTTTATTTTTGAGAGAGAGAGAGAGATACAGAGTATGAATAGGGAGGGTCAGAGAGAGACACAGAATCCAAAACAGGCTCCAGGCTCTGAGCTGTCAGCACAGAGCCTTACGTGAGGCTCGAACCCACAAACCGTGAGATCATGACCTGAGCCGAAGTCGGACACTTAACCAACTGAGACACCCAGTCACCCCCAGAGTACAATGTTTAAAACACCAGGTAGGAAAATCCTGGAAGTATCACTCTTTGCACGTACCCAAGAAAGTGTAGGAGAATAAAACCAAGGCTTATATCAATAATGATTTTGAGTGGAGCCCTGACAGTACCGAAGTTCTTGGCATAAACTCATTTTCTTGTCCCAAATTGGGTTCTGCCTTTGGACTAACTCCCCCAGAGCTGTTGCTCATGTATAAAGTGAAGGGTTCAGAATAGACGGCCTCTGAAGCCTTTGCCAGCTGTAATATCCTTTGCTTCTAAATCAACACATGCGGGGAAACCATGTCGAATTTTATTAAGTAAGTTTTCAGTTGCATTCAGATATAGTAACAGCGGAAATGATAGACGTGCTATTTACTCTTCCTGTTAGCAAATTATCTCTTTGCACAAACTCTCGCCGTGCACTGCTCCAGGTTATGACTATATGAAAAGGCTGCATGATATTATCTGAAAACTGATTTGAATAGGAAGGCAAAAAGAAGTATGGTTGGTTCTTTTAAAATTTTTTTTAATGTTTTATTTATTTTAGAGAGAGAGAGACTGTGATTGGGGGAGGGTCAGAGAAAGAGGGAGACACAGAATCCGAAGACAGGCTCCAGTCTCTGAGCTGTCAGCACAGAGCCTGATGTGGGGCTCGAACCTACGAACTGTGAGATCATGCCTGAGCTGAAGTCAGATGCTCAATGGACTGAGCCACCCAGGCGCCCCGGTTTGCTCTTTAACTGTTACCGCAGTAGCCTTCCCTTACAGAGAATTTAGGAATGTAAGAAGAAACGGGGGCCGCCTTCTCCTACCTAGCTCTTCTCCTAGTTTGGCTAACCATTCACAGAGAATTGCGGGTTAGGATCGTTCTCACAGCCCTTTCTTAAGAACCAGAGGAGATGTTAATGCTTCAAGAGAAAGTATATTTACGGGCCAAGAAGGGACTGTCAGGTCTAGGCACTATCAGGCTTTTTGGGGCCAGCACTGACTTCCCTCTGCTGTGCCCAGAACACTGTTTTTCTTCCCAATGTTGTTTATATCCTTTCTCTTCTTCCTTATGAGTCTGAGTCACTAATGGCTCTCAGAAACATCACTTTGCTCAAAGTCATTACACTAGAGATGACTGACCACGAAAATTATTATCTTCAGAGCACTGAAGAGAAACACAACTAACCAACAATTTTGTGCCCCGGTAAGACATGGTTCCGGTGATTTAAAAATATTTTTAGCAATAAAAATCTAGAAGAGTTTCTACAAAGACAGTCCCCAAAAGAAATGAAAAAGAATATAATTCAGGAAGAAGGAGCTAGAACCCACAATAAAGGAGTAGAACACAGGAAGCATTCATGAGCAAAGAAATTGGTAAGGTTTTATGGATACAAGTAAGTGCTGATTGCTTAAAAATAAACATTGTAAGCAATTGGGGGGATTGATAAAAATCAGTGTACTACATATGTAAAATAGGAGAGGATGATCTGAGTTAAGTTGTTCTAAACTCTCTGTGTAATTCTGGAGGTGGACAATTAGTGATTCACTTTGAACTTCAAAAAATTATTTTAAATTTTATTTATTTTATATATAGAGAGAGACAGAGTACAGAGTCCAAGCCAGGGAGAGTCAGAGAGAGGGAGACACAGAATCTGAAGCAGGCTCCAGTCTCTGAGCTGTCAGCAGAGCCCGACAGGAGGCTCGAACTCTTGAACCGCGAAATCATGACCTGAGCTGAAGTTGGACGCTCGACCCGACTGTGCCACCCACGCGCCCCCATTTTGAACATTTTATGTCAAGTAAGCATATTAAATATTTAAGGCTAACCACTAAAACAATAGAAGTAAAATGTATAGCTTAAACCAGTGAAGAGGGAAAGGATGAAAAGAAACCTCATTACTCTAAAAGAAGGTAATACAGAATGAAAGAAGGAAAATCATGGTCACTAGCATAGAATAAGTATAGAAATAAGTCCAGATATCTCAGAGATTACAATAAACATAAATGGTCTATGTATGCCAGCTAAACGATTAGGGTTGCTAAGAAGTATGTAACAAAAATCTAGATGTAAGCTACTTATAAAATATATTTGAATATAAGGATATAGAGAAGCTTAAAAGAGCATAAAAAGATAAACCAACAAATGTTTTTTTAAGGAATGCTAGTTGATCTACATTAATAATACCAAGTAAAATATATTTCAAGTCAAGAAACACTTATAAAGTTCAGTATGTATTGATAAAAGGAACAATTCATTTGGAAACTATAACAATTCAGAATGTGTATGCACCTAACTTTATAGTCTCAAAATATATACAGCAAAAGTTGGTAGAATACAAGTTTAAATGAACAAGTCTATAAATGTATATCTCCCAATAACTGTTCAGACAAAAAATAGTAAAGATATAGAAAATAAAAATATACAATTAAGCTATAAGTTAGCCAAAGCTCATTATAAGTTTAGAAATTAAAAAATAAATATCCAAATGGTTTATTGACTAAAGAATAAGTTATACTCCATGTTAAATGTTTAGACCTTACTGAAAATAAATATATTACATTTCAGACACATATGAAATATAAAGCAGGCAGTAGAAGGAAATATATAATAAATGCATACCTTTGAAAATAAGATTGAAAAGAGCCAAAGTTAATGAATCAGAAACCAGATAAACAGTAGATAAGGTTCATAAAAACTTCAAAATAGTTACTTGAAAAAACATCCAAAACAGATAAAATTCTAGCAAAACTATATAAAGACACAATTTAAAAAATAATAGAAATGAAAAGAACATAGCTATAGCTAGAGTTCAGTCTTTTTAATCAAAAGGAAAAACTTGTCAACTTATCGAAAAACTTAAAAACCAAAGTTCAAACTTCCCAGAAAATAATATGAGTGGCAAAAATGGAGGCTAATAGAAAACCTGAATAAATTATAACTAGTATTGAAATTAAATCTGGAGTTTAACCATCCTCTTTCTTTTCCAGATCTTTTTTATATTGAGATATAATTTATATACAATAAAATTCACCCTTTTTCATGTATTAGTTCTAAGAGTTTTGATAATTATGTTCAGACATATAACCCCCCCACAATTAAGATATAGATATGTTTTTGTTGTTGTCTTGGTTTTTTGTTTTTGGTTTTTTTTTTTTCTCTAAAAAAATTCCCAAGGGGTGCCTATGTGACTCAGTTGGTTAAGCATCCGACTTCCACTCAGGTCATAATCTTGTGGTTCATGAGTTCAAGCCCCACTTTGGGGCTTTGTGCTGACAGCTCAGAGCCTGGAGCCTCCTTCAGATTCCGTCTCCCTCTCTCCCTGCCCCTCCCTGCTCATGCTCTGTCTCTGTCTCTCAACAATATATAAACTTTTAAAAAAATTCCCTCATGCCCTTTTGTAGACAACGTCTCCTCCCATCCCAGCCCCTGTAACAGTTGATCTGTTTTCTGTCCTGGTCTTTTCCAAAATGTTACATACATGGAATTAGAAAGTTTGTAGCCTTTTGAGAATGCATTTCAGATGCACCACGTTGTGGCCTGTATCAGTAATTCATTCCTTTTTTCTTGGGAAAAAGTATGCTGTTTCATGGATGTATCAGTTTTTCCATCGGACCAGTCGAAGGGCTTTTGGTTTGTTTCTAGATTGGAGCAATTATATGTAAGCATGTTGTCAATTCACCCGAGTAAATGACAGAGATTGCAGGGTCATGTGTTAAGGGTATATTTTAGCTTATAAGAAACTGCCATGCTGTTTTCCAATGCAATGAGGTTTCTGCTTGCTTTGTGCTGCATTAGTACTTGGTATTGTCCATTCGTTTATTTTAGCCATTCTAATAAGCATGAGTGGTATCTCCTTGTGGTTTAAATGCATTTCCCTAATGATTAAGGGCATTAAGCATCTGCTCAAGTACTAATGTACCATTTTTATATCTTTGTTCAAACCTTTTGACTTTATTTTTAATTGAGTTGTTTTCCTCTTACTGCTTTATATACTCTGGATAAATACTACATACAGTAATTTAAAATCACCCTTCTTTAAAAAAGATAGGTCTAGGTGGTTATTTAGCCAAATTCTATCGTACTGTCAAAGAACAAATGATTACAGAAGAAAGAAAATGAGAGAAAGCTTCCCATTCTATTGTATAAACACAGCACCAAAAAGACTTTATGAGAAAGGAAAATCTGTAGATCAGTTTTACTTGCAAACATAGATTAAATATTCTCAGACTAAACAGAGACGGAGGGGGAAAGAGATATCCAAGTGGGTTTATCCATTCAAGGACAGGTTAACATTAGCAAATGTATTAATGTGGGGCGCCAGGGTGGCTCAGTCGGTTAAGCGTCCGACTTTGGCTCAGGTCACGATCTCACAGTTCATGAGTTCAAGGCCTGTATTGGGCTCTGTGCTGACAGCTTGGAGCCTGGAGCCTGCTTCGGATTCTGTGTCTCCCTCTCTCTCTCTGCCCCTCCCCCACTCGCACTCTGTCCTGCTCTCAAAAATAAACAGACCTTAAGAAAAGAAAGAAGGAAGGAAAAGAAGAAAGAAAGAAAATATATTCATGTGGGGCACCTGGCTGGCTCAGTTGGTAGAGCGTGTGACTCTGGATCTCAGGACCATGAGTTTGAATCCCACGTTGGGCATGGAGCCTACTTTAAAAGAATGAAAAAGAACTAATATGGAAGGTTCAGCACGTTGGCTAAAGACAAGTTTAACATGTATTTAAAAATCAATAGAAGTCATACCTACACTTAACAGGTACAAGTAGTAAGAAAACATAACAGTAATTTTTAAGAGGATCTATTTTTGACAGTCCAAAACAAACCCTCAGAACCATGACTGTAGTTTCTATAGTTGATTCTCTGTTTCACTCCTAAAGGACCAGACTCCTTATATTGCCATTAGGAGAAATCTGTTTCTCCCGATGCCTTCCAGCTTCTTTACAAATATCTGCTCCTGGCGGCCTATCCTCTGTATGTGTGTATATTGATCCATTTAATTTTATTCCCAAACCTTTCTAAAGGAACCACTGTGTTTCCAGGACTTTCCTTAACCAAGCACCCATTTACCAGGTTGCCTTTTTTTAGATCCAGAAACTTTGTCTCTACCTACTCATGCATTCCATAGCCCTCCCTAAACACAGATCAAATAGTCTGTTTTGGCCCCCATTTCTGTTTCTGTATATAGTATTTACTTTTCTCCCTCACTTTGCCTGCCTTTGATTCTAACTCAGCTTTTTGGGTATCATAAAATTGTCCTCATAGTAATCCTGAAAAAAAGGCTTTCCAAGGTCAACTTCAACATTTAAATGCCTCTCTCACCTGCAGGAAGACAGAGGCTACAAGGCAGTACACAATAAAATATTTCCTCATGTGCTCTCAGGAACAGGGGCAGCAGGCGATTATTCAACTCTGTATCCTCGAACAGGCAGTCATAGAGAAAGAGGGAGCCGATTATATTTAATGGATTATACAAAACCTCAAAGGTCCAGAACACAGAGTGATTTATTTTAGATTTTCCACAGGCCATGGGAAGGTGCTGCTTCATTCCGTCCATCTCCTTTACCTTTTCTGTCATCGTGTAATCCTAAAACAACCTCCAGTAGGTCTCCCAATAACATCTCTTAGACCTGGACAAAAATACAAATATGGTCACTCTCCCCTTGGCTTTCTCTACCCACCGGAGTCCCATCCCCTACCTCAAGGAACCTCTGGGACACGAATGTGGACCCCCACCAGCCCACCACTCAAACTTCATCTTCTGGAAGCTCTTGACCATCCGGGCAATGAATTCAGTGGTCCCCAAGTACCCAAGGCCCAGAATGTGATTTAAAAGGGGGGTCTGGGGGCACCCTAGTGGCTCAGTCGGTTGAGCGTCAGACTTTGGCTCAGATCATGATCTTGCCATATGTGAGTTCGAGCCCTGCGTGGGGCTCTGTGCTGACAGTTCAGAGCCTGGAACCTGCTTTGGACTCTGTGTCTCCCTCTCTCTCTGCCCCTGCCTTGCTCACACTCTGTCTCTGTCTCAAAAATAAATATTAAAGAAAATTTTAAACAATACAAATAAATAAAAGGGGGTGCAGGATTCAGGGTGTACCCTTGGCCCAGGCATCTCATCCTGTATGGATGGTCAGAGTTGGCAGGGGGGTGAGGGGGAGGGTCTTCTCAGCTACCAGGCACAGGGCAGGCTTTCTCTGCTGCCTGCCCAACCAGGGCTACATCAGCTTGTTTCCTGAAGAGTTCTGACTCCACATAACCATCACTTTTTAGGTAGAATCGTAACTTGTAAGAACTTCAAGAGACCTATAAACCATTTTATCCAAACTGTGTGTCAACGGAGAAAACCAAGGCCCTAGAAATGAACTAACTTGCCGTTGGTCATGTGAGGTCAACTGTAGGCAAGTAGTAGAAAACCAAGTCTCCAGAGTCCAGATGACCCTTCCCATGATCATCATTCTAGCTATGAATTCAGCGCCTGTTGCTCTGGTTCCCCAGTGCTTTGGCGAACAGTGTCAGTTGCCGTTGAGTAAAACTGGCAAATTGTAGCCACAGTGTAGAAAAACTCCTGCATTGGAGGGCACAGGAAAATGTATCCACGTGCTTTCAGCATCTACATAACGGGTTTCTCCTGAATGTGAAATAATAAATTCTGTGTGATGAATAGGATGTGTCCTTTAGAGTCAGAAGTGGATACCAGTAAGCCATCAGATAGGCTGAAACGCCAGAAGCTAGGTAAATATAATGGAAAGGAATCGCATTGCATTGTTGGCTCTTATTAAAGTTGTCCATTTTCATCCCTTCAAAGTTCTCTCCAGAGTGACAGTTATGCTGGATCCAACATGGCGCCACAGGTCAGCCATCTCTCTGCCTTGAACACGATAGCTGTGATTCACTGATTTTATTCTTGAGTGAAATGGGAAGAAAGGGAGGAAAATAGGTCTTTTCATTCATTATTTGTTCTTTCAGTAAATACTTATTGAATGATTGCTGTGTACGTGGTCCTGTGCTGGGTAACAGGACAGGAGGTGAATAAGGCAGATGTAATCCCACTCTAGTGGGGAGAATCATGGGAGATCTTTGAGAGGGGAAAGAAGTATGTGAAAGAGTTAAGCCAGAATTTGGGGAAGCCCTGGTAGATCAAAAATCAAAAAGGAACTCTACCTGTTAGCAAGCCGTGGTGGAGATACTAGGTGCTTTGTTGCTGAGCCGATGAGGAATAATGTTTTCCATCTTCATGGAGAACAAAGTGTACTACAGCCTGGGGGAGGGGTGGCATTCAGGTGGGGAAGTAATATTTACATAGTTTAAAAGCTTTTAGAGGTGCCTGGGTGGCTCAGTGGGTTAAGCCTCTGACTTTGGCTCGGGTCATGATCTATGGTTCGTGGGTTTGGGCCCCACGCTGACTCAGAGCCTAGAGCCTCCTTCAGATTCTGTGTCTCCCTCTCTCTCTGCCCCTCCCCCATTCGTGCTCTGTCTCTCTCTGTCTCAAAAATAAATCAAACAAAAAAAAATTTTTTTAATTAAATAAATAAAAAGCTTTTAGAATAGGAAATAGACACCAAGAAGAGATTATAGAATATTCTTATCTGATAATGTTTAAAATAGACCCGCTGGCCTAGGATGGTTTAGCCATGATCTTGTTTGTGTCTGTCAGTGATGGATTGGGGAACCCCTGGGGGTCACGGCGAGCTTCATTTGCCTTTATTAGGTTGGCAGAATTCTTAGTGATATGGGGCAATATGTATCTAACTTCTTATTTAGAAATTGACATTACAATGTTTAAAACTGATGTTAGGTTTTGTGAACTATGGGTAAGATACAAGTCCGTCAGAAGCACCTAGTTTTTATTGCATTTTTAGCGGATTTATACTGACTTACAAAGAAGAGGCATCTTCTGAGCCAGCCATGTCGTTTCATGTGTGTATTTACAACTTTATTTTTTTGTTTTGAAGTTTTGATTAGTTAGCATTTTATTTATTAAAAAATTTTATATGCATACCGTTGACGTACAATGTTATATTCATTCCAGGTACATGACAGTGATTCAACAACTCTCTCTGTTTTCACCACAAGTGTTGCTACCATCTGTCACCATGTGATCCTATTACAATATCATTGACTGTATTCCCTGTGCTGTACCTTTTATTCTCTGGTTTATTCGTTCCGTAACTGGAAGCCTGTATCTCCCATTACCATTCACCCAGTTAGCCCATTCCCCCTTCCCACTGGCAGCCATTAGTGTTTTCTCTGTGTTTATAGGTCTGATTCTGCTCTTTGTCTAATCATTTTGTTTTTTAGATCCCACGTGAATGAAATCATACTGCATTGGTCTTTCTCGGTCAGTCTAATTTTGTTTAGCATAATACCATCAGGGTCCATCCATGTTTCTGCAAATGGCTGTGTGATATTCCATTGTATGTATATACCACGTCTTCCTTATCCATTCATCTATCGATGGACACAGAGGTTGCTTCCATATTTTAACTATTGTAAATAATACTGCGGTACACAGAAGAGTGCATGATTCTTTTTGAATCAGTGTTTTCATTTTCCTTGGGTCAATTCCTAGTACTAGAATTATTGGTTCATATGGTATTTCTGTTCTTTGATTTTTTAAGGAGCTTCCATACTGTTTTCCACAGTGGCTTGCACAGTTTGCATTCCCACCAATAGTGCATGAGGTCCTTTTCCTCCACAATCTTTTCTAACCCTTGTTAATTTCTCGTTTCTTTTCTTTTTTACTTTAGCCATTCTGACAGGTGCGCAGTGATCTCTCATTGTGGTTGTGAATTGCATTTCCCTGATGATTAGTGGTGTTAAGCATATTTTTCTGTGTCTTTTGGCCATCTGTATGTATTTTTTGGAGAAATTTCTATTCAAGACCTCTGCCTGCTTTTTAATTGGATTGTGTAGGGTTTTTTGTTTTTTTTTTTTTTGACGTTTGAGTTGTAAAAGTTCTTTATATAGTTTGGATACTACCCCTTATCAGATATATCATTTACAAATATCCTCTCCCATTTAGTAGGTTGCCTTTTCCGTGGGTTGATGGCTTCTTTTGCTGTGCAAAAGCTTTTTATTTTGGTGTATTTCCAATAGTTTATTTTTGCTTTTGTTTCTCTGGCCTTAGGAGGAGACATATGAAGAAAAATGTTGCTAAGGTCAATGTCAGAGAAATTACTGTGTTCTCTTCTAGGAATTTTATGGTTTCAGGTCTTACATTCACGTCTTTAATCCATTTTGGGTTTATTTTTCTATATGGTGTTAAAAAATGGTCTGGTTTCATTCTTTTTCATGTAGCTATTCAGTTTTCCCAGCACCATTTAATGAAGAGACTATCTTTTCCCCATTGTACATTCTTGCCTCCTTTGTTGAAGATTAATTGACCATATAATTATGGGTTTACTTCTGGGTTTTCTCTTTTGTTCTTTTGATCTATGTGTCTGTTTTTGTGCCAGTGCCATACTGTTTGGATTACTGAAGCTATGTTGTGTATCTTGAAATCTGGAATTGTTAATACTTTCGGTTTTGTTTTTCTTTTTCAAGATTGCTTCAGCTATTGGAGTCTTCTGTGGTTCTGTACAAATTTTAGTATTATTTGCTCTAGTTCGGTGAAAAATGCTGTTGGCATTTTGATAGGGATTGCATCAAATCTATAGATTGTTTTGGGTAGTATGGACATTTCAACAGTATTACTCTTTCCATGAACATAGGATATCTTTCCATTTTTTTGTGTTGTCTTTAATTTCTTTCAGTAGTGTTTTATTGTTTTCAGAGTACAGGTCTTTTGCCTCCTTGGGTAAGTTTACTCCTAGGTGTTTTAATCTTTTTGGTGCAATTGGAAATGGCATTTTTTTAAACTTCTCTATCTGCCACTTCATTATTAGTTTATAGAAATGCTATCAATTGCTAAGTATTAACTTTGTATCCTCAAAATGTGCTGAATTCATTCATTACTTAGAGTAGTTTTTTGGTGGAGTCTTTACCGATATGGATGCTTCTTACTTCTTTTTCTTATCTGATTGCTGTGGCGAAGACCTCCTGTACTATGTTGAATAAAAAGTGGCAAGAGTGGACATATTTGTCTTGTTCCTGGTCTTAAAGGAAAAGCTCTCAGTTTTTTGCCACTGAATATGATGTTAGCTGTGGGTTTTTCTTTATTAAGTTGAAGCATGTTCCTTCTAATCCCACTTTGTTGGGAGTTTTATTGTGAATAGATGTTGAATTTTGTCAGAAGCTTTTTCTGCATCTACTGAGATGATCATACACTCTTATTCCTTCATTTTGTTGATGTGGTGTATCGTGTTGATTGACTTACGAATATTGAACCATCCTTTTTTGGCAACAACTTTAAAATATGTTAACAGTTATATTTACCCAAAAGAGTACCAAAGGTACCTGAGTCCATAAAACGAGAGTTAAACCTGAAGTTCTCTAAAAATTATCTTTCCAATTTCTAGAAACAGTCAAGACCCAATTATTATTATCAAATGCCCCATCACTGTTGTTCTTATTTCCGGCTGGCTTGCCACATCAAGCACTATAACAGGAAAATAGCAGTCATGCTACACACCGTAGGCCATTTTAGGTTAGTAGCTATACCCTTAGATTTATCCAATTTAGTGCAAATAAAGCAACATGATAACAGACTGGTAACAGGGGCCTCCATATCCCCAAATTAATTCATTTCAGGTCTGACTAAAATGCATCCAATCTATGTCTTCCACATTGGGCTTTAGTTAAGTTCTAATGTTAGAGAGAGAGAGAGAGAGAGAGATATTTATTAATTATATATTAAATATATATATTTAATATAGATATTAAATATATATATTTATTATATCTATATTAAATATATATATATTTATTATATCTATAATAAATATATATATATTTAGAAATTACACTTCTGTTAGGCAAAGACCAAAAAAAAAAACAAAAACAAAAAACCAAACATGGATTAAAAACTAGAATGGAGGGGTGCTCGAGTGGCTCAGTCACTGGAGCATCTGACTCTTGATGATCAGCTCAGGTCGTGATCTCATGGTTCGTGGGTTTGAGACCCGTGTCAGGCTCCATGCTGATGGGCGGAGCCTACTTGGGATTCTCTCTCTCTGCCTCTCCCTGCTCATGCTTGCTTGCATTCTCTCTCTCTCTCTCTCTCTCAAAATAAATAAATTTAAATAAATAATAAAAACTAGAATAGATGTTAAAATAGGATTGACTTGGGTGCACAACACTCTGATTTTGAGGTGTTATTCTTCCACAGGTCTCCTGGTTTAAGTTTAGGGTAAAGTTAGCTAAACAAAATCTCATTTTAAAAGTAAAATGTGTTACCCACATTGTACTTTTCTAATGTGGGTAACACATTTTACTTTTTCCCATAGTTGCATTAGTTTTGTTAAACGGTAGTGTATCTTTATGGTTTCAAGAAGGGAGGAAAATATGAGTAAAGAGCCCAGGAAATAGACTGAAGAGGACAGATGGGAACACACGGTTGCTATGTGTATTTGATAATACAAATGCACTACAAAGTTTCGACACATATGGAAGTATAATATTATGTACATTTGATTACACTGATATACTGCAAAGTTAGGAAGAAAAACAATGCAGCAGTATCTCATCGCTCACCCCTTTTTTCTCCCTGTTACGGACTGAACATTTGTGACCCTCCAACATTTGTAGTTGAAGTCCTAAGCTGNAAGAAGAGGCATGGGAGAGCTGGCTTGCCCTTGTCTCTCTGCACAAAAAGAAGACATCATGTGAACACACAGCAAGAAGGCAGCCACGTACACATCAAGAGAAGAAGCCTCAGAATGAAACCTACCTTGCCAGCACCTTGATCTGCGACTTCCCAGCCTCCAGAACTGTGAGAAGTAAACTTCTGTTGCTTACGCCAGCCAGTCTGTGATAATTCATTACGGCAGGCCTGATACCCTCCCCATTTGCAACATCACTTGTAAGAGAGGAAGCCCAGTTGAGATGTGGCATCATTAAAGGCCAATGCATTTGTAAGATAAGCCCATCAGCTAAGAGAACATACTCTCTTTTAGTGTAAGTGATTTAAATTTTGTGACAGTGGTAGCCTCCGTCAGCAACATGGACACCAGCTCACTTTTGGTGATGCTCTGTTGCTCTCCAGAATGTAAGTAAAACAGATGTGGTCTCTATCTTTTAGGATTTTTGTTGATTTCAGCCATTTAACGAAGAAAATGTGTGTGGTGGGATGTCCACAGTATCCTAACCTTACTATGGCATTGCTGGGCTGTAATGGGGAGCCTGGAAAAATAAACCTGCCCACAAGGGTTGAAAATGAAGAGTGAGAGAAGGAATATGACCTTGAACTGAGTTTGGAAGTATAATTCACACTCACCTTTAACAACTAAAGGGGATTGCTTTGAAGCTTCCTGTGAGATCAAAGACGTGTAAAACTAACGGGAATAACTTACCAGGAGGAAGAATTGGGTTTTGATCCATTGGCTTGTCACATTTCATGACTGTGTGTTATGTCATGTAAGTATAAGAAATCAAGCAGATAGGAACAGGTACAGTTTTTGAAATCTAAAAGGCAGAAGGGAGGTCTCCTTTGATCTGTGTCGTTTCTTTTAACCATGTGCTCTCCAATTGCTAGCATCTGAAATAATCACAACAGGTGATCACATTCTTTTTCTGTGTGCTCCCTAATTTTTTAAACCTCATCCCCACAAATGATGTTAACTTGTGAATTTTTATGCCACTCCACAGCCAGCCAATGTATTCAGGTGTCCCATGGAGGTTAAAATGAGTCTTTCCAACCCACACTTTTCTTTTCTCTCTTTTTTTTTTTTAACGTTTATTTTATCTTTGAGACAGAGAGACATAGCTTGAGTGGGGGAGGGGCAGAGAGAGAGAGGGAATCACAGAATCTGAAGCAGGCTCCAGGCTCCGAACTGACAGCACAGAGCCTGACGTGGCTCGAACCCATGGATCGCGAGATCATGACCTGAGCCGAAGTCGGCCGCCCAACCGACTGAGCCATCCAGGCGCCCCATCTGTCTTTCTTTTTGATCTTGTTTTTACCAACATGCTTTCCTGGACAGAAATCATATTGATAAATTAAGAAAATAAATTTGACCATTTCTTTTCCACTCCCCTGGTATTAATTTGTTTATCATAAGAGCAAACAAGTGATTGGTTCATTTACAAGACTCTCTGAAGGCAAAAGAGAAATTCCTCCCCTGATTAGAGATTAAATTAATGCTTCAGAGCCCTCAAATACATAGGCGAATTAGTAGTAGTTAGACAGCCTTTAAATGACAGACAGAACCTTAGGACAGAAAGCTGCTTACATATGTGTCATCTGTTTTACTCTTTAAATTGGGAAAAGCATACTTGAGAAGCTTCTAAGGAAAGTGAATCAAATCTTGGTGATGGTGTAAGTGCAGATTATTAGTATTAGTATCTTACTAGCAATGAGACTTGCAAATGCTGTGGAGAATTAAAAAAAAAAAAAGATGTACACTGTAGGGAAAAGATCAAGTGCAAAGCCTGAGGCCATGACAGAACCCAGGGAATTGACACTTGTGTGGAGATTCTTTATTTTTCACTTGTTTTTAAGCTATTTTGATTATGAGTGGAAGTCAGTATTGTGCCAGGTTTGTTGATTAAGCAACGCTTTTGTGAGTATTATTTTTCAGGAAGTTCTCTGTATGGAGAGGTGTCAGGAAAAATAACAAGCAAAGATATGATCTATTCTATGAATAGTTTCGAGAAGCATGTAGCTACTTCTGGCTGTCATGCATGACCACTGAAGTGTTGAGGTCTTTATTGCATCTGTGCTCAAAATGAAGAAATAGAGGTAGATAGAAAGGCAGGATGGCATAAGTTTTAGATGCCTGGGGGAAGAATTAATCTGATATTTAAAAAAAAAAGAAAAAAAAAGGCTCAGCCTCTCCTTCACTATAAGCATTCATATGGTAGAGGGAAGATAATTAAAAACTGAATTTCCCATAAATGTAAATTTAGATGTCAGGCATATGCTGTTTTTCCAGAACCAAGTTAACTCCTTGTTGCAAGTAGGATCTTTGTAGGCTCTCTTGAGCTCTGCTGGTATTCTAGAAAAGGAATACTGTTTATACATCTCCAAGTGATCTACTGGCTCTCCATATGTTTTCCATGGAGACGGGAAAGCGTGGAGCCAATTAAAGATGGATTTATTTCTAAGAAAGTCTTATTTGTGTTGATGATCCGTGTTAATCTCTGCCGTCCCTAATTCCTTCTTTTCTACCCTCACCCTTCTGCCCCAAATGCCCCCAGCAATGGTATAAAGGAGTGATTGTGCCTCTAAAATAATGGGGGGCACTAGATTGTTGTTTTTATACTTTATCATGAGTTATTTGTCATAATATTCTGCAATTTTATCTCATTGGTTGGTAGAGCAGAGGAAAGTTACTTTACTTTTGAACTTTAAACAACCATGCACCTTGGGGTGCCCGGGTGGCTCAGTCACTTAAGTATCTGACTTGAGCTCAGGTTATGATCTCATGGCTCCACTCGGCCCACATCGGGCTCTGTGCTGACAGCTTGGAGGCTGGAGCCTGCTTCGGATTCTGTGTCTCCCTCTCTCTCTCT
>NW_027530974.1:11503620-11534223 GCF_008692635.1 Crocuta crocuta
CAGACCCAGAGCCCCCCGCCAACCCCCCCCCCCGGGCCTTGGCGGAGGGCCCTACTGCATGTGCCATTGCAAACCCAGCGGTCAACACTGGGGCCTCGGTTCCACACTAGCAACCCTACTATGCTTCTCTGTCTGCTTCTCCAGGGCCGTCCCGCCCCCACTGCTCTCTGTGACTCTACTTGAGCATCTCAGTGCCTCCTCCCTGCTCCCAATCCCCTACCCCGACCCCCTCCCTAGGATTTTACCTTAGGAGCCTGGTTTAGGCAATGGCAGCCCTCAGGCAAGAATGCCCCCAGATTCCCACCCACCCCCTGTTCTCTGCCTCCTCCAGCGAAGCTGGGGATGGTCCATCTGCCTTCTAAAGATTTGTCTCCACCCTGTTCTCCTACCTAGACGGAACCTCACTTCACCTCCTTTCTCTCCTAGGATTTAGTTTTCGCTTCTTACTCGATCTTTCTCCTACCCAATGATGCTGTAGCGTCCTCCCTCTTTCTCGAAAGCTCTCCCTGGACCCTGTCGCCACAGGTGCCATTCTTTTCTGCACGTGGCCAAGCTTCTCCCCTTGCTCGTGGCCTCACTGCAGCTGCGCCTTGGAGATCTCACCCCTCCACGTTGCTACTTCAGTAACATCCTCTTCCTCAACATCCTAGGGATGTTTCCCCAGGGGATCAGTCCCTTCCTTTGCCTGAAGACTGGTCCCTCTTCTCCTGGCCTTGGTTTCATGTAGTCTCCTGCATTTCTTCCACTCTCGCCTGGCTCTCCCCTGCCTCCCCCCAGTGCCCGTTACACTCCCTGCAGGTTTGGTCCTGAGCCCCCTGTCCACTACACCTGTTTCTGGAACATCTTCATCATGCCCATGGCTCTGCCTGTCCCCTGTGTGCTGATATAACCCAAGTTTTGATTTCCATCCATTTCCACCCAGATTTTCTTTCAAGGTCCAGACTCACACTTGATCTCTCCAGTGTGTCTTACAAGGACCTCACATTCATGATGGCCAAAATCATGGTCGTCATTGACCTCCCCAAACCATACCCTTCTCCTGTGCTTCCTCCCCGCCCCCCCCAACTCAGGATACACACAGCAGTGTTTCTGAGCATCTCCCTGTCTATCACATGCAGTCAGTCTCAAAATCCCATTTATTCACTGAACATGTTCATTTTTCTCTAGTTCCCATGACCCCGTGCCAGGCCAACCTCCACATTCTCTTCTCAGGACTATGGCAAGAGCCTCTTCTCATCTCCTTACCTCGGCACCTTGCATTCAGTTCTCCGCCCTGTAGCGACAGCCATCTTGGTTATGTTTCCCCTCTAAAACCATTTGAGTATCGGGGCGCCTGGGTGGCTTAGTCGGTTAAGCATCCGACTTTCACTTAGGTCATGATCTCGCGGTTTGTGGGTTCCAGCCCTGCGTCGGGCTCTGTGCTGACTGCCAGCTCAGAGCCTGGAGCCTGTTTCAGTCTGTGACTCCCTCTCTCTCTGACCCTCCCCTGCTCACGCTCTCTCTCTCTCTCTCTCTCCTAGAAATAAATAAAAATATAAAAAAAAAAACTTTTAAAACCATTTGAGTACCTTCCAAGATGCTTACGAAAGTCTAGAATCCTTGACACAGTCTACCAGGCCCTGCTTGAGCAAGCGCTGCCCAGAGCCTTCTGCATCCCCAGCCGCCCGCCCCTGGCCCGTTGCTCCTGTGCCCGTGGGTTTTCACTCTGTGCCTCTGACATGTGTCCCCTCTTACCCCTTGAGACTCGCCCAAATGTCCCTTGCTCAGACCTCCTCCAGTTTAAGTCCGGCACCGCTGCCATTGTCATTCATCATGCCTCTGTGTTTCCAGAGACCTTCTCTCGATTCACAGTCCTGTGACTCTTCCGGCACCCACAGCACACTGCCAGCTCTGGGCTGTCCGTGTGGTCCAAGATGCCCCTGGCACATGGGAGGTGCCCGGTGATCATTGCGCAATGAATCAGTGAGGATAGATACAAATATATCCTCCTGGAACTGACCGAGGGCTCTGGTGGCTCAGACTGGCTTCTTCAGTTCTGCGGGGACAGGACAGACCCTGTCCCCTGCTGTGCTGCTGCATCTAAGATGTGGCAGGATGAATGTTTCTACCTCCATCAGGTCACCCCAGTGGAGATGTTCTATGTATGTGCATGGGAACCCTTTTACCTTCTGCCTCTGAAGAGCGTTTCCTCTTTAAGAATTGTTTTTCCTCTTTAAGAATGTCTAAGTAGGGCTGAAAGGTAACTCACCTGCCAAACTCCAAACATACGTGTATTGACCCAGGAAAACGGATCAACTTGTATTGACCCAGGAAAACTTGGAATGTTGCATCAAGAGCTCTCCGTGCGAACCCGTCTTTTCAGCGTATGCTTTACTGGGATCGTTTAAAGTTGCTTTTTGAAATTTTAAGTTGGGAAAAGAAACAAAGTACACATTTGAAAATTGGTCCCCTCCCCGTTGAAAGTCCTCTGTAATTTTTTTTTTTAGCGTTTATTTATTTTGAGAGAGCGCGCGCAAGCAGGGGAGGGGCAGAGAGAGGGAGACAGAGAGTCCCAAGCAGGCTCCACACTGTCATTGCCGAGCCTGATGTGGGGCTTGATCTCATAATCGCATGAGATCTTGACCTCAGTGGAAATCGAGTTGGATGCTTAACTGACTGAGCCACCCAGGCACCCTGAAAGTCCTCTGTAATTTCTACATCTTGTAGATGATGGGAAATCAGGATGGGTGGCTGATTTAGTGTCACAACCAAGATTAGCTTTACTCGGCACGTCTTTGTAACAATCAGTAATATTCAGACATGCAAACATGGGGTGTACCGTGAAACCCTCATGGTGAAAGAATAACAGAAATAAAATTCAGAAAGGCGAGTTATATGCTAGTACAAAAGACCGAGGCCCCAAGGCTTACTGTGGTGCCCGAGGTCACTCAGTACCAGCAGAGAATTTCATTTTCTCTTGATTAACTCAGGGATGTTGTGAAAGTTTCAAATTGTTTCTGCTTGAATCTTCTTTCCACCTGTCTCCTGTTAAGACAAGCAGTCAAGCCAGGATCCATCTTGAAACCTCTGAATGGTCTCATTAAAATCACAGACTCTCAGAATAAAATATTTTTTCCCAGGATTTGCAAAGGAGAATTACTAGAATTCACAAAAGAGCCGGCCAACTGTTTAATTCCCAACCCTGAAATGTGATCTGTTGTGTGCCTGTGGTAGATACAGAACAGGACTTTGGGGGTATACCATCCTGTAAATGAAGGAAAAAATGCTTCTTCCAGCTTCCTCTGACCCACCTCCAAAATTCTGTGTCCCTGTGTAACTAATGCATGTTATGTTTATTCATTTGTTCCCCTTCTGCCCTTCAATAGCACTCTTGATATTCCTATTGCCCACATTCTTAAATCCCAAATTGTGAATATCAGCTTCAGGAAACCCTCAGTGTGAGATGATCTAATCAGCCGACAAGCACTTACCAAGAAACTATGAGCTGTAAGGAAGGATCCTCTAGAAGATGTGGAGTCCTTTGATCCATATGATGCTTGAGCCCTTCCCATATCTCCCCAGGTAGTTGCGGAGGCTCAGGTAATTGGGATAAAGGAAAGGGCAGAGAGAAGAGGGGAAGAGATGTCCCCAGATTGCACTTGTCTTGACTTCAGTTTATTTCTCCCGGCTCTTCTCCAACTTTAGTTGGAATCTTTTGATGATCTTCTTAAAACTCGTGTTCCTCTCCACCCCCTACCCCCTCCCACAACCCTCCAGAGATTCTGACTCAGTAAATCCTAGACAGGGCCTATCAGGTGCCATCTTTATAAGCTTCCTAAGGATGCTTCTGCTAGCCATGGGACCACACTTGGAGTAGAACTGGTTTTACTGGTTTAACCCAGCCACCAACATTGGGAACTGGGTTAGCCCTGCCAACAGTAACAAGAGTGGACCCATAATTTCCCTTACCCCAGTCTTTTATTTTTTAATTTTTTAAAATGTTTTATTTATTTTTGAGAGAGAGAGAGAGAGACAGTGTGAGCAGGGGAAGGTCAGAGAGAAAGAGGAAGATACAGAATCCAAAGACAGGCTCCAGGCTCTGAGCTGGCTGTCAGCCCAGAGTCCGACGCGGGACTTGAACCCATGAACCGTGAGTTCATGACCTGAGCCGGAGTCGGACACTTAACCGACTGAGCTACCCAGGCGCTCCTCCCTTATCCTAGTCTTTTCCCACGTTTGCAGTAAACCTGTGTGAAGAATTAAGAAAATAGAGGAGAGCCTCTAGTCCTGTAACCCACAGGACCAAAATACGATGGGCGTGGAACTCAAAACGGTGTGTTCAGGGGTGACCCAATCCCATCGCTGATGCAGACAGCTCTCAGGCTGACCACAGCGGAAACGTGCAGAATCTATATCCTGGACCCAGACTGCCAGAATCTAAATACATAGGAAAGGACAAGGTATCTCTGAAGAGATAAAAAGGAGCTTAACTTTTGCAGTAAGAATGCCAATTATAAGGGCTCCTGGGTGGCTTAGCCCGTTAAGCCTCCAACTTCCGTTCAGGTCATGATCTTGCGGTTTGAGGTTCGAGCCCCGCATCGGGCTCTGTGCTGACAGCTCGGAGCCTAGAGCCTGCTTTGGATTCTGTGTCTCCCTCTCTCTCTCTGCCCCTCCCTTGCTTGTGCTCTGTCTGTCTCTCTCTGTCTCAAAAATAAATAAATGTTAAAAAATTTTTAAAAAGAATGCCAATCACAGCCTCAATGGTACAACTCAGGATGCTGCTTAAAATCAACAAAAAGGCTCACCCCGTTGTCGGAGCCCTTCTTGGATAAAGTCTGATGATTAGAATGTTGGGCTCCACGGGGCCGGGGGAGGGGTGGTTCTTGCCACCATGGGTTTATACCACCAGGTTTCAAAGAGGTTTCACTGGACATCCACTGTCTAGATATCCCAGTGAGCCTCCGGAGAGGCTTTCTTCTCCAGCTTTAGAGCAAGCCTGTCGGATTTTCGTATTTTCACTACCCGGGAACACATTTGTATTGCTCATTGACCCAGAGCCGCACCCCTGTAATTAGAATAGCACTTTTCTTTGTTTTCCCGGAGGGGGCAGCTGTTGGCAAGCAGTTAACAACCAGCATCTAACAAGCCCCATGCTAGGAGCTACCCACTGGGCTGGAGGGGAGAGAATACGGTTAAGTTTCAGGCTAATCATCAGAATTCAACTTTGACTGAATAGTTCCAGAGATTCATTAAAGCTTCTCTCCCATTGGCTTGGAGGAAGGGAGTTTCTGGGTTTGTTAGAGGGTTCCTGGTAATGTGGAAAAAAACACCCAAAAACCGTGGTTCAGTGATTTGGAATATTCTCTTCCTCTTAAGGGATCAAAACAAAAACGAACAAAAATGGTAGATCTCGGTAGGTAGACGGGAAAGGCAGGGAGAATTTTTAGTATTTAACAGCATTGCCTGTTCATTTACAACAATTAGACTATGAATTATGGGTATTTTTTGTCAAGGTGGTTTTTTGGGGGCAGGGGGAGGTTGGCTTGGAAACATCACAGAGCAATTAAGGCTGCTGATGCATCTCTTGTGGATACACCAGGTACATTGGGTGCAAGCTTAAGGATATACAGGATTGGACTGGGAGGGAAAAAATTGTTTCTATGTATATCTGCTCTTAGCAGCAAAATCTGTTCTTATTTTGAAAAGCTCCCAAAACATCCTGGCGTAATAGCAGTATATACTGTGATGAAAATGTAATCCATGCTGCATTATGCATTATTCATATGCAAATCACGCCTTTTAAGATAATCTCTAACGTGACAGATGGACAGACAGCCTCTGCCTCCTTTATGACCAGTCAGCCTCTATCCAAGCAGGTCACCTGTGAACGGAGCTTATGACCTTTACTTCATCCTTCCTGGTGTAAGGCAGTCCAAATTGCTATTTTATTTCTTCACCAAGAGGCTCAGCCTGGCCAGGCTCAAATGTGATTGGAATTCATTTTATGAGACCATCAAAACAAAAGAGATACATTTCTACTTACTTCCACCTATTAAGGTTTGTCACAAAAATATGGCTTGGAAACATTTCTAAATAAATTACTTGGCCCTGTTGGAAAAAGTGCCATGCTGTTAATTTTATTGCTTTTCTGGCAAGCACATTAGTGTTAAGCAGTAGATATAATTGGAGGCATATTATAAATTAGATATGACTGCTACTTCTGAACACAAGATCTGTACCACCTTCAGACAGAGGAAAACATCAGAATCGTTTTCCAAAGAAAAACAGGAGAGTGCTAATTCCACTGTAGCCATGGTTTGTGAATCATGAGAATTTGCAGATACTTTCCAGTGTTGGAATGGCGATATATTCCTTTCATATTAAGAAAACACAGTAGCGATAACAGATGTGACCATTTGCAGAGCTTCCCATTATTTTGCTGACATCTCAGACCTGCAGTAGCTTCTTGAAATGAACTTTTCTTCTTCTGAAACTGTTTAATACGGAATAGAAATGTTTCTTTGCTCTGAGCTTTTACATTTTTTAAAAATATATTTTAAGGGGCGCCTGGGTGGCTTAGTCGATTAAGCGTCCGACTTTCGCTTAGGTCATGATCTCGTGGTTCGTGGGTTCGAGCCCCGCGTCAGGCTCTGTGCTGACTGCCAGCTCAGAGCTTGGAGCCTGTTTCAGTCTGTGACTCCCTCTCTCTCTGACCCTCCCCTGCTCAAGCTGTCTCTCTCTCTCTCTCCTAGAAATAAATAAAACATTAAATATATATATATATATATTTTAATGTTTATTACTGAGAGAGAGAAAGAGCATGAGCAGGGGGAGGGGCAGAGAGAAAGGGAGACATGGAAACCAAAACAGGCTCCAGGCTCTGAGCTAGCTGTAAGCACAGAGCCCGACACAGGGCTCGAACCCACCCACTGTGAGATCATGATCTGAGCCAAAATCTGACGCTTGACTGACTGAGCCACCCAGGCCCCCCTCAGTTTTTACATTTGAACTGATTTTAGACCTACAGAAAAGTCACGGGTGCAGCACAGATCTTCATTAGAACCTGTACCTTGCTTGCCCAATGTTGGGATCTTCTCCAACCATAGTACTTGGTCAAGGGCAGGACATTAAAGATGGACACCAAATTATCAACTAAACGACACACCTTATTCAATTTTCACCTATTTTTCCATTATTTTCTGGATCCTATTGAAGAAGTTTTGGAGTGGTGGGGGGTTCAGAGCTGATGGCCCAGAAAGAATGCTTGAAGACATCTTTGGTGCAAAAAGGTGATTTTGTTAAAGCATGGGGACAGGAGCCCTGGGCAGAAAGAGCTGCACTGAGGTTGTGCAGTGACTGGTTATATTCTATGGAGTAGGGGGAGATAAAAGTCAAAGGGAAGGCCTTCAAAAGGACTTTGGTATGCTAAAGAGGGCTCCTAGATACCTAAAGCCTTGCTATTGTCAAGCTCAGGTTGTTTTTCCTCTAGTAAGGCATTAATGGTAGGATGGTAGGGGATTCCTGGAGAAATGTTCTCCTCTGTATTTGCCTCAAGTATTTGTCAATGGGCTGTAGATAATAGAGAAATTTATCTATCATCTCCTCCTTGCCTTTGTTCCCCACCTGACTGTGGAGGGGGGGGAGTGATGTTGGAGCTCCAGGAAACAGAGTCTATAGGTTTCTGGAGAATTGGCTATTGATCAGATTGTCTTTTTCTTTCTTTTTTTTTAAAACCTATTTCAGAATTTTTTTTCTTTTATAGTTTATTGTCAAGTTGGTTTCCATATAACACCCAGTGCTCATCCCAACGAGTGCCCTCCTCCATGCCCATCTCCCCACTTCCCCTCTCCCCCATACCCATCAGTCCTCAGTTTGTTCTCAGCATTCAAGAGTCTCTCATGGTTTGCCTCCCTCCCTCTCCCCAACTATTTTTTCCCTTCTCCTTCCCCATGGTCCTCTGTTAAGTTTCTCCCGTTCCACTTATGAGTGAAAACATATGGGATCTGTCCTCTGCCTGACTTATTTCACTCAGCATAACACCCTCAGGGTCCATCCATGTTGCTACACGTGGCCAGATTTCATTCTTTCTCATTGCCATGTAGTATTCCATGGTATAGATAAACCACATCTTCTTGATCCATTCATCCATCGATGGACATTTAGGCTCTTTCCATGTTTTGGCTATTGCTGAGAGTGCTGCTATGAACATTGGGGTACATGCGCCCCTGTGCATCAGCATTTCTGTATCCCTTGGGTAAATTCCTAGCAGCGCTATTGCTGGGTCATAGGGGAGTTCTGTTGTGAGTTTCCTGAGGAACCTCCACACTTTTCCAGAGGGGCTGCACCAGTTTACATTCCCACCAACAGTGTAGGAGGGTGCCCGTTTCTCTGCATCCTCGCCAGCACTAGAGTCTCCTGATTTGTTCATTTTAGCCACTCTGACCGGTGTGAGGTGGTATCTCAGTGTGGTTTTGATTTGTATTTCCCTGATGATGAGGGACGCTGAGCATCGTTTCATGTGTCTGTTCAGATTGCCTTTTTCTTATAATTTGTTAAGATATTTGTAACCTGGTGGAGATTCCTGCCCTGCCTGACTGTGATCTCTGTCAGTTAACCATTTGTTTTCTTTCCTTTCCTTTGTCCTTGGGCAGCCAGGAGTGCCTGAGGAATATCACACATCCCAAGGCCAGGTTCAGGGGCTGGAGGAGGGTGGTTCTAGATCGTACTTTGCCCTCAGCTTGCCTTAGGCTCCCTCATCACTATCTAGGACCTCAACTTGAATTTTGTAAATATTTCTCTTTAGTTCCCTGTAGTCTATAACAATTCATCAGTTTTCCTTTGTCTTTCATAAAAATGTTTCTTAAAGCAATTTTTTGGGTGTATTTGGTGAAATCTATTTGGTAAGATCATGCGTACATGTGTTGGGCAGTAAGGATGGCAATTGAACAGGAGGCTCTCAAACGACTCCTTGTTTGCTTGAAGAAGAATTTTATGGAGGCCTTCCCAATACATGAATAATCTATGACCACTTATTCAATAAACTTTACCAATTAGGATTAATAGAAAAAGCCACGCAGATTTGGTTAAAAACAAAAGGTGACTATTAATTTTAAAATCTAACATTTTAAAAATAGGGTCTTTTCCATTAATTTTTATAAAACTCAGTTGACACAGGTTTCTAATTGTTGATGAGGCGATCGTATTATCGAATATGTAAGGCAAGTTTATAATTAACCCATTATTTACATGTAGATTCAACTTCATAAAATAATTCTGTTCCTTGCAAATCCTTCCCAGGAAGGATCTTTTTTTTTTTCTTCTTCTGCTTCACTCTAAAAAACGCGTTGGCTAAGCAAAGATAAAATTGCAGCCGGAATCTTGCCTAGATTTTTCACATTTCAAATTAGTGTGATTCAAATTAATAAGTTTTTGTTGTACAAGAAACTTAAAGTTGTTACCAAAATATGATTTGGGAGAGCAGTCGAACTATTTATAAAACGAGTCTATTCTTCTTAGATTGTGGCCCTCGGGGGTAAGAAGGGCAAGAAATCTCCTAGCTTCACCTCTTTACAGAGGACTATTGAATGAGGATGCACACACGCCCCAGCTCCACGAACATTGCTCTTTTTCTTCTCTTCTGTCTCAGCTATACTGTTTGAACTGCTGTTTGGAAGTGAACAGTTCACTTCTGACCCTAACCATCCAGAGATAGCTTGGCCCCCACAAGTGTGAAAGCTCATGGTCCACAAGACGGCCCCCTTCTTCATATGTCAGTAACTAACCCCCTGCCACTCTTCACTGAATCCCTACAAATCTGGGACTTCCCATCCCCGGTTCGGTGATTTTTGGAAGGACACAGAACTCTGTAGAAAGCACTGTACTTAGGACTATATTTTTGTTTTAAAGGATACAGATCAGGATTGGCCACGTGANCACAGTCAGGCAAGACAGGAATCTCCCCCAGGTTACAGATATCTCAGTAAATTACAAGAAAAAGCCTATTCTCCAGAATTCTATAGACTCAGTTTCCTGGAGTCCTTATATCAACCCCCCGCCCCCTACATAGTGAGGTGGGAAACAAAGGCAGAAGGAAATGACAGATAAAATTAAATTTCCTTATTAACCTGTAGCCATTGACAAATACTTGAGGCCTGCAGAGTAAACTATTTCTCTAGGAACTCCCTACTATCTTCATGCTCACGCTGCGCCGCGAGAGGGAAAAACAAAGAACTTGACCTCTGCTAGGCCTTCAGTCTCCTGGGAGTCTTCTCTAGCATATGAAAATTCCCTTTGGAACATTCCCCTGAACTTGACCTCCCCCAGCCCCATAGTATATAACCAGTCACTCTGCACAACCCCAGTGTGGCTCTTGCTGCCCACGGCTCCTGTCTCCGTGTTTACTAAAATCACCTTTTTCCATCAAAGACCTCTCAAGAATTCTTTCTTGGCCGTCGGCCCCGGGACCCCACCGTCACCCCAAAACCTCATCAAAGAGAAGCACAGGGTGAGGTCAGGACAGGGTCCTGAATGTGGAGCCCCCGCATCCTCTCCTCGGGAATCCAAGCACATCACCCTCCCACGGCATGTCCTTTGCCAACCAGAAAGCTCCAATGAGGAGCATTTTTAATAGGGTTTCATTATGAATGAACATTCACCACTGGATTGAACTTTGTATCTAGCGCCGACCTTCCCTCCCCAAAGGTCTAAGGGTCAGGCTGGTAGCGGGTAGCTCAAAGCCCAGCCCTCCTCTCTCATCACATGGTCTTTGAACTTGACCATCATGAGCTATGGGACCAGCCAGGAGCAACAGAGACCTGCCTACCACGTAGGAAATAGCAAGGATTCACAGGCTTTCTTTCAGGACAAAACCCCAATTCTTTGGGGTTTTTCCTCCCTTACTTTTTTTTTTTCCTTTCTGATAGTAAACAACAGGATATGGCACACTGTTTGGAGAATAGAGAAAGGATGAAGAGGGAAATGGAAGTGTTTATCATCCTCACAGTGATCTCAGCACTGTGAATACTCTGGTATAAAGTTTTAAAAGAATTTTTTTCTCTGCATTTTAAACAATAGTGGAGCATAGTGTATAGATTTTTTTTCTTAATTTGTTAAATGTATCCCTAAATATTTAATGCTTGGATGCTGTTGAAAATAGGACTTCAAAAAACCTCATTCCCCAATTTTTTTTTTGGTAGAAATAGAGAAATGCAGTTAGTTGTATAGTTGTTGTATATTGACATTGTCCTTGAGATTTTCCAAATACATGGTTGTGTTGCCTGTATATAAAGTTTTATTTCTTCCTTCAGATCTGTATTTTATAATACACTACAGTGTTAAATAGAGAAGTGTACATCTTTGCGTCCCATCCCTGATCTTAGAGTAGATGTGTCTGGTCTCTCGCTATTAAGTATGATGTGAGCCATAGATTATTCACAGATGGCCTTTATTAAGTTAAGGAAATTTTCTTTCTAGGTTTTTATGAATTTTTTTTCATCCTAAATGGATATTGCATATTTTTAAACACTGTTTTCCCACCTTTTAAGATGATTATTTTCTTCCATTCTGTTAGTATAATTGATGACAACTGAATCACTTTTTTTTTTCCCCTCTCGGAAAGAGAGAGGGAGACACAGAATCTGAAACAGGCTCTAGGCTCTGAGCTGGCAGTGGGCTCGAACCCGTGAGATCATGACCTGAGCCAAAGTCGGACGCTTAATCGACTGAGCCACCCAGGTGCCCCCAACTGAATCACTTTTGAGTGGTGTACCAAGCTTGCATTCATTTGGTCATGGTGCATTATGCCTTTTATATATGCTGCTGGATTAAAAAAAATTTTTTTTTCTAATGTTTACTTTTGGGAGAGAGAAACAGCACAAGTAGGGGAGGGGCAGAGAGAGGAGGAGACACAAAATCTGAAGCAGGCTCCAGGCTCTGAGCTGTCAGCACAGAGCCCAACGTGGGGCCCAAACCCAGGAACTGTGAGATCATGACCTGAGCCAAAGTTGGATGCTTAACTGACTGAGCTACCCAGGTGCCCCCATATTACTGGATTTCTTGAGAATTTTCATATTTATGTTCATGGACAGTATTGGTCTGTAATTTTTCTGTAATGACTTGTTTTGTTTTCTCATCAGAGTAAAGCTGACCTTATGAAAGCTGAGACAAACTTTCCTTCTCTGTTTTCTGAAGGAGCCTCTGTAACATTGATACTATTCCTTCTGTAAAAGTTTTTTGTAGAATTCCGCAGTGAAGCCATTTGAAGCTGGAGTTTTCTTTGCAGAACAGGTTTCCATTTCAAATTCAGTATCTGTAGTAGATACAGGGTTATTTGCACTTTCTCTTTCTTCTTGTATCATTTCTGATGACTTGTTTTTCAAGCAATCTGTTATTTCATGTAAGTTTTTTAATTATTGACTTAAAGTTGCCCACAATGTGTGCTTAGAATCCTTTTTAGTGTCTATCATAACTGGGGTGATGTCCCTTAGTTTTTCCTTCAATTCTGATACTGAGAGTTAAAAAAGTTCTTTTATTCTTGATCACTTTGCTAGGGGGTTCTCAATTTACTGATCTTTTCCAAAGTCAGTGTTTAGCTTCATTGATTTTTGCCTCATTTTTGCTCATTTTCTTTCTCACCGATTTCTGGTTTTATTATTTTCTTTCCTATGCTTTTGTTCAATTCAGTTTTGCTTCTCCAGTTCATTTAAAGTGGAAAGCTTCTATCACTGATGTTTTTTTTCCCTATAATACAACATTTAAAATTTTATGATTTTTCCTTTAAATACTGTCTCAGCCATATCCCACAAACCTGATAGGCTATATTTTCATCATTATCTGGTTCCAGGTATATTCTAATTTTTCTTATGATTTCTTCTTGAACTGATCAGTTATATATACATACGCTGATATCTATTACATATATACAGCTTTGTAATATATAACACTTTTAAAATTTATTTTCATTTTCAAGTTCTGATTTAATATCATTGTAATCACAGAACATTTTCAGGATGAAAATTTTAATTGTTTTACCTCTATCAAAGTATATTTTATAGTCCGCATATAGGATATCTGGGCCAGTCTTTTGTGTGCCCTGAAAAGAAGAATATTTTGCAGGTTGACATATAAAATATCCTACAAACGACAATTAGGTCAAGTTGGTTGATAGGTTGATAGTGTTGTTCAAATTGTGTATACTGTTACTGTGCTTTGTTTACTTTTCTAGCAAATAGTGCAAAAGGAACATTAACATTTCCAAGTAAAATTATGAATGTGTCTATTTCCCGTTTACATGCTGTTGGTTTTTAATGAATGTATTTTAAACTCTGTTGTTTAGGATTGCAATATAGGCCTTCTTCAAAACATTGATGCATATCATAACATAATGGTGTTCTTCATATCTGCTTTTATTCTTCGTCGTGAAGGTTATTTTGCCTGGAAATTAATAACTATTCCAGCTTCCAAGCATTGGTGTCTTTCTTCTATCCTTTTGCTTGAAGTCAACCTTCCTTTCTTCCTCCCTTCTCCCCTCTTCCCTCCTCCTTCCTCCCTCCTTCCCTCCCTCTTACTTTTCCTCCCTCCCTTCCTTTCTTTCCTTTTCTTTTTTCTTTCTTTCCCTTGTTTTTTGAGCAGGTAATTGGCTTTATTAAGCAATTCGTGAATTGGGCAGCATCTCATCTAGAAAATAGGGAAATGCTCTCTTTGTCTTTATATTTGCTCTGTTTGTAGTAGATGGCCTATGGTAGGTCCCTGCATTTTAGGGTGTGTGTGTGTGTGTGTGTGTGTGTGTGTGTGTGTAATTACCAGTGTGGTTGGATTTAATCTACATTCTTACTACGTGTTCCCCACCTGTCCCGTCCATTCTTTATTCCATTTTCTTACAGTTCATGCCTTCTTTTGGATTGTTTAATCATTCGTTTATTAGCTCTATTCCCTTGTTTTATTGATTCTTTTTGTTCCTTTGGGATTTTCTATATTCAACTTTATTAGAGCCTACCTTTACTTAATACAATGCCACTTTTATGTATAATTTAAGAACCTTAACACAGAAAACTTCTGTTTTCCCTCCTCAGTCCTTGTGCGACTCTTAAAATATATTTTATTTCTCCACAATCCACCATGTATTTTTATGACTTTTTTATTATGTTTTTATTACTTTCTTATAGGTACATTTTAAATAAGTTTAAAACTATGAATAAGAAATCCTTCCCATTTTGCTACTCTTTATTATTTTGTATAAATCCGGGTTTATCTGATAAAATTTTCTTTGGCTTAAAAACACCTGTCTGTAGTTCAGGCTTGCTAGAGATGATGTTACACAACTTTTATTTATCTAAAAATGTCTTTATGTGAATTTCAGTCTTATAGGATATTTTCCCTAGGTTCATAACTATAGGTCGTGGGTTTATTTTTAGTTTTGAAATTTGATCTTTTTTAATGTTTATTCAGTTTTGAGAGAGAGGGTGTGGGCAGAGGAGGGGGAGAGAGGAAGGGAGACACAGAATCTGAAGCAGACTCAGGGCTCTGAGGTGTCAGCACAGAGCCTGATGCAGGGCCCAAGCCCTTGAACAAAAAGACCATGACCTGAGCCAAAGTTGGATGCCTAACTAACTGAGCCACCCAGGTGCCTCATTCCTTTTGTAATTTAAAGATATTATTCCGTTGTCTTCTAGATTGCCTCCTTCCTTCCTTCCTTCCTTCCTTCCTTCCTTCCTTCCTTCCTTCCTTCCTTCCTTCCTTGTTTTAGAGAGAGAGAGAGAGAGCAAGCAGGGGAGGGGCAGAGGCAGAGAATCTTAAGCAGACTCCAGGCTCAGTGCAGAGTCCAACCCGGGTCTTGATTTCATGACCCTGAGATCATGACCTGAGCCAAAATCAGCAGTTTGATGCTTAACCGACTGAGCCACCCAGTGCCCCTAGATGGCTTTATTTCTGGTGAGAAGTCAGAGATCATTCTTAATTCTGTTCACCTTTATGTAATCTATCTTCTTGGCTGATTACTTTTTTAAGGACTTTCTTCTTATCTTTAATTAGAATAATTTGATTATAATGCACCTTGGTGTCACTTTTTAAATATTTGTCCTGCTTGAGGTTTAACAAGCTTTTTGGATCTGTGGTTTTATTCTTTTATAGTTTTTTAAAAATAAAATTTGGAAGAATTTAAACATTATTTTTACAGAAATGTTCTGCCTCTCCCTCTTGCACCTGTCTTTTGGAAGTCAACTTACATGTGTGTCAGTACATCGCAAATTGTTCCACAGGAATCCCAGGCTCTGCTTATTTTTTTTCAGCCCTTTTCCTTTGAGTTTTTCAGTTTGGATGGCTTCTATTCCTAGGTCTTCAGGTTCACTAATCTTTTCTTTTGCGTTGTCTCATCTCCTCTGGTAACCCCATCCAGTGAAACTATTAATTCAGATAAAGTATTTTTCACTTTTACAGGTCTTTGTTAGTTCTTTTTCATATCTTAAATTTTCTCCATTTCTCTTACCCCTAGGGTTACTTTTCAATCCTTGGCCAAAAATAAAATATTTTTTGAGTCCTTGTCTGCAAATTCAAATTCCATTATCTCTGCTATTTCCGGATCTGTTTCTATTGGTTGGTTTTCTTACTGGTTATAGTTTACAATTTCCAGCTTTTCCATTTGCCTAGTAATTTTTTATTGAACACTGACCATTGTGGTGCCACATTGTGGACTGTATGGATTTTGTTGTATTCCATTACAGGGTATTCAGTTTTATGCTGGCCAGCGCTTGTCATTTGCATGATCCTTCCAAAGCTTGTTTGTAAGTTTGTTTTGAATGAGTTTAGAGGAGTTCTTCCCTTAGGGTTAGTGTAGTCCTTCTACTAATACCTTCTGGGGTCTGTATGGCAGAATGCTAAAGGCGTTCAGTGAATTTTCTCTACCTGTAATGGTCATAGTTTGAATGAATCCAGCTTTCTGGACTCATTCTTTCCCCAGAACTTGTAGTTTGCTCGAAAGCTTCGAATCTCAGCTAAGAACTCAAAAGGATTTCTGTTCGTATCCAGCTGCCTCAGCCTCCCTGAAGCCTCCAGTCTCTGTCCCTTTTAAAACTCAACAGGACCACTGAGCTCTACTTGATACTCACATCTCTGTACCACAGTCTGGAAAGTGCCTTCAGACAAATCTGGGGAGATCATAGGGCTCACCTCATTTGTTTGCCTTTTCTCAGAGATCACAGGCATGTTCTGCTTGTCTGGACTGTCTGAAAATAGTTGTTTTCTAGCTTTTGTCCTCATGCTTAGTTTTCTACAGACAGAGTCAAGCCTGATTTCTCTGTTATAGCTAAAAACTGAAATTTTGCCCTTCCTATAAAGTTCTGTACCATTTTTTTCTTTTAAGTGTTTTTTATGTTCTTCAGGAATTATCCTTTAAATGACTGGAGAAGAATCCTTGAATAGATATACCATAATTTGCATAAGAATCCTCCATAATCTATGTGTGCTCATGGACCCCAGGTGTAGTGCATTAATATTAATGTACATTTTTTATTATTTCTATAGGATTAAATGAAAATACTGTGTCACAAGAAACAGATATTTGCATGACTCTGCACAAATTACCAAGTTGCCATCCAGAAAGATCATTTTAGTTTAAGCCCAGCAACACTATATGAAAGTGTGCATATCACCATGACTTTGCTGGCACTGGATATTAAAATATTTTTTAAATATTCAATTTAAGTAAAAATTGATATCTTATTATTAGAATATCATTTATTTAGAGGTTCATTTTTTATTGCTATGCATGAATTTGTATAACACCTATTGGCTGTTCACATTTGTTTATTAAAAACCTATTAACTTAAAATATGCATGTTTTAAAATCTCAATAGTGGAGAAGTTCTTACAATGAAAACAGTCCTCACCTGTCCCACACATCATGCCAGTTTTATTGCTCAAAGAAAGCAAGTTTTAACTCTAGATTTTTAAACTAGATCTTATAAGGAATGCTACTACTTCAGTTACTAATTTTAATACTTCCTACTGCTTTAGGTTGGACTCTTAGTTTAATCCTCTACCTTCCTTTCCTATCCTTCCAGTATATTTATATAGTTAGATCAGTGTTTACATTATTGGGTCCGCGTAATGATGTTCTATGCAAAGATGCTACTGTGTTATTACCCTTTTCATCCCCGAAGGTTTTTTTTTCCCTCTTCCTAAAGTGTGTAGTTGTTCATTTTTTTTTTTCTTCCTGTGATAGCCTCCTTAACAAATTTACGTTTTAGCTCTGGCATGCTGGCATGTTTATATTTATTAGTATAAATATATTACTTTTCTATGAGACCATCTCTCTTTCACCTTCCTGTTTACTTTCTAGACCACGTTTTCATCAGACTTCTGTAGCTGTTCTCCGCATGTGTCTCATTGTTTTCTGGATTCCACACTTCTAGTCTTTTATTTTTCTGTAGTTTGGCTGCAGCACATTCTAAAGTAATTTGGAAGAATCACACATACTATGTTTCCTTAAATGTGGAATTCCAACTTCAAATTAATTTCATGAAAATTTGAGGATATTCTTGTGTTAGAGCATTGAGTAGCTTTGAGAAGTCAAATACCTTCTGACTTTCATTCTTTTTTGGTGTGACCCTTTATTCTTTGGAACATCTGGGGGTAGTCTCTTTATTATTGATGTTCCAGAATCTCCTGATGGTACACCTTGACATTCGTTGCGCCTGATATGCACTTGGTCTTTTTAGCTAAAGGCCCTTGTCTTTCAGCTCTGGGAACTTTTCTTACATTATTTTAATACTTCACTTCCTTTGAGTTTCTGTTCTCTCATTCTATGAATTTTGTCAGTTGGGTGTTAGATTTCATTGAGAGATTCCCTTTATTTTCTTATTTTCCATCTTTTGTCTTTTTCTAATTTCTGGGATATTTTCTTTGTATTCTGACTCATACATATATGAATTCATTTGGTACTCCTGTTTTATTTTGAAGAAGTCTTGTTTTCTGTTTCTTTTTTCATAGCATATGGTACATCTTTACTCAAAGGACTTTTTTTTTTTTTTTTTTTTTTTTTTTTTTTTTTTTGTATTCTTTCTTATTGGCCTTTATATTATCTATTTCTCCTAAGGCCAACTTTTAATTTTTGACTTATCATGGTATCCCTCTTTTGTATAGGAGTTTTCCCTCACACCAGGTGGCCGTTGGCTATGAGTTTATCTTTAAGAGTGAGGCCTTGAGACTTCCAAATTCCAGCTGTATTTTGGACTAGATTCTCTAAAGGGCTCTCCTACAAAAAAGCAAAAAGCCAATTAGATCTTAGATGAATCATATTATAATGCATGCTGAGTTTTCAGGAAGTGACAAAAATTTTTGAGCCCCTGTAAAGCAACCACTGCAATCAAACGTAAAAACCAAAACGCTTTATGCTGACACCTGAGTGGAATCTGTTGAACAGAATGATAAAGCTAAAATGATGTCATCAGGAAAGAAAATATTGGTCAAAGGCAGCAACAAAAAGGATACATATAGAAATTCCCATTAAATGTGGAACTTAAAAATGTATATTTAAACAACTCATGGGCAAAAGAATAAGCTATAATGGAAATTTAAAATATCTAGAGCAAGAAATAAATATGAAAATATTGAGAATATTTCCGAAGAGTGCAGTAAAGTTCACAGCCTTAAATGTTCATAGAGAAAAGAACAAAAATTAAAACATCCAGTTTAAGAAAGTAAGCAAAGGAACAACAAAATAAATCCAAAGAACGTGTAGAAGGAAGGAGATTCCAAACATACAGAGACAGATTAATAAAATAGAAAAGTTAATGATATGGGGATCAGCAAATAGAGCCCCCTGGTGGAAAGATCGCAAGAAAGAGTGAAAAAGCACATAAATGATATTACAAATGAATAAGGGGCAAAGTTTAAAAAGGTATAAGAGAGGGGTGCCTGGGTGGCTCAGTCAGTTGAGCATCTGACTTGCGCTCAGGTAGCGATCTCGCGGTTCATGAGTTCAAGCCCCACATCGGACTCTCTGTTGTCAGCCTGTCAGTGTGGAGCCCACTTTGGATCCTCTGTCCCTCTCTCTCTGCCCCTTCACTGCTTGTGCTCCCCCCCCAAAAAAAGTGATAAGAGAATACAGCATGTAGATAAATGTTAAAACACAGATGACATGAATTTAGAAAAAAAATAACAAAATTGATCCAAGAAGAAATAAAAGCATGAATAAATTTATAGTCATTAAATAAGTTCAACAAATGGATAAAAATCCTTCTACAAATAATGCATCAAAGACATTAAAGCAAGTTTTACCAGACTTTCAAGAAACAGATTATTATAAAGAGATTATTATAAACTTTTTCTTCAAGAGAAAGGAAAAAGGGATAGGGCTTCCTCATTCTGCTGGACTCGGCTCCTGATTCACACTAAAAAATTTCAGGGTAAAATACATGTGGTCATTTCAGTAGACACAGAAAAATTATATCATGGAATTTAACACCTACTCATGATTCACAACAAGAAAAACACTGGGAAGGGAGCATACGTTAATAAAATGTTCTGACAGCAGCAAAACCAAAGGCAAATAAAACAAGAGTAAATATTGTTACTTATTTTAAATTTTTTTAGTAAGCATCATTTAAAAAAATTTTGTTAAAAAAATAAAAAATAAAAATAAAAAAATTATTGTTTTATATTTAGAGAGAGAGAGAGATAGTAAGTAGAGCAGGAGCAGAAGGAGAGGGAGAGAAACGATCCCAAGTAGGCTGTCAGCGTAGAGCCCAGCTCTGGTCTCGATCTCACGAACCGTGAGACCATGACCTAAGTCAGAATCAAGAGTTGGACACTTAACTGACTGACCCACCCAGGCGCCCAGCATCGTTTTTTTTCTTCAAGTGTATTTATTTTTATTTTCAGAGCGGGGAGAGAGAGAGCATCTAAGCAGGTTCCATGCTATCAGCACAGCACCCGGACATGAGACTTAATCTCACAGACTGAGAGCGAGACCTGAGCTAAAAACAAGAGTCTGACGCTCAACCAACTGAGCCGCCCCAAAAAGCATCATTTTTAATGCTGAAAGTTAGAAAGCATTTCAGATGAGGAACAAGAATGTCCACTATTAAGGCTTTTATTTCATCATTCTACCCGTGGCACCAGAGAGTGTAGTAAATCAAGAAAATTATATGAGATTGGAAGGGAAAAAAACACCGCCATTTTGTAGACTATGGATTTAGGTAAGCCCACAGCTCTCAGACTAGTTATTAGAAATAATAAAAGTATTGAATAAGATGAGCTCTAAGAAATCAGCTTCTAAGAGCGTCTGGGTGGCTCAGTTGGTTGAGCGTCCGACTTTGGCTCAGGTCATGCTCACACGGTTCGTGGGTTCGAGCCCCGCATCGGGCTCTGTGCTGACTGCCAGCTCAGAGCCTGGAGCCTGTTTCAGATTCTGTGTCTCCCTCTCTCTCCAACCCTCCCCTGCTCACACTGTTTCTCTCTTTCTCTCTCAGAAATAAACAAAACAGTAAAAAAATTAAAAAATAAAAAGAAATCAGCTTCCAACCAGATAAAACAGTAACACTGACTGTATTGATTTTTGAAAAACAAAAATACTAAGACAATCCAAAAAGGGAACTGGAAGATGTGCAAAAACATTTTGCTAACGGCCGTGCATAGCACGGGTTTCTGATCCTCAGAGTGGCTGAGTGCTGGGCACAGGTTGCTGGCACCCCTCGGGCTTCGCTTCTGTGCCTTCCATTCCCAGAAGCAAGGTTGCACTGAAGCCTTCACATTCTCCCTCTTCCCTCTGCCAGGAGCTGTTTGAACTGCCCCCATGTGTTGGCTCAAGAACAGAGAGACTATAGTTCCTTTCTTTCCAAAAACTCTCTGTTCCTTTGAGACCTCTCTGAGTTCTCGAAGTCTCTGGCATGGGGAAAGCATCTGGTCTGAGTTCATCCATAGAGCTGTTATCGCTACATCCACAGGAATAATTGCTTGATCTTTTCAGGTATAAGTGCTCCTTTACTACCGGACTTGGGGCCCCGAGTCAGATCTCCTCCTCCCACCCCAGAGATGTTATTCTAATAGAAGATGAAAGTATCCAGATACTAAAAGTAATAAGAAACAGCAGGAAGACGTTTCGTCATGTGATAAACTGAATTTGGGGATCAGTAATCCCCAGGTACAGAGTGAGAGCCTAGTTTCTCTAGCTGCGTGGTTTTCACCTCGGGCATTTTTGCTCATCCAAAACATAACTCATCCAAAAGTTAGAAATCCAGACTGTCATCCCAGTAATAACAGCACTTATTGAGCACTCGGGACATCCCAGGTGGCGTGCTAAATAAATTGCGTGTATATTCCCACAGAATCCTCATAGCTCCTCCTGTGGGGAAGGTACTATCCTTGTACCTACCTGACGCATAATAAAACTGAAGCTCGGGGAGGTATAACCGATGACCAAGGGATAAAGCTGGAATTCAAACCGGTCTGTCGGACTCCAGGGCCAGACCTTTCAACTAGGCTAAACGGCTTCCTGAGTAGGGCCAGTGCCCTCATCTTATTGATAAGAGACTGTATGGGATCTTGATACAGGTGTGTTCCTCTTTCAGTCCTTATAGGTAAGGGCTCTAGTGATGTGGGACAGGTTTAGCCTGGAATTGTTTTTATACTACTGTCTACGTACTTCATATGCATATATGTATATATAATATGTATGAGAGAGATATGTGATATATATCACACACATAACAGATGTCATGTATAATATATATCATATATAATATATGCTATAATATATAACATATATTCTATATCNTGTATGCATGTGTGTAAATATATTTATATATATTATATATATACACACATGCATGCATACATACATGCACATATGTACATATACATACACACACAGACTATATCTCTTAATTGTCATTCTACTACTTGAGTCAACATCAAATGACCTCCCTAAAGCCCTAGAGCTGGTTGAAGGGGGAACTGAGATCCACCCCCTACCCCATCACACAAACCCCCAGATATCAGACTTTATAGCACTTGATTGTGTACCCCTCCCTACCCCCCAACAGGAAGCTTTTGAAGCTGTACCTTCTTCTCCCTTCTATCCATGTCTTAGCTCGCGTTAGCCAGAAAACAGAGCCTGAGACAAGGGTTCTGTGCACATAGTTTATTTGGGAGGTAATTGCAGGAAACAAGAATGAGGCAGTCAGTTAGGAAGAAAAGCCAATAAGAGGTGTGTTGTTGAGGTTGCCATTGGGAGCTCCCATCCCCATTGCCTTGAATCCATGCCTTTCCAAGCTGCACTTGTACTCGGGCGGAACATAAAAGAGCTTGAGGCGTGTAATAGGGAAGTGCCACTGTGCATTGCATGCCTGAGAAGCGGTGATTTCGGTGAAATGGGGTTTCGTTCACATGAAACTGTCCTCTGCAGGTATAGCTGGATTCACAGTTAGGCTTCAGGGATATGAACCTACTACTTCGGAAAGGTTCCCCAAAAGCAGTGGCAAAACAGCGGGTGCGTGGTGATTTCTCAACTAAGTTTGAATATCCTTCTGCTTCACATAAAAAGGAGAAGACTTGCTGGGATAACGAGCTGTCACACTGTGATCAGATGGCCCCTACATGGTGGGTGTGCTGCTGCCTTCTTGACATCAGCTCCCCACTTTCTCCTTTCAAAATGGTGCCAGAATGATGGGGTTTTTGGTACAAGTTCTAGACCAATATAATCAACAAGAGGTAATCCTTTTTTTTTTAATTTTTTAATGTTTATTTTTGAGAGAAAGAGAGACAGAGTGCAAGCAGGGGAGGGGCAGAGAGAGAGGGAGACACTGAATCAGAAGCAAGCTTCAGGCTCTGAGCTGTCAGCACAGAGCCCCCACGCAGGGCGCGAACTCAAGAACCATGAGATCATGACCTGAGCCGAAGTCAGATGCTTAACCAACTGAGCCACCCAGGCACCTCCACAGGAGGTAATCCTTAAGGCTCCAGCTCCTCATTGCTATTCTTGAGGAAGTTACCCTTGAGGATAACGGTTAACTAGATGGAAATTGGAGAGATGTGCACTAAATTAATGCACTTACAAATCCACCTTGTGGTGGAGTCTGACGGCTGTATTCAGAATGACAAGTGCAAGCTGGTTATATATCCTGAGACAGGCCAAGAGGGGGAGGTGATATATACAAGTGCAATTACGAAATGAAAGTCTTGTGACATAAGGAAGCAGAAGCTGCTTACGTGGACCTTTTATGTTCTTAAAGCCGTAGCTAACACTCAGGGAGCACTTACCATGCATTCAGTCTTTTAAGGCCACCTTGAGAAACTATTATTTATTTATTTATTTTTAGAAATTATTTTTTTAGGGGCACCTGGGTGGCTCAGTAGGTTGAGCGTCTGACTTTGGCTCAGATCATGATCTCACAGTTCGTGGGTTCGAGCCCCGTGTTCAGCTCTGTGCTTATAGCTCAGAGCCTGGAGCCTGCTTCGGATTCTGTGTCTCCCTCTTTCTCTGAACCTCCCTTGCTCATGCTGTCTCTCTCTCCCAAAAACAAATAAAACATTAAAAAAAATTTTTTAAAGAAATCAGTTTTTAAATTTTTTTTTTTTTTTTTTTNAAAAATTTTTTAAAAAAATCAATTTTTAAATTTTTTTTTTTTTTTTTTTTGAGAGAGAGCACGAGCAGGGGAGGGGCAGAGAGAGAGTGAGACACGGAATCAGAAGCAGGCTCCAGGCGCTGAGCTGACTGTCAGCACAGAGCCCGACGCGGGGCTCAAACCCACGAACGGTGAGATCATGACCTGAGCCGAAGTCAGATGCTTAACCGACTGAGCCACGCAGGCACCCCCGGTTTTGCAGTTTAAAGAAGGTGAAAATATTGATACTTTGTTGAACTATAACTTCTAAGGAGGAAGGAACAGTGAGAGAGCTTTCAGCCTGCTCTTTGCATTATCTTATTTCATCCCCACGACACCCTCTCAAGTAGACGATGGTGTTATTATCCCCATTATCATAGGAGGAAACGGAGGCACACAGAGTTAAATGACTTATCCCAGGTCGCACTTCTGGTAGGTTGGCACGTTTTGTTGTGTAGACCTAACGCTCTCATTTTTTAAAGTGTCAGAGCTGGCCCGTTCACATATAGTGCTCAACAGTCTCTTGGTTTATTAAAACCTAAGCTAGCCTGCACTCACTCTGTTATTTGCTGACTGGGCCTCAGAACCTCGGAACCTTGAAGCCCAGTATGGCAGGGACGCAGTGTCCTATGGGAGGGAGTTGGCCGCCATGTTGTTTCAGAGCAGCTGATTTTTTTTTTATGGAAACTTGCTCTTTTCCTCAGTCTCTTGGATTTTTCCTTTAAATTAAAGGCCACCAGTTGATCATGGTGGCAAAGACCAGTGTTCTGTGAAGGGGAGGTATATGCAAAAAGACCTCCAAAGGCCAAAGGCGCTGGAAGGCTGAAGGGAAAGGACAGTAAGTCCAGCTTGGTGAGAAATGGTTTATTTCAGGGCACTTAGAAACCTGTCTGGCTGTCTCAAGGCGAGTAGATCACCCCTTACGGCACTTTCCCTAAATCTTTTGTGGCCCTAGCGGCCAGGAGCCTGTGCTGAGGGGCCTCTGGGAGGAGAATGAGAATAGCTGTGTGCTGCTATGAACATTGGGGTACATGTGCTCCTATGAATACTACATGGCAATGAGAAACAATGAAATCTGGCCATGTGTAGCAACATGGATGGACCTTGAGGGTGTTATGCTGAGCGAAATAAGTCAGGCAGAGAAGGACAAATATCATATGTTTGCACGTATAGGAGGATTAGGAGGAACTTGACGGAGGAACAAGGGGGAGAAGANCTGGGAGGAGAATGAGAATAGCTGTGTGTCCCTCAGATCTCCAGGGCTGATCAAGGAGGGTAAGCCCAGAGGGTATACTTATGGGTGTGGTTAAACTAAGGGAAAGATTGGGGCTGGAGAGGGTGTAGTCCCGGTTCTAGAAGGCTTCAGGTTACAGAGAGGTCTTCATGGTGGAATCTTCCGAGATAGCCTTAGTTGGCCTCACACTTATTCTCCAGTCTGCAAACTTGACCCCAACAAGGTGCCATGTATAATTCCAGCTGACATTCTTTTCATCTTAGGTCTGGCTTTTTTTTTTTTTTTTTTTAATTTGGGCTCTTTTTCTGTACTGATGTCTTATTGGATGTGTGTGTGAAAAGGATGTCTGTGAATGATCTTGTAAGATGTTAATAAAGGGCAGTAAAGATCAAATTAAAATACATCCTTGGCTCTTAAAGGGCTACAGTTTGAATCCCAGTGAACAGCGGACACACTTTGTTCAACCGAGCAAGTATTTATTTGAGATCTGTTTTGTGATCAGTTAGCACATGTCATTAAGTTTCACCAAAATGCAGTCTCTGATCTGGAAGATGGGATATAGGGCAAATGTGTGTGTATTTTATTCTATTGATTTTTCAATGAAGAAAGTGTTTTTATGTTTATTTTTGAGAGAGAGAGAGACAGGATGTGAGCCGGGGAGGGGCAGAGAGAGAGAGGGCGACACAGAATCTGAAGTAGGTTCCAGGCTCTGAGCTGTCAGCACAGAACCCGACGCGGGACTAAAACCCGGCAACCGCGAGATCGTGACCTGAGCTGAAGTCAGACATTTAACTGACTGAGCCACCCAGGCGTCCCAAATGTGTGTGTATTTTGAATCCTACCGAGCTAGCTCGGCTTTTGAATCCGTATAACATAACTTGCAAGAATCCACCTTAGAAGCTTAGCCCACGTATCTCATATCGCTTTCTTTTTCCTTCCTGTTCAGTAGTGATTGTACTGCTGTATTTTCTGTCACCCTTTGGGGATCATCATCTTTTCATAACCCCCTTCTTTTCTGTTTTATTTGCCCTTATGGCACCTAGCAGCATATCTGCACCTGGTAAGCTCTCAACAGATGTCTCGGATAAATTAACATGCAGCATAGCCTCTATTTTCAACTCTTGATTTTTATGAGCATGAGGATAATTTAAAATATTCTGTTGTATGTAAAATCTCCTACCGCTCTCTTCCTTAAACCAACATGTAGTCCTCATTGCCTAGAAGCAAGACGGAATCCAGCAAAAAACTGGAATATTCAGTTAGTTTTTACCCCGTGAATTAAAACTTTACAGAAATATTTCAGACTTCTTAAATGCAAAAGTGAACTGAACGTGTTGATAGATATTCTGCTCTATCCATTTTTACTGCCCGGGGGCACCAAGGCTTCAAGAATGTGCATGAAGAATTATACGCGCTCCCCTGGTTATGCTCAGGCACTGGGGCTCCCCTCCCATCTTTCAGAAAGGGCAGAAGGGAGGCTTTGGTTTTGGGGAAGCAAAGAAATCAAGAAGCCACTTGACTGAGACTTTTTACCCAAGTCCTGGTGGCTTGTGAAATAGCCTCCTTTTCCTGCCCCTTTACAAGATAACTGCATGCCCCAGTGAGACCCCCTTTAAGAAGGGCGGTGCGATGGGGCGCCTGGGTGGTTTAGTCGGTTAAACATCCAAGTTGAGCTCAGAGCGTGACCTCACAGTTCGTGGGTTCGAGCCCCGCGTCGGGCTCTGTGCCGACAGCTCAGAGCCTGGAGCCTGCTTCAGATTCTGTGTCTCCCTCTCTCACTGCCCCTCCCCTGCTCATGCTTTGTCTCTCTCTCTCTGTCTCTCAAAAATTAATAAACATTAAAAAAAAAAATTGAAAAGAAGGGCAATGTGGTACAATGGTCAGAGCCCACCACTGGGTTTCTACCTCTGCCCAGCCACATTTTAGACTCTTTCTTTTGACACCATGCCTACAGTGCTGATACTTAGTTGCTTCATCTGTAAAATGGTAACCAGAGCACTTCTAATGCTAGGTGCTAGCATGTGATCGGCCCTGAACAAACATTATTTTCTTCCCTTATTGAAGAGTTTGTAAGAAACCTCTGTCTTCTGTTTTCTTAAAAAAATTTTTTTAATGCTTCTTTATTTGAGAGGGAGGGGCGGGGGGGAAGAGAGAATCCTAAGCAGGCTCTGTGCTCAGCAAAGAGCCTAATGCGGGGCTCAATCCCATGACTGTGAGATCATGACCTGAGGCAAAACCGAGTCGGAGGCTCAACCAACTGAACCACCCAGGTGCCCCCGTGTCTTTCCTTTTCAAGCTTTCTGTTTTTCCTAACTCCTAAGAAATATTTTTTTTAACATCACCNAGGCTTGTGTTAGAGGAGAAAAGCATCCCTTCCAGAGAAATTCCCGTGTTCGGCAGTCTGTCTGTGAAACCCGTGAGATTAATCAAAGCTCCTGACACTTGCTGGGAAACAACAAGGGTGTTGGAACTGACCCAGGACTTTTCAGTTGTAAAAATTGCCAATTTCATGGTGATCGATTGTTTGTAACACTACTGTCCCGCTCATACGGACCTTTTCAGCGCTAAAGTGAACGTTCCCCAAGTTCGAGGGAGTTGATGCTGCATGAGACACAGGGAATGGCTCTCGCCCCTGCCCCCCATGTCTCCCGTGTCCCCAGATGCTGGACAGACCCTGGAGAAAGAGACCCCAGCTCCCAGCCCCTGCTTCCTACCCAGGAAGAGCTTCCGACCCCGAGTGTGCTGAAGCATTAGCACCTTTGATCTCAAACACTTGGCTTTGGGAACTCTTCCCCCAGAACAGAGGTTTCCCTGGAAAACCTGGCACTTTTCTTTTCCCCACTCGCTATTGCTGGACTCACCATCTAACCTGGCCGGGAGAAACCCGAGTGGTAAGGAAGCGTGTTTCCCTGCATGGAGGCAGTCAAGCCAGAGCTCACCGCTGTTTCCTTGCGGGACCTGCTCACTCGAGATGCGCCACGTCAGTAACGTCTCATCCACTCGCTCCCTGCAGTACTTGGACAAGGGGCCCCTGGCCAGGTGGCCCGTCTCTAATTGTGGCTTCTGGTTAGCCTTGATTCTGGAAGTGCCTTTCTCCCATTCCCCATGGGGAAGAGGCTTCCCCTTCGCGGCGTCTCCGGCTTGCAGATCTTTAAAAAAATTTTTTTAATGTTTTATTTATTTCTGAGAGAGAGAGAGAGAGAGACAGCGTGAACAGGGGAGGCTCCGAGAGAGAGGGAGACACAGAATCTGAAGCAGGCTCCAGGCTCCGAGCTGTCAGCACAGAGCCCAACGCGGGGCTCGAACCCATGAGCCGTGAGATCATGACCTGAGCCCAAGTCGGACGCTCAGCCGACTGAGCCCCCCAGGCGCCCCTTATGAGTTGTCACTGCATGTAGGGCAGATGCAGAACTGTAATACAGGCTTCCTTCTGGTCTGCAGTTCAGGTTCCTAAACTAAGCTCTTCTTCTCTGCTCACCTCCTTTCCTCCTACCCTAAAAGGAAAACAGTCCATTTAAACCAACTGGGAAAACCGAATAGTCAGCAAAATGGAACAGTGAGGCGCCCCACTGTGGCGTCGCAAACCCACGCTGCTGAGGCGGGACTTCATGGCCCGAAGAGTTAATAGGAGAATGATGACCTTGAATGAACTCCGTGTAGACCAGGAAGGTCTGGCTGTTGAAGCATGACGCTGGCCTGCTTCTGTCCTGACAGTACAGGAGCAGGGGCGGGTAACAATTTGAAGGAAGCACGGGGTAGGGAACACTGGTTTCCTGTCTTCATACGGGTCATCGAGCACGGGACCTTGTTTCTTCTTCTGTAGGCCGCTGCGTCCCCGTATGCCATTGAATTCTGCCACACAAGGATGGCGATCTGGCCAAGAACATGCCACCCTTCATGTCCTTCCCGCCACCACCCAGTCATGTGGGGGAGCATCAGGGTTTGAGTCCATGAGGACTCGGGCTGCCCTTATTACTGATGTCATTTTAAAGTACCTGTTCATAGGGCCGCCTGGGTGGCTCAGTCAGTTAATGAGCATCTGACTCTTGATTTCAGCTCAGGTGGTGTTCTCACAGTTCGTGGCCCCACCTAGGGCTGTGTGGACATTGCAGAACCTGCTTGGGATTCTGTCTCTCTGCCCCTCCCCTGCGTTCTCTCTCTGTCTCAAAATAAATAAATAAAATACATAAATAAATAATCTGTTTGCTTCTTTTGGGGAAAGGTCACCTAGCATTGTGACATTGGTATCACCACATCCCTTTACATTTTTTTAATGTTCTCTTTTATTTTTGAGAGAGAGAGAGAGAAGGCGCGAGTATGAGTGGGGGAGGGGCAGAAGGAGAGGGGGACAGAGGGTCCCAAGCTGGCTCTATGCCGACAGCAGACAGCCCGATGTGGGGCTCAGACTCACAAACCATGAGATCACGCATGACCTGAGCCAAAGTCGGACCCTTCACCGACTGAGCCACCCAGGTGCCCTGCCCCCTTCACATTTTTATAATTCAGACGAGTGGCCGGGGGTTGAACGCTGTCATACTAGCCCTCTGGGTGGGAAAGGATGAGTGCTTTCTAAACTAAAGAGGGTGCAGTCTGGAGTACATACAGGCAGGCCGGCAGCTGCCCGCAACCCAAGGCAGAACCGGATAAGTGCAGAGTAGAGACAGGGCTGCCCTGAGGAGGGGGTGTGGGGTGATGTGACCATAGACCTTGGGTAGCCCTGGGGGAAGAGTGTCCACTAGTTCAAGATGGATGATTTCCAGGCTTTGGGTGAAGCCGAGTGCTCGGAAGGGACAGCCAAAGTGCTGGTGGGATTGGGCCGGGGGCACCCAGAGGGGACCTGGTGGGGACACAGTGTGGCACACAGTGGTCAGGGGCCCTGACTCCAGAGCCAGTCTGCTGGGGCTCACCTCTCGGTTCTATCACCTAATAGCTGGGCGATCTGGGGAAAGTTACTTAATCACTCTGTGCTTCCTTTTTCCTTGGTAAAATAGAAATAATTGTACCTCCTTCATAGGATTCTTGTGTAGTAAGCTTATTCTAGATTATCCCTCCTATATTAGTGTTCATGTAACAGGTAATAATTATGTAAGTATATGTGATACTACATATACATACTGCTGTATAACATAATTAGAATTTATAATATCGCTAACTAGTAGCTACTAAAATGGCTATTGTAATATTATAAATTGAAGCTCCGTGGTGTAGGACCTAATATGCCAATTTGGTGACTGGCATTCATTTTGTAAATAATGGGGAGCCTCGAAAGGGGCTCAGGGTACGTTTTCTATGATCTGACATTGTTTCTAGAAAATAACTCTGACAACAGTGTGAAGGTCAATTGGGCACCGGTGAGATGGGCAGCAGGATGACCCATCAGATGCCGCTTTCCATCAAGACGGGGCATGAATAGGGTTGTAACCGGAGCTGCAATAGCCCACGTGGGAAGCAGGACTATATAAGAAGTGACGGGGGTCAGATAAACAAGGTTTCACGGCAGATGGATGAGGGGTGCAGGAGAGACTGCATTCCGATGTATGTCCCACAGTGTGAAGTTCAGGACTATCATGGCCTTTAAATTCATGGGTTTGTGCACCTCTATGCATGTGTGTATGTCCATATATAAACGTGTGTGTATATCCACATACTGAGTCTCGTAAGAAAAATGCACTCAGTGTCGGGGTACACCGTGTGTTTAGGCTGTACGTTCGCCTCTGTGTGATGCAGATGGAATTGGTTCCTGAACCCCACGGCCACCAGCCTTCACTAAGGATTCATCTCCGTGTTGAAATA
>NW_027530974.1:11534254-11582593 GCF_008692635.1 Crocuta crocuta
TAAATTAAATTTTTATTAAAAAATTTTATAAAAAATAAATGCTTATTTTTTTTTAAAAGAGAGAAACCGAGCGTGAGCAGGGAGGGAGCGGGGGAGGGGAGGGACGCAGAGAGAGGAGGAGATGCAAAATCTGAAGCAGGTTCCAGGCTCTGAGCTGTCAGCACAGAGCTCCACGCTGGGCTCGAACTCCCAAACCGCGAGATCATGACCTGAGCTGAAGTCGGACGCTTAACCGCCTGAGCCACCCAGGCACCCCTATTTGCCGGCACTTTCTAAATAGCAAACAATCCAATAACAAAATCACTTTTAAAAAATTCACTTTTGAGCGTTTCAGTACAAAAGGATTTTATTTTTTACATCTAAGTGTTTTGTGTTTTCATGAGTTTTTCATTAGGCTAACTGATTAAACCCCCCAACTACATCTTCAGCTTCTCTATTTAATTATATGAAGTGTAGCTGTCCTGAACTACGGGCAACTTCCTCCACACCTGATCGGAGATGAGCTTTGTAAGCGTCCTCGAAATGACGCTTTAAAAATACGTGGGCATGTCATCACCAGCTTGCGGGTTAAGACCTCCTCAAATGTCAAACTACCTACATACCAGTTCTTCCCAAATACAGAACTTGACGCTAGAGATGTGCTAACCGACTTGTCAGAGTTGCGAGAATTATAGTGCCAGTTATTGAAAAGGGGAGATGAGCAGATGGGACTTCCTTGTACCAATCCCTCTATTTTCAAACACTTAAAATCTTTCCTGTTGTTCTCTTTCGTTTTTAAGGAGAACTAAACTGTTGGAAGATGGAAGATCCTGTTTAGAACTGGTGCCCAGAGAGCATGCAATATGATTTTAGGGCCACCGATCCACCACTCGATTGGCTCTGTCAGTCAAGGTCATTGCCTTTAGTGTTTTTAAAAATGAACAAGGGTGGGCTGTGAGTGTACACAGTCCCGCGTAAATAGCCCCTGGACAGTAGCACATATTGGGGGTTTTCGGTTTGTGTCATTTTGTTTAATTAGCTGTCGTCTTAACTGCCAGAGACAGAGCTTGGGCCTCTCAGGAAATGGTTCATGGTATGAATTTTGAAGAGCTAACATAAAGGAAGATCAAGAACTTAGCAAACTTCCCACGGAGCATGGCTCCCAGCACTTGGAAGGAGAAAATGGTGCCCAGAGTGTGAAAGAGTAAGTTATTCAGATGCTGAAGGCAAACGTTTCTAATTTAATTTCACCTAAAGCCAGGTCCGCGTGGGTCCGGCTCCCCGGTGGGGATAATGGTTTATAAGAGACCTTTATTGCCTTTCCCTGCTCTGAGTGGCCAGGTTACCACTGTGCTCCCGTGGCAACACTGGTTCCTTTTAAAATGGGAACATTTTCGGGGCGCCTGGGTGGCTTAGTCGGTTGAGCGTCCGACTTTCGCTTAGGTCATGATCTCGCGGTTCGTGGGTTCGAGCCCCGCGTCGGGCTCTGTGCTGACTGCCAGCTCAGAGCCTGGAGCCTGTTTCGGTCTGTGACTCCCTCTCTTTCTGACCCTCCCCTGCTCTCTCTCTGTCTCCCAGAAATAAATAAAAATATTAAAAAAAAAAACGGGAACATTTTCAAGATGGTGAGAGAATCCACATCTGCATATTTTTACTATTGGAAGAAAAGCGAGCACTAAATGGGGCTGTCACAGGAATATAAATGGAGAGAAGAAGAGGAAGAGAGAAGCTGAATGGACTGTCCCTTTCTCTGACCCAAGTGCAAAGCATTGAACGTGGAAAGGCTTGTAATGGGTGTGTGTCTTTTAAAATGAGAGCTGGAAGGTCGGTCTCTCTCTCTCTCTCTCTCTCTCCCCTAAGTTAATTTATTTTGAGAGTGATTGAGAGCAGGGGAGGGCAGAGAACGAGAGGGAGAGAGAGAACCCCAAGCACATTCTGCACTGTCAGCACAGCGCCCCACGAGAGGCTCCATCCCATGAACCGTGAGACCATGACCTGAGCCAAGATCAAAAGTCAGACGCTTAACCAGCTGAGCCCCCCGGGCACCCCGAGAACTGGAAGGTCTTAAATTTAGATCCTACAGCCAGCTCTGCCGGGGTGGGCAATGAAAGTCGTTAATATCTTCCATCAGTCTGGCACACATCTGTCCTTCTTGCTGATCTGAGGGGAGATGGGATGGGTGGGGTGTTTTGTTGCTGGTCATCTCTGAACTTTTGACCAGAGTGCCAGCGTCTATAAGCATTCCTCTGAAACACACACACACACACACACAAAAAACACCCAAACAATTATGAAGTCAAGAAACAATTATGAATTGTGTGCTACAAATGCTGGCCCCATCACACCCCTTTTCTTCCCTGTGTCCCCAGCCAGGAAGATGGTGTCCACATTCGGGCCGTCACAGTAGCCTGTGGTCTGAAGGCAGGGGCTAGGGACTCAGACGGTCCCGGGAGGCTGAGAGGTTGTGCAGTTGCTGGTTTGCAGATGAAGGAAGCAAATTCTAACCTGAGGTCAGATAGTCCAAGTCTCGAAGGAACAACAGAGGTCACCATCTGGAGTTTAGGAGGGGACGGCTCCTTCTGCATTCTGATGACCCAAGCAGACAGAATGCCCCCAGTGTTCAAAAGGCTGAGTAAGACCCTCATCCGAGAGACCCAAGGGGTCTAGGAGTGTCGAACCACGGAGAGCTCATTCATGATGCGTCCCCTGTGCAAGCCTCTCTCTCCATAGTGTTTTCACTCCCCGCTGTGTCACGGGGACCTTGAGGTGTGGATGCCGGGGCTGGCTGCCTCTCCAACCAACTGGGAAGAACCACACAGCTTGACTTCTCCCACCAGTGGTGTTCTCAGACCATGGGGTTCCCCTCCGTTTCAGGTCATTAAAAGCAGTTGCAGTATCTGTTTCCATTTATTTTCTTAAATGAATCACTGAGATAATTACATAAGTGTGCTCCCCATAAAATGAAACCATTTGAGAGTGTTCGAGTGTGCATTCGTGCAGGCTCATTATGACTCAGCCACTTGATCAGTGTATAGTTCAGCGGTAGCCTGCATACCTGCGGGCATTCTGGCTGTTAAGACAGTGCCATGTTGATTTTATTCTGAGTCACATTGTTTCATTTATATCTATAAAAACCTTTTGATTAAAGACGAGAATCTGTATCAGTCAACTTGGGTGGCCACTGAAAATACCGCAGACTGGGTGGCTTCAAAGCACAGAAATTTAGGGGCGCCTGGGGGCTCAGTTTGTTGAGCGTCTGACTTCGGCTCAGGTCATGATCTCACAGTGCGTGAGTTCAAGCCCCGCCTCAGGCTCCCTACTGTCATTATGGAGCCTGCCTTGGATCCTCTGTCCCCCTGTCCCTCTTCCACTCCTTCCTCCCCACCTCAAAAATTAAAACAAAAGCAAAACACAAATGTATTTTCTCACAATTCTGGAAGGTGGAAACTCAAAATCAGCATGCCGACATGGTGGGGTCTGGTGAGGACTCTCTTCCTGCCTTGTAGATGGCTACCTTCTTGGCATGGCCTCACATGGTGGGAAGACAGACAGACAGCTCTTGGTGCCTCTTCTTATAAGGACAGTAATCCCATAATGGGGATCCCCACCCTCATGACCTAAACCTAATTACCTCCCAAAGGCCCCGTCTTCAAATACCATCACCCTGGCGGGTAGAACTTCAACATACAAATGTAAATGTTCGGTCCATGACAAGCCTTGAAATCCAAGTGAAGGGTATCCAGGAGACCTAGTGGAGTGAACTCTGTCACCGTGCTTTTCTGAGACACTGGTAAATGTTGTTAAAGGGGCATGAACCAGGGAAGACAATAGTGGAGAGAAAAGCTATCCAACCTCCAAAGCTAGAAAGCAGATGAATGGGCCGAGTGGACCAGAGAAAAGCGGAAATGAAGGGAAGCCTCGAGCCAGACCGTCCATGCTGTAGAAGCCCAGAAAGGTTCAGGACCTGGAGGCTTCAGGTAACGCTAAAGACAGGTGTGTGCAGGTGGATCTGGAAAGGGTAGATCCTTTGAAAGATCTTACAAGAAGCAGTTGGATCCTTTGATCACCTCATTTACCCCCGTACAGGGCAGCACCTGCCTCACCTCAACACTTAATAAAAGAAATCTCTGTGGAGGTTGAGCCAACATGAGTTTGGCCACATGGACCATGCCTACTGGGGAAGCAGGCCATCCTAATAGATGCCCGCGTGGCCTCATGTTAAGCTGTGAGGAGACCCATCTCCTCCCCTACGTGCTAGGAATGCTGGCAGTTAGGGCTTGTGTTTTCCAGGCAAGAGAGTAGAGGACTCTTAGCTAGAGACAATCTGGATCCTCCACAGGACAGAGGAGTCTCTGTGTGAAGCCCCTCATGTGACAAACTGTCCACTGCTCTCTGTATCGGTCAGTACAGTGGCTCCAGCCACGTGTGGCTATTGAGCCCTTGAAACGTGGCATATGGCTGAATATTTATTTCTATTTCATTTTAATGAACCTGAGTCTAAGTCATCACAGGTGGGCAGAGGCCACCAAAGTCGACAACAGAGAGTCTGACTTTGTTGTTTCTAGAGGTTCTGACCCCTAGAATGTTTTTTTTACTGAAGTTGTGGTATTAAGTTTTACAATTGCTAGACCATTCCTGAGGAATTTCCTTTATTTTTTATTACTGATTTATTTTTAATGTTTTATTGATTTCTGAGAGAGAGAAACAGTGTGAGCAGGGGAGGGTCAGAGAGAGAGGGAGATACAGGATCTGAAGCAGGTTCCAGGCTCTGAGCTGTCAGCACGGAGACTGATGCGGGGCTTGAACCCACAAACCGTGTGATCGTGACCCGAGCCGAAGTCAGACGCCCAACCGACTGAGCCACCCAGGCGCCCCTATTTTTTATTTTTTAAACACATTTATTTTTGAGAGAGAGAAAACACGAGTGGGGGAGGGGCAGAAAAAGAGAGACAGGATCCAAAGCAGGCTCTGCGCTGTGAGCAGAGCCCTGCATGGGGCTCAGTCTCCTGAACCATGAGATCATGACCTGAGCCGAAATCAAGAGTTGGCGGCTTGACTGACTGAGCCACCCAGGCATCCCCCCAAAGAATTTCCTTTCTGCCAGTTGAGAACATGTACTGGGTAAATCACGGGTCCTGTGCTAATTCTTCCTTTTCTGCACCCTTCCCACCACAGCAAGAACCCCGTATTTCTGCAAAAGCGTAGCGCCCTCTGCTGGTGAGTGACTGACCTGTGTCTGTGTCAGACTCCATGCCTTCCTGTTATGTGGGTGTAGATTTGGGCCTCATCTTCCCCAAAAGGCTTCATTCCTTCCACCTCCTATTTCTGTAATCAGGTACTGTATTTAAGGCACTGTGGCGACTGGATTGCCACCCTGGTTGGGGCTTCATTTGTCACAAGAATAGAGTTGATCGTTAATCGGATTCTGCATTTGGGGATTCACCTACTCGCTAAAATGTATTGGTCATTTGTAACCCCAAAGTCAGTACTTGCGGACCTTCTGCAGCCATTTGCTGACGTGGGCAGAGCAGTAAAGGTTTTGAGTCCCTCAATATGCATGTTCCCAACTGAGGTTAAACAGGGCAGTAATCTGCCTTCTGGTTTCTGCTCTCATATGGTAAATAGGTGTCCTTTCTTGCAGTCTATTTTGGCCATGTTTTTTGTGCTTCGGTGCTTTTTATCGGTGGTCTCTCTGTTTAAAATGGCTTCCCAGCATCATGCTGAAGCTCTATCTGGTGTTCCTAAGTGCAGGAAGGCTGGGATGTGCCTATGGAGGAAATGCATGTGTTAGTGACCTCATTCAGGCATGAGTTACTGTGTCGTTGGCCATGAGTTCAAGGTTCATGAGCCAGCAACAGGTATTAAATATGTGAGAGAATGGATGTATTCCTTCACTCAGTGGAGGGGGAGGAGGGGATTCTTTGACTATGTCTACGTGTACCAAACACTTATGTTGTACACGTTAAATATCTTACAGTTTTATTGGGCTTTTATACATACCTCAGTAAAACTGGAAGAAACAAACCAAAACGGAAGCACACATAAAACAAAATTATGTGTTGATCGGTTGACAAAAATGTGACCAAAGGTTTGTAGGAACCTGGCCCTGTATTTCCCCTAAGAGCAATGGGTCCGTTCACAAACCCGCTGTAGTACTGATGTTCTAGAACATAACTACCGCAGGTAACGAGAAGTGACTATAATTACTTCCTCCTCTACTTGTTATTTTGGGAGAAATCTTGAAGATTCTTAGGGTCTCGCTTTGCTCCAATTTTTATTTGAATTCTTAGATTGTAACTAATGAAGAGTGGTAGTCTTTCCTTCAGTGGTTTTTATAACTGATTTTGTCTTCAAGGCCAGCAGCTTTTTCAGTTTGTTCTGGTTTACCTTTCAGTGATTTTCAATGTTACCTTTGGTGGAAGAAACCTAATGAAAAATAATGTAATTGCTACCCGTAAGACTTTATTTTCTACCTCCCTTTAACGGGGGAAGAAACATATCACTCCTAAAACTTCATAAAAATTTTACTCTGTGGTAAAGGATTTAAATGAGAAATCCCCAATATTTAGAGGTGTAGTTGTTATGTTTTAAAAAATATTGTGTTGAACATAGTCCAGGTTAAATAAATGCCTTTCATATGAAGATATTTCTACTTGGAAGATGTCCAGCCTGCATATCTATGCCCAGTTAATGTTTCATATGAAGAATATAATAATATTTAAAAGCATTTCTTACTCAAATAATATTTCCTTCTTGGAATTTAGACCACCAGATAACCATGTAAGAAGAAAAACAACGCATAAAAGTAGCTCAGATAATAAGACTGAATTAGTTGTGTGTATGTGAGAGAATGTGAATTAGAAATTATCTTAGTTAAAATTAGTTACTCTACTAATCTTTATTGCATTTGTGTTTAAGAAACAAACATCGGGGCGCCTAGGTGGCTCAGTCAGTTAAGCATCTGACTTCATCTCAGGTCATGATCTCGTGGTCTGTGAGTTTGAGCCCCGCCTGGGGCTCTGTGCTGACAGCTCAGAGCCTGGAGCCTTCTTCAGATTCTGTGTCTCCCTCTCTCTCTCTCTCTGCCCCTCCCTGCTTGTGCTCTGTCTCTTCTTGCTCTCAAAAATAAATAAAATATTAAAAAGCTTTAGAAAAAAAGCATCGGGGCACCTGAGTGGTTCAGTCCGTTGAATGTCTGACTTCAGTTCAGGTCATGGTCTCACAGCTCCTGAGTTTGAGCCCCACATCGGGCTCTGTGCTGCTAGCTCAGAGCCTGGGGCCTGCTTCGTATTCTGTGTCTCCCTCTCTCTCTCTGCCCCTCCCCTGCTCGCTCTCACTCTTTTTCTCTCTCAAAAATAAACATTAAAAAATTTTTTTAGAATGAAAAAAAAAAAGGAACAGTAAACATCAGTGTATCTAGCATCTAGTAAGTACCAAATACTGAATGTTGCAGGGGGGAAGGAAAAAAGAGAAAGGAAGGGAGAGAATGAAGGTGAAGGAATTTACTCAGTTCTTTAAATGTGTGAGAAAGAAAGTAAGCACAGATGCCCCTACGGTATGATTTGCTAATGGAAGCTTGCTGAATGCTGGGCAAACCTCTTCTGTCCACAGAATGGGCAGCTGGTTTATTCGAAGAGATGGAGGCCCTCCCACTACAGTTTGGAATGGCCTTGAACAAGCCTCTTAGCCCTCGAATTGAGTAGTGTGACCCATCATAGTATCCAGATTAAATGTCCACCATGTTAAGTGTCCATTTGTGCTCTTTTAAACATCACAACCACCCTTTGTGTCAAACATCAGGATTTCTAAACTATAAAGAAAACTGAGGCTCAGAGAGGCCAAGGAACTTGTCTAAGGTCACACGGTGGAAATGCAGTTTTATGTCAGATCTGTCAGACTCCAGATTCTCTGCTTTTAACCAGTTGTCAAAGCTTTACTAGACACATTCAACCCATTTTTCTGGATGCCCATTCGATTTAGAGAGAGAGTGCTTTAATATTCTTATTTGCCCTTTCTATCTGTAGTAGGTGCTGGCGTGGGGGCATAAAATAACGTATTCTTAAGATACTCTATAGAGAGTAAGCACTTGGTACTATTTCTAAAGAAACATGGAAGTTGGCTGTAGACATAAATCATCGGTTAGGAAGCTTTTTAAAATTTGGCAGAAATTGACTATGTAGAGAAGTTTTAACTGTTGGCCATTGGCTAGTTCCTTCTTGCATTCCCGCTTGAGGAATCCTACGTGATTCCTCAATATAAGGTCCATCTGAAAGGCCTATCAGTTGTTTTGGGAGAATAAGAAGACTGGACGAAAGTGCAGGTGTTAGTATGTATCTGACCTTCCTGAGGTGGATTCTTGGTGTGGTTGGAAGTAGCCTGGAGTTTGGCTTTCTGTCTTCGTTGCTAAGTGTCAACCTTGAGCACATACCTCATGGGAACCTCTCAGCCTCCGTTTCTTAGAAGGTTGGAATAGAAAATCTTTTTCATCTTGTCCGTCCATAAAATAATTGATTCCATAGCTCTTGAATGTTTTTCCAGATAGACCTATATATTATACTCATAACTTCCAGAAAGAATGTAAAGTGGCTTATGTGTAGGAAAATATAAATACAGCTGTATCTCTGGTGTGGTGTGTATAGATGATTCATTATACTGGAAGGCTATGCATTTTTTTTTTCTGTCCTAGGCTTTGCCCTGTCTTGACATCGAGTGGTTTATAAGAAGTACGGCTGGCTTGTTTGGGGCCATATGTGCCTTCTATCACGTTTGACCAAAGACAACGTAACTTATACAGACTCTCACTCTCTCAAAGATAGATGGCTTTAGTTGACAGCTACCGGAGATTTTAATGGCCTCAAAAACGTAGAGTTAAATGAATTTAGGCTTGCTGGACATTATGTTGTGTTTAGAACTGGCTTCTGGCTTCCTCACTGTGAAAGTCATTCTGGACTTTGAAAATACATGTTAGCTGTTGAAGTGCTTAGAAAACAGTAACATCAATATACCTTTATTAAATTGTTAATTTCTTTGATTGATATTTTTAATCAGGCACCAGCACAGTGTTATATAGCTCTATAGATAATCATGTCTCCATGTGATTTATGTCAGCTTACATCATTATGGAAATATCATAATGCTTCATTAAGCATTAGGAAATTAGGTGTTCTGTATGAGTGATTTTACCAAAAGATGATCTCTTCTAAATGCCTTAAAGATTTTTAAAAATCTATCTCAATAGAAGTCTCTTGAATATACATGCTTTCCCATGTCTCCTTAGAGTAAAGTAAACCTAATTTTATGTTTTCCTGTTGCTTCGAGCTTCTTATTAAAACATTTCTTAACCATGCCATGCGCTGAATGATGATGCTCACAGGGGCTAATAAAAGGCATAGGACGATTTAGTCCTTTTTCTTTAAAATCCCCTCCCCCGTCTGCATTTCTGTAAACTACTACTTCACCGACCTGCCTCTTGCTTCATAATTTATGCTTCTAATCTGGAAGGGGCTAGGAGACCAGACTACCAAACCCATCTCAATTGTAAGTACAATTAAACGAAGCTAGGTGTGGGAGTTTGGGGAGCTCTCAAAATGATTCACTGCATGAGTTTGAATGCATGGATTTATGCCATCCATTCTGTTGGCTGCCTTGCCTTTCTGGCTTCTTGCTAGCTAGCTAGAAACTTGAGTTGCAATTTAGGTAAGTGAATGCTGTAGTGACTTAAAGCCCTGAAAAGTATTTGAAAGTAATTCCTGGAGTCATCTGGAGGACAGCAATTGTTGAATGTATTTCAAGTCATTAGTAAAAGTGATGTCCCTCTCATTTTAAATACAGCAACATAAAGAAACCCTATTAACTCAGCTTCAGAATCATACTCTTATTGGATCACCTGCTCTTCTAGTGGTTTCTTTGAATTGGGTGTTGAAAATGACACCGACATGGAAGATTTCATCGTTTAGCTTCAGCTCACAACCTGAAAGACTTTTGTTTTTCTTGCATATTTTTTGTTAAGCGACCGTGAGCCCAGTATAAACCCTGCAGTTCCGTTCAGGCGAATTCAAGTTTTAACTGAACCTTCTCATTAACTGGTAATGTGGGGCTTGGAGGTAGTTTAATGACCTCATTAGAAAGTTCATCCAACCTGTACTTTTAGACAGGTCCATTTTAAAATAATCTTTTTAAACCTTTTAGGTGCATTCTGAATTAGCAGAACCTGGTATAGGTTTCCCCACCCCACCCTCACCCCGCTATCTGAAAGTTGAGCATTCCCAGTAAGCCTTTTGTAAACTGAAATGGCATAAAGCAAGGAAGTAGTTACAGTGGACCCTTGAACAACAGGAGGGTTAGGGGCACTGACCCCAGCCCCCTACAGAGCAGTAAAAAAATCCACATAAAACTTTGGACTCCCCCAAAACTTAACTACAAATAGCCTCCTCTTGACTAGGGGTCCTACAAGTAACAGAAGCGGTTGATTGACACCTATTTTGCATATTGTATATATCATAAACTGTATTCTTACGATACAGAAAGCTAGAGGAAAGGATGTGATTGAGAAAACCCCAAGAGAAAATACAGTGACAGTGCTGTACGATGAACAGACCAGTACAATCCAAACCCCTGTGTTTCAAAAGTCATCTGTACCATTAATTTATATATTAACATCTTGGAGCATCCCCAGACCCCCAAAATAACCTTTTTAAGCCTTTATGATACCTCAGGACACACCTTGCTGACAGATGCGCAAAATTAAATGCAGTGCACACCCATGCACACAGTTCAAAGCTCTGGCGGCTGGATGCCCAGATGCTGGGTGTAGTTCCATGGGAGGAAGCTTGGTGGCGCCACTCTCACTGCTCAGGGTGCGCGCGGCCCCCATAGGGCTCTTGGTGAAACAGGCTAAATGCTGTTTTTGCTTTCGACTTTTTCTTTTTTTTGGTAAAAGTGAAAATTGTCATCGCCTTCTCTCAGTTAACAAAAACAGGCACTAACGTAGGTCCTTCCTAAATACGAAGCGGCATAATGTGAAGTTTTAAAAAAGCGGGGATACCTAGATGCTTTAAATGAAGCCAGTCCTGGAAAATTCTCAGCCCAAATTTGTAAACTGAGACTTGGATCTTTTTAAATTCCTTTTTCCATGACGAATCTATTTCTTTGGGGTCTTGGTAGTAGAACAGAAAAATTCTCTGAATAAGTCAGTTGTAGGCAGTGTGTATAAATGAAGTATCCGCAGAGGATGTAAGTGTGTCATTTCCTTATTTGGAAAATGAAAATGCCTTTCCTCAACTGTGTGAGTTAGGAAAGGACAGGAACTTTGAAATGAACATTTGAAAAAGGTAAAAATTATACTTTGAATACAAAGGGCAGCGTAAAGCCCAGTAACGGTGTTATTCAGACAATGGTACACAATTTGGTGTGAAATGGAATTAACTCTAGGAAGCAGCGCAGTTCTGTTCCTCGCATAGAATGTTCAGAATACCTGGGATTTGGTAAAGCTCACTTTCCTGCAGCTTTGTTTGCTCCGCTCTAACTTCTGGTGAGTCTTTTCCTCCCGCCTCATCACTGTGCTTGATTCCTCTCATGTTGCTTCTCATCTAATTCCAATTCCCGAGGAAGTCCCTTCCCTCCCTTGGTTGTGCCCTAAACTCTGGTGGTCTCTTTGCTTCTGATTCCTTGTCAGTTCTCTAGTTACGTATATTTGGTTGACCATCAGTTGTTTTCACTTGGATGCCCCAGCTCATTCACAAGATGATACCACCTCCCCTATCCGACCCCCCGCCCAAAGCAGACCCTCTCCCACCCAACCTTTTTTTTTTTTTAAATATTTATTTATTATTGAGGCAGAAACAGAGCACGAGTGGGGGAGAGGCTGAGAGAGAGACACACAGAATCCAAAGCAGGCTTCAGGCTCCGAGCTGTCAGCACAGAGCCCCAGGCAGGGCTCGAACCCACGAACCGTGAGATCATGACCTGAACCGAAGTTGGACGCTTAACTGGCTGCTCACCCAGGCAACCCCCTCTCCCACCCAACCTTACTGTCATGGCGAGGGCATCACTCTAGTTCAGTGGAGAAAAGAATTTAATTTAGGAAAGTGGGTGCTTATATCACTAGAAGAATACAAAAGTAACAAAGTTATATGGATACAAGTAGGTGGGTGGGGACTCAGAGTCCAGAAAAGACAGAGCAGAAACTCAGATAAAGGTCTGAAGATTCAAGTGCATGACTGCAGTCCCTACAGGGGACTTAATAAAGTCAAATTAGGATTTGAAGGGTATGCTGATTTTCACTTATCATAAGCTTTTTTAAGATCAAGGATCCAAAGGGTGAACGTGACCTGAGGATATTAAACGCATTTTATTTTACATGAAAGCCACGATTTTATATTTCGTTTTTAAAGAAATCACATCAAGGGGGTTTACTTTGCCACTTGCCTTTTCCTCACTTCCTCCCTCCCTCCCTCCCTCCTTCCCTTCCCTTCCCTTTTACCACAGAAGTTGATTGCTTCCTCCTCCTCTAACCTGTGAGAAAACTCTGATTTTTAAAGTTGTTTCCCTTGGATAGTCTACAACAGGGCTCAGCAAACTCCAATGTACAGGCCAAATCCATCTCCTAGCCTGTTTTTTAAATAAAGTTTTATTGGAACACAGCTGTAATCATTTGTGCACCGTCTGCAGCTGCTGTGGTAAAGACGAGTGGTTTCCACAGAGACTGTGTATGTCCTTCCCTTTGCAGAAAAAGTTTGCCAACCCCTGAGCCACATATTACGGACGAATTCTTTTTTCCATTATAAATATGTTTTCTGTCTGTTTGAAACATGGAGCTGAAGGCTTACAGAATCCAGACTAATACTTTGGGACTCTATTGTATCCCCCCAACTTCCCAAATTATCATTGGAGAGACTCAACTTGAATGGACACAACCCTATCAAACCCAAGCAAAGCTTCAAGAAAGAGACCAAGTGCATCTCAGGCAGCCAGTTTCCTCACAAAAGAGGAACTGTGGCTCACAGAATGAAAGAGCGTCACACACAGTGGATACAGATATTCTCCGTGAAGCTGCGGTTCTTCCTTAATTGTGGAGAAATTGTATGGATAAGTGTGTATTTTGAAAATAAAAACAGCTACAATAACAAACCTTTCTTTCTCTGAAAAAAAAAATTGGACCTTTTCTCTTAACTGATTCATCCTTCCCATAAAATTCATCCCGTTTTCCTCTGTAAGGAAATCAAGTCTGATAATCCCAAAGGGTCACAGAAAGACTTTAGTTTGTGATATGATTTCTATGCCCTGAGGTGAAGAAATAGCAACTTTAAAAAGCACTTAAGCTCATGGCCAAATATCATATCCCTGGATTCTAGTAATTTTCTCTCTGAGTTTTGACATTTTAAAACCAGGCTCATCACCTCACACCCATTAGGAGGGCTATTATCAAAAAAAAAAAAAAAGAGAGAGAGAGAGAGAAAAGAGGAAGGGGCACCTGGGTGGCTCAGTTGGTTAAGCGTGTGACTCTTGACTTTGGCTCAGGTCATGATCTCACAGTTCGTGAGTTTGAGCCCCACATTGGGCTCTGTGCTGACAACACAAAGCCTGCTTGCTATTCTCTGTCTTCCTATCTCATTGCCCCTCCCCTGCTTGCACACTCTCTCTAAATAAATATATTTTTTTTAACATGGAGAAATTGAAACTCTTGTGTGCCGTTGGTGGGAATGTAAGATCGTGTAGCCAATGTGGAAAACAATACAGCGGTTCTTCAAGAAATTAAAAGTAAAATAAGCATGTGATCCAGTGATTACACTTCTGGCATAGATCCAAAAGAATTGAAGCAGGATCTCAAGGAGCTATTTGTACTCCTATGTTCATAGCACTGGTCACAGTAGCCACGGGGTGGAAGCATCCTAAGTGTCCATGAGAAGATGATTGGATAAAGAAAATGTGGGGGAGGGGGGAGGGGACGCCTGGGTGGCTCAGTTGGTTGAGCGTCCAACTTTGGCTCAGGTCATGATCTCACTGCTCTTGAGTTCAAGCCCCCCATTGGGCTCTGTGCTGACAGCTCAGAGCCTGGAGCCTGCTTTGGACTCTGTCTCTCTCTCTCTGCCCCTCCTTCCCCCACTCACATGTGCTTTCTCGCTCTTTGTCAAATGTAAAATAAAACATTAAAAACAAAGAAAATGTGGTATATCCATACAATGGAATATTATTCAGCCTTTAAAAGGAAGGAAGTTATTTTGTCACATTTTACAACATAGATGAACCTTGATGACACCATGCTAAGTAAGTCACAAAAAAAGATGAATATGATGTGATTCTATTTATATGAGATACACAGACTAGTCAGATTCATAGAGAAAGTAGAATGGTGGTTGCCAGGGGCTGGGGGCAGGGAGGAATGAGGGATTGTTTAATGGCTATAGAATTTCAGTTGTATAAGATGAAGAAGGTTCTGGAAATCTGTTGCACAACAATGTCAATATACTTAACACTACTGAACTGTACACTTAGAGGTGGCAGAGATACTATATTTTATATTGTGTGTATTATACTGCAGGGTTTGGTTTTGTTTTTTTGTTTTTTTGTTTTTGTTTACTTTTAAGGGAGAAGGAGAGAGATAGAACATGAGCAGGGGAGGGGCAGAGCAAGAGGGAGACACAGAATCGGAAGCAGGCTCCAGGCTCTGAGCTGTCAGCACACAGCCCGATGTGGGGCTCGAACCCATGAACTATGAGATTATGACCTGAGCCGAAGTAGGAGGCTTAACCGACTGAGCCACCAGGTGCCCATCTCCACTTTTTAAAGATGTGAAGCTGATGGCATCACTGAGCTCATAGCTTTGAGACATCATATGACAGAGTCCAGACAGTTTCTATTCAGATTCCATCTTCATGGTTTCACAGCAATTCGTTTATTTAGTTAGCTCTGTCAGATGACAGCATATCTTAATAAGGAAAAGAAATCAAATCCAGTTGATCGATCTGTTTTCATCTCTTGTTCCTGTAATATTGCATAGGCACATCCTTGGGCAAGATTTTTTATTAACCTGATGATGAGGTTAGCACGGCCCTGTTTGTAGGTTTGCCAGGAAGGAAGACAGTGGGTTGATATTGACATTTGCCTTTGAACATCACTGAGATCGGCTGTGTTCTCATCAGTGCCTACAGCCATACTCATCCTTCACTCATTCAAGCTATGATGGTACCAGAAAAATCAGAATTTTCATTCTCTGTCGCTGCCTCAACCTTTGCTCGTATACATCCATCCCTGGGACTCAATCTCAGGGATTGGGAAACAGCCAGACAGGCTTATGGAACAGAGTTCCCTTGGTGATGTCATAAACAGTCTTAAGCAAATGAAAGAAAGCGAATTCTGCCAGTTGTATTTGTGAATTCAGGATTGTACATTTGTCAGCTTCTTCTGCTCAGGCTATAATTATTTCAGAAGAAGTACAGAAATGCCCACCAGAACCAGAACTCAGAAGTGGCAGTCACGAAAGACAGAGAAGGCTGAGCATTCATTTAAGAAAGCAACGTGCTACCCACAATGTCTCCCTGGCTTGTTACAGCTGTGAGGACAGATGGCGTTCCGTAAGAACAAGCAATGCCTCAAGGAAAGCTTTGAGTGACTTCCTTCTAGAACTTTCTTCTAGACTTCTCTGTTGCATATGTTAATGAAATTCCTTCTTTTTGTGGCAGTTTTACTTTTCAAGTTTTCCAATTGCTGTTAGGACAGATGTGTGACTTATCAACCCTGTATTTAAATATTCTGGGATTTTTTTTTCAAGGATAATATCCAGGCCTTAATGGATTGATTTTTTCCCCCTAAAAATTAATAGTAAAAATGAATGATAATTTACTTCTCTTTGAAAATAATGATGGGGTGGGGGGGAACCTGGATCGCTCAGTCAATTAAAGGTCTGACTCTTTGTTTCGGCTCAGGTCATGATCTCACAGTTTCGTGGGTTCAAGCCCCGCGTTGGGCTCTGTGCTCACTCTGTGGAGCCTGCTTGAGATTCTCTCTCTGCCCCTTCCCCAATCATGTTGCCTCTGTCTCTTTCAAAAAAAAAAATGAAAATAATGGATATTTGGCCATATTAGTTTTTTTGGGTTTTTTAAAAAATCTATTTTATTGTCAAGTTGGTTTCCATATAACACCCAGTGCTCATCCCAACAAGTGCCCTCCTCCAGCCCATCACCCATTTTCCCCTCTCCCCCACCCCCATCAATCCTCAGTTTGTTCTCTGTATTCAAGAGTCTCTTATGGTTTCCCTCCCTCCCTCCTCTTAACTATTTTTTCTCCCCTTCTCCTCCCCTGTGGTCCTCTGTTAAGTTTCTCCTGTTCCACATATGAGTGAAAACAAATGGTATCTTCCCTTCTCTGCCTGACTTACTTCACTCAGCATAACACCCTTGAGTTCCATCCATGATGCTACCCATGGGCAGATTTCATTCTTTCTCGTTGCCATGTAGTGTTCCATTATATAGATAAACCACATCTTCTTGATCCATTCGTCCATTGATGGACATTTAGGCTCTAGGAAATCATGGCCATATTGTTTTTATCATTAGTTGGCAAGTGCTTGCATGAAGTCTAGGCAAACCCAGTCCCTGTTTGTGGATGAAACTTCCCATCATGCGAGATGGGAGGCAGAAATGAAGAAATGTCTTGTAGGCAGAATAGGGGGGGACATTCCTAAATTGCTTGAACTTCTTCTTAGATTTGGACGGTTTTGTTATTTAATTACAAGCAGTTATTATGTGCTGCTTCTTCATGAGCATTTCTGTTCTGCTTTGGTGTAAAAGTCTGGATGTAGCTCGATATTTCAATATATGCATCAAAATCCATGGGGCATATCTGCATGTTTCCTTCCTAAATAATTCTCTCCACCTCAAGTGACTGATAAGTACCTGAGCAGATACACACCTTCCTAAGCCTGCATACTCATCTAAAGGTGTGAAATTATAAATTTACATGTGACTCTGTACTTCCTCCAGCCAGTTTGACTTTTTCCTGAGGTAGAGAGTGGTGATAATCACAGTCACATGGTTTATGAATTTTGTGTGCAGGACAGTGTGCTTGGTCTTTGAATGTGAAACCTCATTCAATAAGTAAATCACTGCTGGACTTAACAAGACAATTTCAGAAATGATTGTAGTTTACAAACTATAGAATCCTGCCCAGGACATAGGAAAAATTATATCTTTAGTTTCTCTGTATATACACGAGAGCCCATCTGTATAAGTTTGTTCATTGGTAGATAACGCTGGACAAATTAGGAGGCATATTCCAAGCTTTTAATGACATAGATGGGCGGTATTATGTCATGTTTAAGTGTTCACCCACTGGAATCACATGGCCTGGGTTCGAGTCTGGATTTGCACTTTTGGGCACATCAGGTAACATTGTGCTCTTCTGCAAAATGGAGGTGATAGTACCAACCTTGTAGAGTTGTGTTGAGATTTACTAAAAGTAGTACATGGAAAACGAGTAGCTCCTAATGCAGAGTAAGCGTTACCATGGCAATGGAAGGGCGGCGTCTGAAAGGTTTCAAGCAACTTATCTGTCTGAGTAGATATCTGACATCACTATGCATGGTTATGATTTTTTAAATCTCTGCTCCCAATTATTAGCTGACTTTAGTTCTGACTGTAGGTATTAGGACAAATAAAAACTCCCGATCTACTGTTGTCTTTCTCTGATTTTGATGTACGGCCTTAAAGCCTAAATTGTCTTAATTCTGCCTTCTAAAGACTTCACTGAAGCAAGGTTGACGCGACCACGGGTAGAAAAAGAAGCAGAGAAGCAGGCAAGCTTATTTCCATTAAGTTGGCACCGCAACACACGTTGAACAAGGGCCCTCTTATCCGTTAGGTAACAGGTGGTAGCTGGAATATTCACCTGTTCTGGGCAGGATTTCAGATTTCCATTCTTCAGGGCCTTGGGCAGTACACGTCTATCATAAAGCAATCAATAATAATTAGGTGTCTGGAATGAAATAGAGTGTAGCACTATGCTGCCTACATCTGGAAGGAAAAACTCACATGACTAACTCTAAATCTATGAATTTTCTTTCTATTACAGGGCAGGGGCGGCGGGTAGAGATAGAGGCAGCAGAGAACACAATTGAAATGTGAATTGGGGCTTGGTACACAATCACACACAAAAGTGAGGTGTGATGACACACTTTCCTACAAGTAATGGAAGCAAGCCCCCAAAGCACCGAACCTGTATTTCTGACATAAACACTTTTGTCACCTTGCGTTCTCTATGACCGTCGGGCCACCTGTTCCACATTTAATAAAACTGTCATAATAGGTGATATGTAGGTGAAAGGACAAAGGGAAAATTGTAAATGAGGCTTCACGTAAACTGTTTTTCAGATCGTGCAGTTTACTAAGCCATGCTCTAGCGTGGTCCAGACACAGGGCGCCAATAAATGGACAAAGGAATTATTTCTTGTGTGTCTCCTCTCCCAGATCTCAGAAGAGAAAACTGATACTTTGTGAGAATTTGATTGGGGCTTATGCAGACTGGGGCTTAAAGGGCTAGACCACGGAAGCTTTCCTTCGCGTGCTCCCCAGAGCGCGGAGCCTGATCCTTGTAAAATTACTTCCCCTAAGTTGCTTCTTCGTTGTCACTGTCATGGCAAGAGCAGTGCGTCCTGCTTTCCAAATTCAGAATCCTTCCCTCTGCAGAATTACCTAAAACTTTGTGCTCACTTTCTGGCCCCCGAAACAGCCCGCCGCCTGGAGATTTGCAAGCATGAAGAATAGCATGTCCAGTCTCTCATCTGGCCTATTGGAAGAAATGACCAGGAAAGGAATTGCAGCTTTTATTGCCTTATAATAACCACCCATCCTTCCATTTGTAGGAGAGAGTCTGCTGGCCAGCTGCATAATTTCATTATATGGCGGCTGTGTTTTTTATTCCCCTTCAGAGACCACTGCCGCTGTACAAAGAGAAGCAGAGTTAGAGAGAATGTCCTTTCATTGGGTTTTTTTTTTTCTTATTTCATAGGTCCATGTTTGTTGGTTGGTTGGTTGATTTATTTATTTATCTATTTATTTGTTTTATTTAAATCCAAGCTAGTTAACACATAGTGTCGTAATGGTGCCAGGAGTAGAATTTAGTGATTCGTCTCTTACATAGAACACACAGTGCTTATCCTGACAAGTGCCCTTGCCCATCCCCCACCTAGCCATCCCCCCCCACCCCCCCCGNAGCCGGTTATAAAGCAAACCCCATATAACCACTGCCCACGTCAGAAAAAATACCAACAACCCGTGTAAGCTCCTTGATGTGGTTTTTTTTTTTTTTTAATTTTTTAAAATTTATTTTGAGAGAGGGGAGAGCAAGAGCATGAGTGGTGGAGGGACAGAGAGAGGGAGAGAGTGAATCCTAAGGAGGCTTCTTGCTGTCAACACAGCCTGACACGGGGCTCCATGTCACAGACCTGCATCTCACGTGACCTGAGCCGAAATCAAGAGTCNAGGACGCTCAACCGACTGAGCCACCCAGGCTTCCCTTGATGTGCCTTTCTGATTGTAGTCCTGCCCCCCATCGAAGGTAGACACTGCCTTGATTTTTATTGTGATTCTATCCTTGCTGGTATTGTAGCAGGATTCTCACCCAGAGAGTCGTGACACCAAGGCTTTTCTTTATTCCTGCCGGCACCGCTCCATTGGGTTCATACCTAAAGAACTGAGCCCCGAAAAGCCTTATGGTGTTGTTTTTTTTTTTTTTTAAATATATTTTCTACTTCTTTGTCTCCCGTATATGGTAACACACACAAACATGCAGTCTGAGTAAGTAGTCTCATGTTACAAGGTCATGAGGGATGTTGTCACATACGCGCATAGCCAGGTTACCTTGAAGGTGTTTTTCTCCTTTTTTTTTTCTTTTCCCCTGAGGGAGGGGACCCTACACAGTATTTGTAGATTTTAAGGTTAGAAATGCAGCTCAAAAGCATATATTTAGTTCTGTTTTTTATTTTTTATTATTATTATTTTTTAATGTTTTATTTATTTCTGGGAGAGAGAGAGAGACAGCGNGTAGAGCCTGATGCGAGACTCAAACTCACAAACTGTGAGATCGTGACCTGGGCTGAAGTCTGACACTTCACCGACGGAGCCACCCAGGCGCCCCTGTCTTGTTCTTTTTACTCAGCATTACTGCAAAGGTTCATTCGTTTTGTGTGTTCACATTTTATTTTGAAAATTTTAATACCTAAGAAATATCAAGAGAGTTCTATAATGATATTGTATAGTTGTTTAGTTATCACCTGACAGTTGCTGAGATCTGGCCATATTTGTTGCTTTGTTTCCCCCTGAAGTATTTTAAAGTTAATTACAGACATTTCTAATCACACATCTCTAAAAACTAAGGGAAAAGACCTATATAATCACAGGGCCCTTATAAATTCCCTAATACCTGATGCCCAGTCCACGTTTGTGTTTTCCCGACTGACCCCAAAACACTTTTATGGCTGGTTTGCTCAAACCAAGATCCAATCAAGATCCAGGAAGAATGTAGTTTTAACAGCCCAACTTATAGCTTAAAATGAGCCTGTGATCCTGGCTTTTCCCATACCCTCAATCAGTGGCTAGAGCTCTCCTGGGACCTGTCCGCAGCCACGTCGCCCATAGGAAAGAGGAAAACGAATCACCTCATCTCTGCTAATGACAGGGACCTACTCTTCTGTGTGACTCCAGAGGAAATTACGCTGTCTGAATTACTGTCGGAAAGAATCGCCTAATATCAATTATGTCAAAGCCAAAATTGTTATTTGGGGCAGATACTCTGTGGTACTGGTCTGTTCAAGGTTAAAAAAAAAAACTAATTTTCTTTAACTTGGGAATGGATGGGCAGTCAGCCCATCCAGGGAGCTCACTGGAATGCCCCTCCGTTCCCTACCAGGACCCCCAGAGGACAGGTAGTTGGCTGACTGGTCCCTTTGCTCGGTCAATCACGTCTTGCTTGTTTGGTATTGCAGGGCTTTGGGTTTGGAGTTGTGTTTGATTCATTTGCCATAAAGCTCTTTATGAAGGAGCTTGGCCCTCTGTGTCCCTGACGAGGTAAGAAGGCTGACGTCCCTGGCTCCTTGTTACAAAAGAACACCACATTTGCTCCCTGCGATCTGGTATGTATTTAGACCAGTATTTCCCAGAAGGTTTTCCTCAGAACAAAAGTCCCAAAATGCCCCATAAAAGGATCACCTTGTCAGATGAATTTGGGAGAAACGCCGGGTTAAACAGAGTTAAGCCGTTTCTTTATTGTAGGTCTTTTGTGCTAATGAACGCTGTGATTCCCCCGTGGTACCTGGCGTTTCCCCCAAACTGTCGTCCTCAGAATCCTTTCCTCGGAGCATCTCTGGGAGATGCTGTTCTGCAGAACAGACTTTAGAAAGTGCTGATTTGGAGGACTTGGATGGAATCACAAACAACAATCAGTAAACAGTTTCATCTACCCCATGGGCCACGAAGACTTCATCCAAGCTAGTTACACACCATTGCACGAAAACAGTGGCCGGGCTACCATGTTGGAAATGAGTAACTCTGCTCATGGCCCCTCCACTCGGACTTCTGTGGAAGTTTGTACTGGAACAGTGCGGAAATCCAGATCTGTGCGTGTGACAAGGACAATTATACCTTAGAATCTGTTTATCTTTTAGATGGAATTTCCACACGGTTTGGATTTTTAGGGGGGAAAGAAAGTTCTGAACTGGTCAGCCTCTCTGGTTTTGAGGATCTCTTGATCTTAACAGCCATTTTTTAAAATTTCATTTTGAATTCAGTAAGCTTTCAAGATGATCAAGTGATCAAATCTTCTTGCCCAGTTATACACATTTGGCAAAAGTGTTTGGATACTCATAGGGTTCAAGGACCTTTGTTAGTAAGAGGCACAGTATCTGGTGATCCTACCATTTTGCTTCTAGAGTAACATGACGTCTTGAATATGTTGGTCAGACCATTCTGTTTGAAACTAGACATTTATAGGTGCATTTGCTTCCACTTTTTCTTCGTTTTCACGATACCATTTAGATCAACAACCCCATTGCTTTTCTCATTAATTTTCCTAATTTTTCTCATTAATTTTTACCTTCCTAAAAAGCTGGCATTTGCCATCTGGTTTTTCAAAATGGAAGGTCTCCAGGTTTATTCTACTTTTTCACATTCTTCCCCCCGCCCCCCCACCTTTCTCTCCTTTTATCCATTGTACATATAAATTTATTTTGAAACAGAGTCTTTTTTAAAAAATGAGAGCATTTTATGTGGAGATAGATATGGATTGATTATGTTGTGCTGGGTTTCCTAAGCTATAGTCGTTGCACTATATTAATAATCCTCATTCTTCTTAAGTCTGATAGGAAGTAGAGGTCTGTTCTAGTCTCTTGAGGTTCATTCCGTTTGTCACTTGGAGATTTCTAGATGAAATTCACATTCACTGGCATTGTATAATTTCAAAGGGATAAAAGCCACTGATTTTATTTACAAGTTGACTCTTTTAACAACCAAAGAAAGGTATGAGACTCTGCAGTGAGCTACTGCAAATTTCATCATTGCTCGATTGTTTTTCCCACTTGAAATTTCTAGCTCCTCCAGAATGTAATTTACAGGCAGCTGACCAGAGAATTCAAGAAAGATGAATTATCCTAGAGGACAATCTGAACAAGTCCCTGCCTTGGGACTCTGAGGAGACCCAAATAATCTGGTCCAGCATCAATATTGCTTGCCCACCACTGGCCATGCTTTCTCTCTCTCTCTCTCTCTCTCTCTCTCTTTTAAATAAATAAAAAAACACCAGTACTTAAAAGTTATGAAACTTAATCTTCCCTCGGTACTGGGGGCACATAAAGGAAGCACTGCCTGGAAATTGTACATCTGGTGATGTGTTCTAGAAGACTCTTCCATGTTCACATGCGTGCCAGAAAAAATTCGTTTACGGTACCAATGTTTGTGTGCCCCAAATTTGAAACGACTTAAATTTCCTTCGGTTGCAGATGGGTAAGTAAATTATGGTACTTGAGTCATTCGGAGAGAACAAGGCACTTCTGTGTGTACTGATGGGGAGGTCTCTAAAACATATTGATAAATGAGAGGGAAGGAAGAGTTGTAAAATAATATGAGCAGAACGATCTCGTTTCTGTTTTTAAAAACTATGTTTATAAATGGGGGGAGGAGTGTGTGAGAAGGAGGGAGGAAAGAAAAGGAGACAGGACAGATTTGAGTTGTATCCAAGAAAGGAGGGGCGGTGAAAAAAGAACTCTCTTTTCGCTCCATTTCTTCAATTATTTACAGTGAAAATATGTGTGTAAGTGAAGAAACAAAAGCATATGCAATAAAACCTTGGTTTGTGAGCATAATCCATTCTGGAAACATGCTTGTCATCCAAAGCACGTGTTTATCAAACCAATTTCCCCATAAGAAATAATGGAAGCTCAGATGATTCGTTCCACAACCCAAAAATATTCATATAAAAATGATCACAATACTGTATTATGATAGAAAGTCATAGAGAAAATACAAAATATAAAGAAAAATAAATTAACCTGCACTTATCGTTGAAAACCATCCTGGTGGGTGTGAGGGAGACAGGAGAGAGAAGAGGTATTGTGTAGGACGACTTTCACCATCAGTCACAGAATCACTGCTGTCTTTTGGCTCAATGGGATCTTTTTCTTTTCGTACAACTTTAACAAGAAAACTATCCACTGACCTAGAATGAAGGAAAGCTTATTCCTAAGCAGCCTCTTGTATGGAAAAGCAAAGGACTGTCCACAGGTGCTTTGAAGTGACAAAAATAAACTAGTGCCAGTTGTAGGAACCTTCCATCATTCTGAAAAATCACTTGATTTTTGCCAAATGCTGTGGCCTGAGGCTAAGCATCTGAGCATGGGAGACAATCACCCACAATTCCACAGTGAGAGAGAGAGAGAAGAACCACTGGCTCAGTTGTGATCATGTGATGTTCTGCGTCATATACTACTCGTATTGCAAGACATCGCTCGTTTATCAGGTTAAAATTTATTAGAAATGTTTGTCACCTTGCAGAACCTCGCAGAACAAGTTACTCGCAATCCAGTATTTTCCTGTATATGTGTGTGAGCACACATGCACAAAATAGTTATTTTTAACACATTTTTCCAATCTGGACATTCACTAGGGAGAGCAAGTCCACCCAAGATGTCTGTTTTAAGTTCATCGAATGTCGGGTAATCATGGAATCCCGGGCTTAGTGCGTACCTGTGTGGATAGGGAGGCTGGGAGAGTAGAGGGGTGGGTTGGGGGGGGTGTGCTGGGGAGCCGGCTTCCAGTAACTACGGCACAGACCCCAGCACTGGCTGGGAAGCAGAGCTCACCAGAGCACTTGGACTGGAACAACTCCATTGTTAGGGTCGGTCTCTGGGCTTCAGTGGAATTTACTGCCAAGGGTTAGTTCTTCACCAGGCTCTGCATTTCTAAAGCATTTGCTCAAATGGGAGCAGATTCAGAACAAGAGGCTGGAGTATAAAGCTGTGGACAATATCCCTAGTTTACAAACCAGAGCAAGGATAGGTGTGGTGTTTTGTTTTGGTTTTTGCTTTATTTATTTTGAGAGAGAGAGTGTGTGAGAGCATGAGGAGGGGAGATGCAGAGAGAGAGAGAGAGAGAGAGAGAGAGAGAATCCCAAGCAGGCTCTGTGCTATCAGCGCAGAGCCTCATGTGGGGCTCAAACTCATGAACCCGTGAGATCATGACCTGAGTTGGAATCAAGTGTCGGGCACTCAACCGACTGAGCCCCCCAGCCGCCCCAGGATAGGTGTGTTTTAAGATGTAGTTTGTTATTGTTATTTGAGGTGTGGTGAGGGAAACAGGTCAGGATGCTGCTGCCACTGAAAATATGGTCTGTTACACTCACAGAGCCCAAGAGAAAGGGCCATGCCATGGGGGGCCATGTGGGAAAGCACCAGGCTGGGACAGGAGGCGAGCCTTTGGTGTGTTTCCCATAGGAAAGAACGGTCAGCATAATAAGCAAGCTTATTTGGCTGGTTTGAATAATGTCAGCAGGCTCTGGGCCATGGGGACTGTCTCCAGTTGTCTGGTACCAGGCCCTGGGGTGATTAGGGCAGGGGGAAGTAACCTGTGGAGTAAGAACCCCATAAAGGAGGTAGTTGGGGGTGTAGGCTCTGGGTTGGTTGGTTTGCAGGTGGAAAGTATGTTCACGGGCTAGTCAGATACTGTCTGTTGGAGTTGGCCTGTCCTGGAAGAGACTTCTTTCTGTGTATTTGGATCTACTCAATGGACTCTTTGTCGGTAACTTCGCCCTTTCCCTCTTCAGGCTGTCTCTTTGGTTAGGTGCAGGATTTTAGCCCTGACGTCCCTGTGCTGGTCTTTGTGTGTTCGCTGGCTTATGCGATTTTGGTTTTGATGTTTCACTCGCCACAGGACCACCTCGAAAGCCTTTCACAGTGTCATGCACTTATGGTAGCCCAGAAAATTGCTTTTTTCTTCAGATCCACGGAGTTGCGTTGCCACTGTCTGAGCTGAATTTTCATTTTGTAGGGGCGGGATTAAATGCCTGCTTTTTCTATTTCAGGTCTATTGGTTNTGTTGCCACTGTCTGAGCTGAATTTTCATTTTTTTTTCTTTTTTCTTTTTTTTTTTTTTTAATGTTTTATTTCTAGCAGAGAGAGAGAGAGAGAAGGAGACACAGAATCCGAAGCAGGCTCCAGGCTCTGAGCTAGCAGTCAGCACAGAGCCGGACGCGGGGCTCGAACCCACGAACCGCGAGATCATGACCTGAGCGAAAGTCGGATGCTTAACCGACTAAGCCACCCAGGTGCCCCTGAATTTTCATTTTGTAGGGGCGGGATTAAATGCCTGCTTTTTCTATTTCAGGTCTATTGGTTAGAGCTTTAGAAAAATGTTTTTAGAAGTTTACCTTTAAAAATTTTTTTTTGGGAGAGACAGAGCGCAAGTCGGGGAGGAGCAGAGAGAGAGAGAGAAGGAGACACAGAATCCGAAGCAGGCTCCAGGCTCTGAGCTGTCAGCACAGAGACCAACACGGAACTCAAACTCAAGAACAGCAACATCATGACCTGAGTCAAAGTTGCATGACCTTAACCAACTGAACCACCCTCCCAGGTGCCCCCTGAGCAAGTTAATTTTGCTGGGACTCACTTTCCAGAGGAACCTACTTCAGAGGATTGTGGTGGGGATTAATTTCAATAACATAATCTGCCACCTTTCTCAAAATGATCCGTATATCTCCTGTGTGCACAGGAAATGGACGAAGTCAAAGGATAAATAAGCCATCTCTTGCCAGAATGTCAATTAAACTTGGAAACTGGTTGGGGAGGGGAGGGGGATGTATTATTTAAATAAGAGCAGATCTTATTCTTTCTCATTGCCATGTAGTAGTCCATTGTTTAGATGAACCACATCTTCTTGATTCATTTGTCCATTGATGGACACTTACGGTCTTTCCATGTTTTAGCTATTGTTGAGAATGCTGCTATGAACATGGGGTATACATGTGTCCCTATGCATCAACACTCCTGTATCCCTTGGGTGTCTGTAGCAACATGGATGGAACTTGAGGGTGTTATGCTGAGTGAAATAAGTCAGGCAGATAAGGACAAATATCATATGTTTGCACATATAGGATTAAGAGGAACTTAACAGAGGACCGTGGGGAAGAAGAAGGGGGGAAATAGTGGGGGAGAGGGAAGGAAGCAAACCATGAGAGACTCTTGAATGCTGACAAAAACTGAGAACTGATGGATGTGGGGGGGAGTGGGGATGGGCATGGAGGAGGGCACTTGTGGGGATGAGCACTGGGTGTTATATGGAAACCAACTTGACAATAAACTATTTATAAAAAAAATAAATAAGAGCAGATCTGTTATGTGAGTTCCACCTTAGTTCTTAGGGACAAACTCAGTATTGTAAAGAAATGGCACATTTGGGACAGACAGCTTCAGTCGTGCCCTCAGAGCCGAAGCATTCCTGCTTTGCCATTAGGAGTGTTTCTGTGAAAAGTGTGAGAAGCACTGAAAAGAGTCCACCATAGCCCATGCCGGGATAGCACAGTCTCAGTTAACATCCCATCATGGCCAACATTGGGATTGGCATCTTCCCTACTAACCTGCTTCTCATCCTGGGCCCCCGCCCCAACCTGAGTACTTGACACCAGCGGCCATTCAGCTGTACGAGTCAGGAACCAAGCAGTCGCCCCTGACCCCTCTCTTTCCTTCACATCCTTAACTTGATGCCAAGGCAACGTTGCCACCTTCCCATGACTTGAATGCAGCCTTTGCCTACATCTCCGTCACCAGCATTTTGGTCCGAGTGACCATCGTGTCCTACCTAGACAAGGTAATGCACTAGAACTCCAACTCATTCTCCATGTTGATGGGGGGCATTGATCTTTCAGATACTCAACTCTGACCGTTTATTCCCATTGCCCTTAGAATAACGTGGTCCATGAGGCTTTGTGTGGCCCAGCACCCTCCCGCCACCTCCCTGCAGCCCTCTGTCTACATCTCGAGTCCTCCTCCACCTGGGGGCCGCAGTGCTTTCTCTTCACCAGTGGTCACATGGTTCCTCTGTCGGGGGCCAGTGCCCGGCTTCCTGTGTGTCTGGAGTGTTTCCTTCAGCCCCTACCTGACTGCCCTTTTTCAAGATAATATATATATTCACCTTTCAAATTAAGCTCGTGGGCCTCTTCCTCAGTAAAGCCTCTTCTCATGGCCCAGTAAGGGAGGTTACTGATCACACGTCTGGCAGAACGTGTCCCTTTCTTTAAACAGGCCTTCCCTCCATTTGTAACCATACGTTAGGTGATATTATTTGATGACCGTCTAAACCATGTCTTAGTCTGTCGACTCAGTGAGGGTAAGGACTGTCCCTTCGGTCACCATCATCTCCAGCCCCTGGCAGAGTGCCTTTCACCTTGGGCAGGGGTCTGTCGTCCTTGAATGAGCGCGGTGTGACAGCCGAGGTCTGCGTGGCTACGTGGTAGGCCTGGGCGCAACCACATTCTACTGAAACTTGCTGTCTCCGCCCGCCAAGCCCATGGCTTTGCCCACCTTGATGCCGATACTTCCTTTAATGCTGGGCGCCAGGTCCTTCCGCTGGTCTCTGGTTTTGAAACCCCCTGGGAAGCTTCCTTCTGTGGAAAAGGAATCTGTCCAATTTGTGGCTCAGTACAGGACGGGCAAGGCACCTCTCTCTGTGCCTTCTGTGTGGCCTCACGCCACCCAAAGGATCTGTTCACAAAGTCCTTGCTTTAAAACCCTCCTCCCCTCGGCCTATCCAGTCTTCTCCACTATCCCAGCAAAAGCGGGCAGAACTTTCTAACCTAAGCGCATGCCGTTAGTGCTCTCTTTACTGGGGGTTGCTCTTGGGCACAGAGAACATGTCTGCTCTCCTGCCATCACACCATGTGATCTGATAGGAGCCCTAAAACTCCAGTGATTCCTACCCCCACCTTTATGGCTTGACCTTCATACAACCCTCCCGCCCTCGCTTCCGCGCGTATGTATTTCTATGTATCTGCGTTACGACTAACCAGTTCTCAGTAAGCTGTATGTGAGCGCAGCCTAACCTCGTATTTCTTTCCCGGTCTCCTACTGCTGAATTCATTAGACGTGAAGAGAGAGAATATTTTAAAAATAGTAAGTCCCAATGTATATAAAAAGGGATTTTCAACCTTGACATGACAGAATAACCCAGTGCGCTTTTTATTCCAGTATAGATCTCCAGGTCCCAGCCTNAGGCAGAACTTTCTAACCTAAGCGCATGCCGTTAGTGCTCTCTCTTTACTGGGGGTTGCTCTTGGGCACAGAGAACATGTCTGCTCTCCTGCCATCACACCATGTGATCTGATAGGAGCCCTAAAACTCCAGTGATTCCTACCCCCACCTTTATGGCTTGACCTTCATACAACCCTCCCGCCCTCGCTTCCGCGCGTATGTATTTCTATGTATCTGCGTTACGACTAACCAGTTCTCAGTAAGCTGTATGTGAGCGCAGCCTAACCTCGTATTTCTTTCCCGGTCTCCTACTGCTGAATTCATTAGACGTGAAGAGAGAGAATATTTTAAAAATAGTAAGTCCCAATGTATATAAAAAGGGATTTTCAACCTTGACATGACAGAATAACCCAGTGCGCTTTTTATTCCAGTATAGATCTCCAGGTCCCAGCCTGGACCTATTAAATCAGAGACGCTGGGGCCAGGGTATCCGTGTTCCTCAGACAGGCAGAGGGACTTGACCAAGGTTACGCAGCCAGTAGATAATAGCATCACAGTCCCCGTTTCCTTGCTTGCTTTCTAGTGCTGATTCATATTCCTTGGACTAAATTCTACTGAACTCTGTCTGTCATTAACCTGTATCGGAATTTGTCTGCATAAAAGTTCCCTTATTTTATAACTGCCCCCCCACCCACCAATAACCGTGTGTCCAAACGATGTGGACATTCTCAAGCTGACAAAAGCGAACAAAGTAACTTCTCACCCCCTTTCCCCACTGTTTACCCAAAAACAGAGATGTCAGCTGCTGGGGCGGCTCGCTTGCCTCTGTGGGCTCTGCTGACTTGCCCCCAACCTGCCCTTGAACCACAGGCCTGCCCTGTGGGCGGCCGCTCACTTTTCCACTCCTGGGCTCTGTTTACACTCGAATTACCCTCTCTCGTGCCCACTGATCCGAGAGAAACGCTCCCTCTCCCTCCTCCAGCCCCACCTGCTGGAGTATGGGGCTCAGATGAGCAGCTGGGTCACGGTCAACGTGCATTTCATAACCAGGCAGCTCACAGGTCTCTTGCTGCTTGCATTTGGAGCCTAAAAGAGGGGAGCAATGGGCATCTGTACTGTGGGGGTCCCCCACTACCTACCTCCATCTCTCAATCCAGAGAGCTTTGTGGGAGATATTTTTTTTAGTAGTTGGGAAGAAAAAAAAATCCTCAGTGACTTCTATATAAACCACATAATTTATTTAAAAAAAAAAAAAAGGAAAAAAGAAAAAAATTGCACCTACGAGGACCGGCCACCGGCAGGAAGATGCGCTGATAGAGGTTGAGCTGACCTTGAAGGTCGCATTTCTGACTTTGAATCCTGGCCCCTCTTTTCAGTAGTTCTGTGACTCTGACAAGTCGTTGAATTTCTCTGTGCAACAGATTATTCCGCCGTAAAGGGGGAAGAAATAAAATGAAATACCAGCGCCTGCCTCTTAATTAGTTTGAAGCTTGTTTTGAAGATTAAATGAAAAAATCTGTTGGAAATGCTTGTTCTCAGATCAAAAAATGTTCACAGATCTAAGTAACTTACATTAATAAAACGGTAACTTGAGGAAGCTTCTCCATATGTTACTTTTTAATACATATTAACATGTTTCCTCTGAAAAGCGTCTTTGTTACTGACTCACACCTGCTTCTCTGTGTTTTGCTCGTAGCTCTGGAAAGGAAAATATCAATGAGGCAAAGCAGAGAGGAGCTGATAAAACGAGGGGTTCTGAAGGAAATCTATGACAAAGGTAAGGGGAACTGGTCCCCTCTGCAGGGCCCAGAAAGGCACGCGTATTTCTTGAAGTTGGATTCTGTTTGCTGTATCACTTTATCAGGATTTGAACCTTTAAACTCCTGACAGTTCTGGAGAGAAAAGAGAATTTTGCAGACCGTGCCAAAGCTCTCAGGATTATATTAGCAGAGAGAAACCAAGCTCCCCTTTTCTCACCATTGGAACGAAACCACGGGATGCTGTGAAAAATGATGTGGCCGCAGGAATGATGTGGGTTCCTGGTTGGGAGCCTGTGGGCGTTCGAATGCACACAGCCGGGGTGAAGTTCATTGCTGGGGCTCTTTCGGGCACTAGGTCCCCAACACAAATGTTAAAACCCTCCAGGCATCTAGAATTTCCTTAACAGATTTTTTTTTACTGACAGTCTGTCTTCCCATAATAAAAGGCGTTGAAGTGGTGAAAATTAGAAACTGTGGCCGTACACATAAGATATTTTGAACGATAATATTGGCGGTAGTACAGATGCTCTGTGAATGTATCCACAAGTGTTTGTCAGTGAATACTGTGTGTCTTTGGCTTATTGAATGACTGTCTTTAAATATAGATGTATGCTGTGGTTCGCGCAGTATATTAAGTATTCTTTATTTTTTTAAGAGCTTTGCTGTGTTTTTAAATTTTTTAATATTTATTTTTGAGAGAGAAAGAGAGACAGAGTGTGAGCAGGGGAGGGGAAGAGAGAGAGAGGGAGACACAGAATCCGAAGCAGAATCCAGGCTCCAAGCTGTCAGCACAGAGCCCGAGGCGGGGTTCGAACTCATGAGCGTGAGATCATGACGTGAGCTGAGGTCTGATGCTTAACCAGATGAGCCACCCAGGCACCCCTAAGAGCTTTGATGTTTTTAATTAAGCTTTCTCTCCTTCTCCCCCCTGCTCCTCCTCTCTCTCCCTTCCCCCAACCCTTCCTCCCCTCTCCTTCTTCCTTCCACTATCCACGTTAAGACTCGCACTGAAATGACAAACTGTCATCTTCCAGTCTTGATACGGACATCACCAGTAATTGTTTCAAGTATGACTGTTTGGAGCTGGTGTTAAGTGGTGGGCCAGATTATTAAAGCACGTATTCTCCTCTAAAGAGGGATCCTGATCGTTCAGGCCACCCTGTACTTCTGCGCTCACCGTGTTTCTGTGAGTCTTCCGCAGGCCTGCCTTGTGTTCTAACATAAGAGCAGGTTGGGTTTCTCAGGCTGGGACTTCCCACTGATCGCACGGTGGTCAGCGACTCCCTATTCCCCGGGTACATTTCACCTCCTCCGTTCTGGTTATGGGACTTCCTGATGGCACCTTCAGGGACTTTTTTCTTACCACCAGTGGCCACCCTGAAAGGCTAGTAGGCAGTGCCCCACCCTGACCTAAGCTGCAGGGGGTGCTGGAAGTCGGGTGTGAAGTTGTGCTACTTGAGACTATCTTCTATAATTATCAGGCCCTCCCGGGGCCCAGAAATCCCTTTGGTGAGCCACTTGATCTTTCTTTCCACTGCTGGGTAAGGCCTTACTAAACTACAGCTCTTTGGATGATTAAGCTCCAGGGAAAAGGAAGCCACAACTTGGTCACTTTTCTCATATGTCTTGCTTTCTGTACAACACCCACCTCTCCCCCCACCCCCCCAGCCTCTCCTGCAGCGACCTTCAGTCTTCCTGCGTTTCTCCTTGTTACTCCCCGGCCAAGATGGCTGGAGTCTGAAGACGGGTAATGTGAGCATCCGCATAATAAGCATCTACTTGCTTAAATACTCCCTGCACATTTTAAGCCTGCTCAGATCTAGGGGCGCCTGGGTGGCTCAGTTGGTTAAGCGTCCGACTTTGGCTCAGGGTCACGATCTCACAGTTCGTGAGTTTGAGCCCCGCGTTGGGCTCTCTGCTGACAGCTCAGAGCCTGGAGCCTGCTTCGGTTTCTGTGTCTGCCTCTATCTCTCTCTCTCTCAAAAATAATCAATCATTAAGAAAAACATTTTTAAGCCTACTCAGATCCAATTTAATGACCCCTTCCCCTCCCTCCTACCTTCCCGTAACCCTTCTGTCTCTTACTGTTAACCTTTAGGAATACTCTCCAGAATGTATTTACAGCATGTACTACTCCCATCACAGCTGATAACTGGGTGAGGGTCACCATGGCCCAAGAAACTTCTGACTTAACCAAAGACGCCATAGGTTGTGAGAACAAAAGCCTCATTTTCTAGAGACAGAAATGGGGGTGCTGAGGCTGGGGCCTCCAGTGGTATTCCCATGCGCTTCGTTGGTGCGCTCGGTGGCTGGCGGTGGAGGAAGGGACCCGATTAGCCTGCACTTGTCGCCACAGCACCCCCACTCATTTGTCTGTGCGCTGTCACTCTCTGGACTTCCCCATTCAGTTGTTGGCTGGCTTTCCTTACCAGCATGGGCACTCCAGGAGAACACGGACCTCAGAGGCTTACCGCCAGGTCCCTCCCCGCCCCAGATAATGCTTGAGAGAGAGAAGGCTCGCAGCCGTGTTTATTGTTTGGATGAAGGGAACAGGAGGAGAAGAGAGGGACTAAAACTGGAAATCCTATCGCACGCAGAACATGCAGAAGTTTGTATTTGCTCTGGGTTTTTCTGATAATAAGTATCCATTTGGGTCGCTGTGGATTTGCGTCTTGTTGCCTTGGGTCCCATCAGCTGTTAGGAACATGGGCCCCGGCGTCAGATGGCTTGGGTTCCTTTCCCATTCCACTCCTGACCAGCTGTGCAGCCTTAGTCGAATTGCTTACCTTCTCTGGGCTTCTATCTGAATAGAATGAATGTGGGGATGAGGATTACATAAGATGGCACCCGTATGTTAGTTTGCGAGGGGGCTGGCGTAACAAAATGGCACCCACTGAGTGGCTTACGCGACAGGGATGTACTTCCTCACTGATCTGGAGACTGGAAGTCTGAGATCATGACATCAACAAGACTGATTTCTGGAGAGGTCTCTCTGCTTGGCTTGCAGATGACTGCCTTCGCACATGGCCTCTCCTCTGTGCCCACACACTCCTGGTTCCCCTCCTCCTCTTCTTTTTTAAAATGTTTTATTATTTTATTTATTTTTGAGAGAGAGAGAGAGAGAGAGAGCATGAGCAGGGGACAGAGAGGAAGAGACACAGAATCTGAAACAGTCTCTAGGCTCTGAGCTGTCAGCACAGAGTCTGACACGGGGCTTGAACTCACGAGCTGCAAGATCATGACCTGAACTAAAGTCAGATGCTTAGGTGACTGAGCCACCCAGGCGCCCCTCCCTTCCTCTTCTTAGAAGGACATCTGCCCTATCAGATTGGGCCCCACCCTATGACCTCACTGAACCCTAATTATCTCCTTATAGGCCCTTTCTCCAAATACAGTCGCATTGGCGGCTTAGGCTTCAACATATGAATTTGGGAGGTGAGGGTACCCAGTCTTGGCCATAACAACTTGTAGAATAAGCTACTGTCACCCCATAAATGCTCAAGAAATACCATTATTAGTGGTCATCGTCATCGTCCTTTATAGGTTTTGAGACCCTTTACATGCCTCACCCTTGGTCGGCAGGCCCAAGAGTTAGGAAGGAACATTGCTGCCCCCTTTTATCTAGAGGTGCAGGGTCTGCAAACCCTTCTTACCAGGTGGGGGTGCTGACACGAGACCCTTCGCCCCCCCCACACACACCTCTGCTTAGGTTTTCCTCTTCTCCTCCCCTTCTAGGACCTTATTTACCTTGTGAGAGCTGGGACCCTGGTGGGTAAAACACATAAAACCCTGTTGCCACGACCCAAGTGGACAGCAAGTGGCAAAGGGACTTTACTCATTTTCCAAGTTGTGTGTTTCCGAGAGGCATTTCGTGGACTTGGAGCAAGCCTTCCATATTGCCTGTGGTAATGCCTCGTTCTACGCCGCCTCCTGTGTTAGCAAGCACTGCTCACGACTCACTTGGCAGCACGACAGAGTCCTCCAGGGGTGCATGGACCCCGACAGCGGCCCGTTGGTTTATAATGACTGTGTCTGTCCATCCGGCCACAGGGCCAGCCTCTGTCCACACTGCGGCCATGCTCTGTCGGCATGAACTTGCTAATGCGGCGGAGAGCTGTTTATCCTTAGTTAGGGTGCTTTCCTCTTTCAACTTCTTTACGTTATTGATTTTGCTTAGCGATACCCCACTTGTTCGTAGAAAGTATAAAAGTAACCCGTGGGTATGTGAGATCTATCAGTATGCGGGCGGGGCGAACTCAGAATTGATGAGGTTTTATGACTTCACAGTTCTCAGAATTCTGTACATGTTGCTTAGCAAGTTAAAAATCCCAAACTGATGCATAAAAGGTCAAATCTGGCAAAATGAGACCTGGGGTGGAAGAGGGAAAAGTATCTCAAATGTCTACGAGGAGCAAGGTCAGGAATCTTCCATTTAGTGAAATGTGTTGGAGGTAAAGAGCATGAGGTAGTCAATGTCTTGGGTGGTTTTTTTCTTTATTGATTTCCATACAGAATCACATAATGTTAGAATCCAGAAGGAACTTTAGATAGAAGTGGGTTTTTTTTTTTAAGGTTTATTTATTTATTTTGAGAGAGTTTGAGTGTGTAGAAGCATAGGAGAGGCAGAGAGAGAGAGAATTCCAGGAATCCCACACAGGCTCGAGGCTCAGTGTGGAGCCCGATGCTGGGCTCCGTTCCACAATCAGAACTGTGAGACCATGACCTGAGCCAAAATCGAGAGTCAGATGCTTAACTGACTGAGCCACCCAGGTGCCCCTACATAGAAGTGTGGGTTTTTTTTTAAATGTTTTTAATTTATTTTTGAGACAGTGCAGGCAGAGTAGACACAGAGTCACGGGGGCAGAGGATCTGAAGCGGGCTCTGTGCTGACAGCAGTGAACCTGATGTGTGGCTTGAACTCATGAACTGTGAGATCATGACCTCAGCTGAAGTTAGATGCTCACCCAGCGGAACCACCCAGGCGCCCCTACATAGAAGTTCAAATCAGAGAAACTGGTTTATTCTCTGGGTATATTGAGAAGGGAGGACACTTGGAAAACTACTTATACAGTTAATTTTTAGTTGTTACCCATGGTGTAGTAGGGATGTGGAATCATAAATTCTTTTTCTCCCATTTTCCAAAATTTCCACAGTATGCATGCAGCAGGTTTAGGGAGAACAGAGTGTAAACAATTAGAGGAGCCATCATCATTCCACTCATGGCAGAAAATAATCTATAATTTGATAGCTCATTTTTTAACAATTTATTTCCCACCCTTGCAGCCTGTTTGTTTGAATCAGAAACTAAGGGTTCTTTTAGACCCTCTGGGGCATTCCTTGGTTCATTCAACAAATTGGCACTCAGTGCCCCCTCTGTACCACATGGTCTCCTAGGTCTTGAACTACAACGATCACCAAAAGAGCAAAATCCTCACCTTCTCAGAGTTTATATTCTACAACAGGAAATAGGAAATCATTAGATATGCATATGACATATCGCCAAGCAGCTATAAGCCCTATGAAGAAAAACAAAGCAGCAGGGTAAAAAGATAAAGTCCTAGGTAGAGCCATAATTTTAGATAAATGCAATCATGGAGAACTTTTGGAGGAGGAGATATTGACACAGAGAAATTAAGTGATCTGTGCCTGAAACCCAGGCATTGGCCCCACTGCCTACTTCCACAATACTTTAAATTGACTCACTATGTTACTTTTAAATTAAAGTCTCTGTAGGGCATTTGCCTCTCTTTGTCTTCTGTAAATCAGAGCACACCTTCCCCTGCTCGGAGTCTGCAGTGGCTCCCCGTTTCACTAGGAGACATTCCAAGTTCCTACGACAGCCTACAAAGCCCTCTGTGATTTGCCCTCCAGCCCTTAAGTTTGCTTCGGCTCCGTTGCCATACTGCCTTGTAACTACCTCTCGGTGACACATCTCTAGGCTCGCTTTCTAGCCCTTGAGGTTAACACTCCCTTTCCTGAAGCCCTTTCCCCCAGACAGCTGTCCACACAGCTCACCTTTTCAAGTCTTTGCTTAGATGTCACCGTCCCTATGAAACTTACCCTGCAGATGTTACATTGCCATGTCCTTTCCTAGGTCCTTAGCTCCCTGCCCCTGCTCTGCTGTTTTCTGTCTTTTGTTAGCTTCTGTCTCTTCTCCCCTTCAAACAGGCTCTAGAAGTTACTCATTTATTGTGTTACCCTTTTTGTTATCCGTGTCTTCTCACTGGAATGGAAGTTCCACCAGGCAGGGTAGGATCTTGGTCCAGTTTGTTCACGGATGGAGCCCCAGAGCCTCCTAAGAGCGCCTGGGATGTAGCTGGCGTTCAGTGTGCATGTGCTGGAAGAACAGCACGTGCAAACCGGAAGCTGGCTGTGCAGGTTCACACCATTTGCTTTATTCGCTGGTGTTGGTGAACTTCCCAGTTCTCTGATCCCCCTTGTTTATTTCAGCTTTATGGTCCATGAAACATTATTGCCAATTATTTAAATAGGCAATAACATAATAGGTGTATATTTATGCAGATGGCTGCTAAATACTCCCATTTTCATATAGTGGCTTTTAAAAAAATTTTTAATGTTGATTTATTTTCAAGAGAGAGAGAATGCAAATGAGGGAGGGGCAGAGAGAGAGGGAGACACAGGATCTGAAACAGGCTCCAGGCTCCAAGCTGTCAGCACAGAGCCCACGAATTGGGGATATGACCTGAGCCAAAGTCGGACACTACACAGACTCAGCCACCCAGGCGCCCCCATATGGTGGCTTTTTAAGTGTTAAGGAGAAAAATATCCTGAAAACAGTGAATGGTTTGGCCACTAGTAAAACAGTGATGATCTCTCTGTGACTTAGCAAGCATCTCGGGAGGCCACTTGGTCTCCTGGTGTTATTTTCGAACATAGAAATGATGGAGTAGAAGCCCGGCAAGGTTATGCCTTGTGGAAGGAAGCGTATGCAGCCAATGAGTGTGGACTCCTAAAACCTCTGCTAAGACCGTGTGTCTGCCATTTAGAATTTAAGGAAATGCAGGAAAACTTCATGACGCGTTGCCATTTGGTAATCAGACGATCTTAGTGAGTCTTGCTATTAGTGTCATTGAAAATAATCTCTGTAAATAAGCATAATGCTGGATTTAAGGAATGTTAAGGTTGGGTCGCCCGGGTGGCTCAGTCGGTGAAGTGTCCAACTTCGGCTCAGGTCATGATCTCGCAGTTCATGAGTTCAAGCCCACGTCACGCTTTGTGCTGACAGCTCAGAGCCTAGAGCCTGCTTCGGATTCTGTGTCTCCCTCTCTCTCTCTGCCCTTCCCCCACTCGCACTCTGTCTCTCGCTCAAAAATGAACATTAAAAAATTTTTTTAAGAAAATTAAAGAATGTTAGGCTTAACAGTGGCGATGGTACCGGATTGTCCTGGGAAACCTCAGTTCTTCCCCAGGGTCACCTGCTCCGTGCAGTATGGGCATGTGGATGTATTTATAAGTTATGAGGAGGGGAGCCCAGGGAAGGGAGACCATCTCTGCTGTGGAATGATACATCGCACCTGCATGTGACACACTTCCACGTGGAAGTGGGAACAGGTCACCAGAATGTGCAAGCAAGCGTGTAGCTCAGGCCACGGCAACTCTCCCAAGAGTCCCCACAGGGATCCCGCCGAGACCCCAGGAAGGAGAGGGCCCCCCAGGGAGAGGAGGAGGAGGAAGAGCAGAGTGCATGACAGCAGAAATGACCGGGAGCCCGGGAGCAGCTCCACTTTCCATTGTGTGCTGGGAATTAGAGATAACATTTCACAGCAAACCACAGAGTGCACCAAGGTGTGCTCTCTTCCTTAATTGAGCGAGAGCAGCATTTTGGAAGGTGTTATTTTTAATTATAAGCACAAACAGAAGCTCCCTGAAATGAGCAAGTCTTTTATGCAAGAGGCTGCATTTTCCCTCTCTGGCATTCCAGAGAGAAAGAAGGGGGGCGGAGGGCAGCCTGATACTTAAATTAAAAGGTCATCATATTTTAAAAATACAAATAAAAATTCTCCAGCGTTTCAGAGGAGACAAACCGCGGTGGGCTTGGCCCTTCGTAAGTCCCATCATTTATCTGGTATCCGGGGTTCGTACGCTTTCAAAGTCGGAGTTTGTGGGAACAGATTTTCACAGCCTCTACAGGCACCGTTCCTTTGCCACATCCTGAGCTGTTTCCCACGCCTCTCCCTAGAAGTGGCGTCTCCCCAAAGCTGTGTGTAGAGTAGCTGCGTGGAAATAAAAGGAGGGTTTACCATCAGCATCAGCAACACGTAATCGCTGCCCTAGCACCTCCGAGCCCAGTACGGAGGATTTTGCCCTCGTAGTTGGAAAGTGGCTTAAAAAATATAGAGAATAACAGAAGTTGTGATCAAAATTCTCTTAAACGATAGGGTTCTTTCAAAAAAAAAAAAAAAAAAAGAAAGACACCATCCCAAGCCAGAAAATTACTGAAATTACTGTTACAGCCACAGCAAGCATCCCCGGTAAATGCGCTCCTCTCTCCTCTATTTGCCGAGTACCTGTCATATTGCAGGCACCGTTCTGGGCACCAGGAATACTAAGGAGGGACAAGCCGGCCTTCCCTGGCTAACGGAACCCACAGTCCTGGGAGTGGGGTTCGGGCACTCAGCAGTCAGGGAAAGTACAGGATGTCTGGGAGCACAGGGGAAGCATCCCCCACCCATGCCTGGGGACTCAGGGCATCTTGGAAGGAAAGGTGTCACAGATGAAACCTGAAGTGTGATGAGATTTATCCTAGAGAAGGTGGATGGGTAAGAGGAAGAGCTGGCCGCTGCGGAGACACCAAGCTGGGGAAAGGGGAGGGAGACAGAGTGTGTCCAACAGGTTTGTGAGATGAGGAGGAGGTGGGGCGGACCGTGCAGGCAGGAAAATGAGATTCGTTGTTTATTCTTTATCCTGAGAGCCGTGAGGGGCTGTGGAAGGGTTTTCTGCATGATCAGATCTGCAGCCTCATCACTCTGCCTATGGGGAACCAGAACTTGGAGGGAGCCCAAGACACAAGTCAGGGTGGCCAGATAGCGACTGTTGCTGGGATTCAGTGACCTGATTGCAGGCCCGCGCGGAAATGGGGGTGTCAGGCGGGGAGGACAGACTAGAGAATTAGAGGAGATGGAATGGGGTGGGTCCTGTGACTGCATCGATCTGGGGAGTGAAGGGGAGGGTGTAGGCGCTGCAGACGCTCAGGATTGTGCGTTGGACAACTGGGCGAGCAGAAACGGGCCAATCGCTGAGCCGGGAACCCAAGACCAAGTGAGTGTAGGCACAGAATAGTGCCATAGTTTGACCACACTGGGTTTGAGACGCCCAAATATCTAAGTAGACCACGAAATACACAGATTGGAAGCTCAAGAGAGACCACGAAATACACAGATTGGATGCTCAAGAGGGAGATCTGGGTTGGAAATGCAGGTTTGGAATCGTCAATAAATGATCATTAAGTCATAGGAGTTGACGATCGTTCTCAAAGAAGATGCAGGAGGGGAACATAAATGGTCCTGATAGAAAACCCCATGGAGCCCCAACATTAAATGATCTAGGAGTAAAGCAGAAATGGTCTGGGGATAAGGAAAACCCTCAAAGGCTGAGAAGGGACAGAAAAATAGGATGTAAACCGGAAATGTGTATCAGCATGGAAGCCAAGACAAGGGGCAGTGGTTTGGGGGGAAATGGTCTAAAGTGTCAAATGCAGAAATGCCAACCGAGATAGGGTCCAAGAAGTGTCCTTTTGTTTATTTTTATGCTGTTCAGTTGTAGGCTTTTAAGTGACCTATGAAGCCAACGTGCGACCAACAGGGCGAACGTTAAAATGCTTCTGATTTCCGTTAACAAGAACTTAAGGAGGGCAAAGCAAGAAGCAAATCCAGACCAATAGTCTTTGTGTGTTGTGTCCTCTGTAGTATTCCAAATGCCTTGAGCAGTGCTTGGCATTTCTTGGTGCTTGTTTCATGTTTTTTGCATGAATGAGTGAGCGAGTGAATGAATCTCCCATAATAAAGACCAGTAGTAGGACGGCTCTGAGGCTGGCTAATTCATCAGGTCAGTGCGCCATCATCAGGCTCCGATGCCTCACGGTAACAACATGGCTGCAATAGTTCCAGCATCATCTAGAGACACGGTATCCAGAGGAAAGAGTGAGTGACTCAAGGGATGCCTGGGTGGCTCCATCGGTTAATTATCTGACTCTTGGTTTCGGCTCAGGTCATGATCTCATGGTTCTTGAGTTTGAGCCCCGTGTCGGGCTCCATGCCTGCATGAAACCTGCTTTAGATTCTCCCTCTCCCTCTCTGCCCCTCCCCACCTTCTTCCTCTTCCTCTCAAAATAAGTAAATAAACTTGAGAAAAAGAAAAGAGAAAAAAAAAAAAACCCTTCCTGACTTGCCTAGGACTTGCGTAGGTTTAGACAAGTAAGCATTCAACCTTGACCCCCACGTAAAAATCTACAAAACGATGACACTCAGCTAGGAGCATCACACCCAGGATCCTGGTCCTCGCTCTCTGATCTTCTGTGTGTTCAAGACACAGGGGAGCTTTTCATCTCTTGGGACTCTGCTTGCAGAGTGAATGCAACCCCAGGACCCTGATTGCACCAGCCGGCAAAGCCACGCTTTCCTTTATTCCTCTGTCTCTATGCCTGGTCCCTAGCCCGCTTGCTTAAAGGCCGTCTCTGACCAGCCAGGTGGCCCCCCTATGGCGCTGTCGGAGGATCTAAAGGACATAGTCCGTTTTGGCCTTTTAGGCCATGGCTTGCTCAGTGTTAAGTGCTCAATGAGTGTTAGCAATGGTCTCTACCAGACTTCTGGCGTATGCAGCTCTTGTACCTTTTGTTTTTGTTGTTCATTTAAATTCAAGTTAGTTACCATACAGTGTAGTCTTGGCTTCAGGAGTAGAACCCAGTGATTCATCTCTTACATAACACCCAGTGCTCATCCCAATAAGTGCCCTCCTCAATGCCCATCGCCCATTGAGCCCCTCCCCCACCCCACCCCCCTCCGGCAACCCTCAGTTTGTTCTCTGTATTTAAGAGTCTCTTATGGTTTGCCTCCCTCTTTGTTTTTATCTTATTTTTCCTTCCCTTCCCCTATGTTCATCTGTTTTTTTCTCAAATTCCACACATAAGTGAAAACATGTATCAGGCTTTCTCTGCCTGACTTATTTCACTTAGCATAATACCTTCTAGTTCCATCCACATTGTTGCAAATGGCAAGATTTCACTCTTTTTCATCACTGAGTAGTGTTCCATTCTCTCTCTTCTCCCTCTCTCCCTCTCCCTACCCCCCGTCCACTCGCTCATTTGGGCTCTTTCCATACTTTGGCTATTATTGATAGCACTGCTATAAACATTGGAGTGCCTGTGCCCCTTCAAATCAGCATTTTTGTATCCTTTGGATAAATATTTAGTAGTGCAATTGCTGGGTTGTAAGGTAGTTTTAGTTTTAGTTTTGTGAGGAACCTCCACAATGTTCTCCAGAGCGGCTGCACCAGTTTGCATTCCCACCAACAGTGCAAGAGTGTTCCCCTTTCTCCACATCCTGGCCAAATCTTGTTTCCTGTGTTGTTAGTTTTAGCCATTCTGACAGGTGTGAGGTGGTATCTCATCATGGTTTTGGTTTGCATCTGCCTGATGATGAGTGACGTTGAGCATCTTTTTCATGGGTTGTTGACTATCTGGATGACATCTTTGGAAAAGTATCTCTTCATGTCTCTGCCCATTTCTTGACTGGGTTGTTTTTTTTTTTGGGAGGGGTGTTGAGTTTGGTAACCTCTTCTGTTCTTCTTAGATGCCTGCCTTCTCACAGTTGCCTCCCTTCACTGGAGACTAGACCCCACTCCCCCAACCCCAGTGCCACCAGGAGAGCTGAGACTCCGTTGGGAGGCTTCGGGACTTCTCTGAAGGCCATGCCCACCTCTGTAGCTCTTGGCCACTGGCCTCAGGGCTCCTGCCATCCGCATGCGCCCCAGAGCATGTGTTCACCCCCCCAGCCCTCTCTTAATTTCTCTGAAAGAAATACTGTCCATTAAACTGACCACTTACTGCCGTGTGGCCCAGGTTAGCAACATCATGTTGCCTTCCTCGTTCCGGAAACAGACTCACTCACATTGGGGCCATTCTTGTGACTTTCAAGTCTGTTACACGCAGTGCAGGTCGGGAGACTTTGCAGCCATACCAGAAGTGTCCCGTCATCAACTGTGCTGGCCATCGCAGCGGCTCCAGCCTCACGTGGTTGTCGAGCTCTTCAAGTGTGGCTGGTCTGACTGAGCGGCATTGCATTTTCAATTTTATTTAGTTTTACCCAACTAATAGTAGCCACATGTGGCTGCCGGGTACCCTATTGGAGAACCGAGCTAGAGAAACCGCTACTTACATCTGGCAGCCGCTGTCGTTTCCCTCCCCCACTCTAGCCATTGAGGATTTTTTCAGTCGTGGATTCTAGTTTCAGCCGGGCTGCCCCAGTACGCAAGGCCCTCGCACAGGATTCTATGAGGGTCACGTGATTGTATAATAGCGCAGGAGAGAAACTGACGTCCTATTCATTTTACGTTCAGTCCCTGTTCCAGTTGCATTTGGGGGGGAGGGTATCAGAATGCCCAGGAATAGCAAGATGGTAAATCCTCTTCTGGCTACAAACCTTGGAGCCTGAGTCGTTGTTTGGAAATAGCGGTCGGAGTCCTCATGCTTCCGCAGGGTACGTATATGAGAACGAGTGGGCTTTGGGGTGAAGTTGGGGGAAGGGACAGACTTGTACCCAGTACAGATGAAAGAAACCGCTCTGGGAGGGGAGACACCATGGCTCAACACAACCATCTGGAGTCCCGGCCAGCAACTGAGAATCCATGTGGGCTGTAGTGGGTTGACCATCAGGTCCGTAAAGGCAGGAAACGCTGATCAACCCGACAGAAAACAGCTACAGGGAAGTGCAGCCCAAACAGGCTCCCGGAGATCTGTGCCACTTTTGTGACAGGAAGTCATTGCACCTCATGTATTAAATGGTTTAGGCAACGGCCTCTTAATCATTTCAAAATAGGCTATTAAGTCCAGAGCAATAGCCACAATAAGAAAAGCAAGGTGGTTCTCCAGGCGCGAAAGCACGCGCCACTCCATTCCGCCAATGAGCTCGGCCGGAGTATCGCAGAACCAATTATATTCTGAGACTGAAATACATCGTGTACAGATTCCCAAGGTCGTAGGTTCAAAAGGACCCTGAGTTACAGAGATGCTTGTATCAGACAGAGGAATCACATGGCTTTTGCAAAATTGTTCCTCTGTCTAAGCTGGCCAGAGTAATCCAGAGACTTCTAGCTGTATGTAGAGATAAAGTGGAAGATCTTTGTAAATTCTTAAAACACAGGTTCCCCGATCCTACAGCCCTCTGCAGTGTTTGCCTTAAGTCCTGGTGATACGAAGAGACTTTTATTTTATTTTATTTTTTTTATTAATGTTTTATGTATTTCTGAGAGAGAGAGAGAAAGACAGCATGAGCAGGGGAGGTTCAGAGAGAGAGGGAGACACAGAATCTGAAACAGGCTCCAGGCTCTGAGCTAGCTGTCAGCACAGAGCCCGATGTGGGGCTCGAACCCACGAACCGCGAGATCATGACCTGAGCCGAAGTCAGATGCTCAACCGACTGAGCCACCCAGGCGCCCCACGAAGAGACTTTTAAACACACGCCCCCAAAATGACTCTTCCGTGGTCACCAGAAAGAGGAGACTGTGGGATGTTTTGCTTTTGCAAAGAAGATGTTCAAGTCTTTTTAAATGCTCAGGAACCCAGTGCATTCGTTCCCAAACAGGCAGTATTTAATAGGAATGTATCGTTTGGTGTGTGTTTAAAATTCTGCAAAATGTAAGCACCATTTCGTTCAATTACATCTATTCCCTGAACTCAGGCAAACTGAAGAAAATATCTCCAGCAAAAGTTGACAAATGCCTGGGGAGCCATTTCCGACTTCTTAGGTTTTAAAGCTTTTAACCTTTCAGTAAAACCCTTAGATAAATTATTTCTTAGCTAAGTGTTGCTTGGGAGATCATCTGACTAGGAGAGCAGCTAGTGGCTTTGATTTGCAATGATTTAAAATGTTATTGGGGGGCGCCTGGGTGGCTTAGTCGGTTAAGCGTCCGACTTTTGCTTAGGTCATGATCTCACGGTTCGTGGGTTCGAGCCCCACGTCGGGCTCTGTGCTGACTGCCAGCTCAGAGCCTGGAGCCTGTTTCAGTCTGTGACTCCCTCTCTCTCTGACCCTCCCCTGCTCATGCTGTCTCTCTCTCTCTCTCTCTCCTAGAAATAAATAAAAATATTAAAAAATAAATAAATAAATAATAAAAGGTTATTGGGACCAATTGTAGCTTTGCCAAAACCCTGTATGTTGTTCTAAAGTGAAACCTTTGTGGGCTTCAAAACAATGGCTCTACCCCCTTCATGGGTGGATTTCTTCCTACTCTAGTGGAAAAAAAGTGTTTCTTTAAGAAAACAGAAGACGTTGATGAAGTCTGTATTTTGTGGCTTATTAATATTAGGTCCACTAGCACCTGTGGAATACTTCTTTGAAAAGCACCTTCACGTTTAACTCATCAGCCACTCAGTGCAGGTGCCTTTTGGGGTCAAAGAGCACGTATGGGGAGCTCAAATGAGAACATGCACAGGCTGAACAATATCTCTGTTCTCAAAGGGGAAAAGACAGGAAATGCTTGCATGAGGCTCCTCTTACATGTCTTCACAAAGGTAATTATTTGCTGTAACATACGTAGCTTTCTGCTTTAGTGATGGCCCTTGGGGATCCCCCATACATGAAAATCTATTTGAGTTTCACAAGCTGCATGTATAGATTCTACATGCACGTTTACATTAGTAACAAAGATGCGGTTTATGGCTCCTCCTGTTTCTGGCCTGAAATTGCCACACGATGCTTTGCTTACATAGTAATTTTTCTTTTGCCTTGAAGCCTAAATGTAGTCCTGATTTCATGATGTCATTTGCTTTTCTTCTCTATTGTATGTACCTAACGGTAACAGAATTGGAATTTTCACGGTGACATCTACGTGACACATGTATAAAGGGTTGCTAGAGTGTTCTTTTGCCATCCTTAAGGAATTAAAATTTCAAAATAAGTCATTTTAAATGAGATCACACAGTCTCACCACTTACTAGCTCATTAGCTACCAATTATGTGACTTTACCCACGTTATTTAAACCATCTGCTGTGTACTTTCCTTTATTCAGTGAAGATAGTTTTGGAACCAATCCCATAGAATATATTTTTTGTCTATGTTAAATGAACAGGTAACTGGCTCATGGTAAATTCCCCAAAATGTTGTTTAAGGGGCTGTTATTACGCATATATATATATATATATATATATATATATAATAGGTCTAGTACAATGTCTGTCATTGTACATGACATTGAAGATGATCTAAAATGCTTAAAAATGTTTCTTTGAGCATCCCTTTCGCTGTCCCATCCCCCCCCTTGTTTTTCTACTGAATCTAAAGGCTTTGCGTGTAGTGCACAGGCTTCTAGCTCTATACTAAAGCTTTACCTAATAGTTTTGTTAAATAAAAATATAAAACTTTATTAGTAAACGATAGGCCTGAAATTCATCAGTGTATTTCCTGGTTCTTCTTGCTCTGATATGCCCACAGAGAGTAAACCAGGGAAGGAAGAGGAAACCGAAGTGGATTTGCTGGGTTAGCCTATCTGTTATTTCAGGCTTATTTGCAAGCTTTGGGGAGAACTTCTTCTCATCTCCTCCGGCTGTCCGACCCGACACATAGCACTGATCTAGAAGGAAGCTTGGCACCAACACAGTCATCCTTTTTGTTTGTTTTGTTTTCAAGGGACAGAAGGCCCAGACATTGAGTGACTTTTGGCAAGCTAGCAATGGCAAAAACAAGAACATGGCTCTCCCCACGCTCAGAGTCTGGCTCCTTTGGCTGCTCCTGAGAATGAGTTANGCCTGAGATAGAAAAAGCCTTTGCTTCCCTTGAGACACCAGACTCTTCTAGGTTCTTAAGGTTCCCATATAGAACTCTTGATAAAAGCTCGTCTGGAGGAAGTCATTGACAGGCTTGACAACTTTCTACTCAGGCCCTCCCCCCAAGCCTGGACCTCACATCAGCCCAGCAAGAAGAAGGTCCGAGCCCTGAATCAACACTGGTCCAAGGTGGCCAGAGAGAAATGTATAGTCNAGGTCACTGCAGAGAAGGAAGGGTAAGAAGCCAGGCCCCCCCCCCAAAAAAAAAGAGCTTAGGGGAAATCAATGCATTCTTAAGAAACCAGAGGGGTGAGGAAGGGTTTTTCCCTCCAACAAAAACTGTTATTTTTTTTAATTTAATGTAACAAGGCAGCGTGCAATTTGTGTGTGTTTACAAATGTAAGCATCTTTACAGAAGAAAAGCTAATGATCATTAAACTCCACTTCTTCTTATCTTGCCAAATTTACGTCAGAACTCTGCCACCCTGCACACCTGTATCATTTTGATGTGCTCCTGATCCACACGTACAAACTGTCCTCCGTTCCTGCTTCTGTACTTGACGTATTTCGGATCCATTTTTTTTTTAATGTTTATTTACTTTTTGAGAGACAGAGTGTGAGTGGAGGAAGGGCAGAGAGAGAGAGAGGGAGACACAGAATCTGAAGCAGGCTCCAGGCTCTGAGCTGTCAGCACAGAGCCCGACGTGGGGCTCACCCCCCTGAACCGTGAGATCATGACCTGAGCCGAAGTCGGATGCTTAACCGACTGAGCCCTCCCCAGGCGCCCCCAGACCCATTTTGTAGTGTCTGGGCATCACCCGCATAATCATTTCACTTGCATTTCTTTCCTTCCCAGCAAGCCTCTGCATTTCACAAGTGGCATGTGGAACGCTTCCATTTGTTTGTACAAATACTCTTCGTTCTTGGAATAGTCAGTTTTTTATTAGCTATGTTTGGCTCCTGTTTCTCCGCTACACTGCTCTTTTTCTTACATTTGGTGTATAGCATTTTATTTTGCAGATTAAAAATCAAATTTTGTGAGTCAGTCAAAAGCTCTCCATCTGGCTTCCCTCTTACACAATCTGAATAAATAAATATGTGTGCACATTTATTTATACCATTCTAGTTTTGAAGTTTTATTTTTTGGATCCATATGAAACGTGTTGCCATAATATTCAATGTATAGGCACAAAGCAATTTTTTATTAAGTAGGCTCCATGCCCAGCATGGAGCCCAGTGCAGGACTTAAATTCATCACAGAGATCAAGACCTGAGCTGAGATCAAGAGTTGGATGCTTAATGGACTGAGCCACCCAAGTGTCCAATAAAGCAATTTTTTATACTCATAGTCAACTATTATTTATTAAGTAAGGATGTCTTATCCAACTAGAAATACATTTTTAATTTAGTTTTTAATGTTAGTTTTGAAAGACAGAGTATGAGCAGGGGAGGGGCAGAGAGAGGGAGACAGAATCTGAAGCAGGCTCCAGGCTCTGAGCTGTCAGCACGAAGCCCGACATGGGCCTGAACCCTCAAACCAAGAGATCGAGACCTGAGCCAAAGTCGGACGCTTAACCTACTGAGCCACCCAGGCACCCGAAATACATTTTTTAACATAGGCTTTTATAGAAACCATATGCATATCCTAGAAAATCAGAATCAGGGGTGAGCCTAAGTTTATATTGAAGTATTTTTTCAGAATTAAAATTGATTTTTGTCTTCAACTTCAAAGGGCCACGAACCCTGAGCCTTTTCAGAACAAAATCTGTATCTTTCGTGCAATTTTTAATGTTACTTAATGTAAATGCTATTATTTGGCTCTCCGTGAGAACCTAAAAGAATTCCCACTGCCCATTCTCTATGTGACGTTCGTGTGTTAAAA
>NW_027530974.1:11582693-11607356 GCF_008692635.1 Crocuta crocuta
AAAAAAAAAAAAAGTTAAGCTTTGAGAAAATTTCATTGCTCAGAAGGTGTCATTCACGCTAAAACCAGAGAGTATTCCTAAAGCAAAGAATCGAGAAAAATCAAAACAAACCCTTAAATGTCGTCACAGAGGTGACATCTGGCTTTCAGTGGAAGTGATCCCTGAACAGACCAAAACAAAAGATTTTTCGATGCGTCTTTTGAGCCAGTCCTCTGGAAGACAACTTTTGCGTAAATCATACTTTCAGAATATTAAAGAAAAATTCTATGTGAGCTGAAATCCTCCTGAAATACTTGGGCTCCTGTGTTCTGAGCACAGGTCTGCCTTCCTTCAACCTTTCCCTTTTCTTCATCTGCTTCTCAGGGTTTGACTTCGCACTCTTGTTCCTTTTTTCCACCTCTGTTGCTGGCTCCTCCCTGAGCCTGTGTTTCTGCATCTCTTTGTCTTGTGTTATCTGTGTATCTGTGTTCTCCTTTGCACTTGGCTCCGTGCCTGGCTTATGGGAGGGGAGGCAGGGCGGGCTGTGGTAAAGCTCCAGGGCTTGGGGGGCCCACAGATGGGGCAGGGGTTTCTAAAAGTACCATAAGGAGCTGAAAGCAAACGTCTGCCTTACTCACAAGGTCGTCCTGAGCATTTGTGGTTTCTGGTTTCTGCTGCGTGTTGTTAATTACAGGCTCTCAACAGATGTTTGTCAGTTGAATCAGTTCATTCACTGGCACCTCTCCCTTTACTCTCCTTGATGGGGTGGTTAACCTGACTCTACCAGCATCTTCCTTTCTTGGATCTCACAAGGGAGAGTTTCCGTGGCCAGTTCTGTACCTCAGATCCGTTGCCTTCGGTGCCTCATCATTCAAGATTTATGACCTTGACTTGCACTCACATCTGCATCATGCTCTCTGCCACTGCTGTGACCCGATTTTCCCTTGTTACATATGCTTGCATCTGGCTCACATTTTAATTTTCCACTCTATCTTAGTGCTCTTCCCAGTCCCATGTTCCTTTGTGACAAGTTCATAGTCATGATCCATGGTTAGACGGTGCAATCTCCTGCTTTCTTGTCCTCTTTGAGGTTTACACCAACAGTCTGTATTCCCCGTTTGCCACATAAACAGCATTTCCTGCCTTTAGGGCATCGTGACAAGGCGCTGTTGCCATTCCAGGTTCCCTTGTCCATCTATCTGATTCCTCCACTCCAATCCGGTTGGTTTCAGAGAGTGGAACCCTAACCAGCAAAAGCAGCTCCGACATCCCCCAAGAACTTGCTAGACATGCATATCCTCCGTCCCACCCCAAACCTTCTGGCTCAGAAACCCTGGGGGTGGAGCCCAGCCGCCTACTTTAACTTGCCTCCAGGAAACCAAGTTATCCACTCATGCCGCGAGCCACTGCCTCGACCCCTCTGGTCTCCTGTGCCTTTGCCTTCTCCCTGCTCACACTACTCCTTCTGGTAGGAAAGTGCTGGGCAGTTGTTGTGGGCCATTTGAAAACCATCATTACTGGGGTGCCTGGTGGCTTAGTCGGTTAAGCGTCCGACTTTCGCTTGGGTCATGATCTCGCGGTTCGTGGGTTCGAGCCCCGCGTCGGGCTCTGTGCTGGCTGCCAGCTCAGAGCCTGGAGCCTGTTTCAGAGTCTGTGACTCCCTCTCTCTCTGACCCTCCCCTGCTCACGCTGTCTCTCTCTCTCTCTCCTAGAAATAAATAAAACATTTAAAAAAAAAAAACCATTATTACAGATGATTTTAGACCACGTAAAACATCAAAATAATTTTTAACGTTATAAAGAGTAATATAATTTCTCATTATTTCTAATATCTAATATTAGTGTAAAGAGCAAACTCGTTCTCATCCATGATAACAAGAGACAGTGAAGTTCTGAAAAGATAAAGGTACAGTGGTACCTGGGTGGCTCCGTCAGTTAAGAGTCTGACTCTTGATTTTGGCTCAGGTCTCGATCTCACGGTTAGTGAGTTAGAGCCCCGAGTTGGGCTCCATGCTGACAGTGCGGAGCCTGCTTGAGATTCTCTCCCTCTGTCTCTGCCTCTCCCTTGCTCACTCACTCGCTCTCTCGCTCTCTCTCAAACAAACATGAAAAAAAATAGATGAAGGTACAAATAATCCATGAGACTCCTCTTACTCGGGAAGGTTAAGTTCTTTCTAAAAAAGAAAAACACTTTTTCTGATAATGCTAATTAAAAGGGCCAGTAAAGAGGCTAATAAATAGTGCTGGTTAATAGAAAGGACATGGAGAGTTACATATTCTTCAGCTTAATCAGATTTGGAATTACTAAGCATTAGGAATTCCCAGCTAGATAGTGAAATATTAATATGCATAAATTTCATCTATTAGAAGCTCTCCTAAAATGAGACTTCCTTTTTCCTTTTTTTTTGAAGCTAATATTGTTTTTTATTTATGAATGCTTCTATACAACTTAATCTTTTTAAAGCCATGATTTATATCATTTTATGAAAAACAATGTTTTTAATTTAAATTCAAGTTATTTAACATACAGTGTAGTTTTGGCTACAAGGGTAGAACCCATTGACTCGGGGCGCCTGGAGGGCCCAGTTGGTTGAGTGTCCAGCTTCAGCTCAGGTCATGATCTTGCAGTTTGTGAGTTTGAGTCCTGCGTTGCGCTCTGTGCTGACAGCTCAGGGCCTGGAGCCTGGTTCAGATTCTTTGTCTCCCTCTCTTTCTGCCCCTCCTTCACTTGCTCTCACTCACTCTCTCTCTCTCTCTATTTCTCTTTTAAAATTTAAAAAAAAAGCATTAAAAAAAAAAAAAGAGCCCAGTAATTCATCTCTTACATAGGATGCCCAGGGCTCAGAAACTTCTTACTATATATGGCTCCAGAGGCAAGGAAAATAAAAGCAAAAGCAAAGTACTGGGACCCCATCAAGACAAAAACTTCTGCACATTAAAGGAGACAATCTTTTTTTTTTTTTTTTTTTTAAGTAGGCTCCACACCCAGCATGGAGCCCAATGTGGGGCTTAAACTCATGACCCTGAGATCAACACCTGAGCTGAGATCAAAAGGCAAGACATTCAACCCACTCAGCCACCCAGGCGCCCCTAAAAGAGGACAATCCTAATTGCAGAAATGACTATGCAGGGAGGTGGTCAACAGAGCCTCCTTTCTTCTTATCATAAAACACTTGAAATCCCTTTCCAACTGGCCATAGGGAGAGAGCTAAGTAAATGCCGGTTTATTCATCCAATATAATCAGCAAGATGATAATTACGCAAATTATAATGCTTTTAATAGTAAACAAACAAACAAAAAAGACCCAATCTGATGCACAGTAAGATTACAACTATGAAAAAGATGTACAGAAAAAGAAACGATATATATCTGTTAAGGTGGTGATATGATCAGTGTCTTATTTCTCCATTTTTAATTTGTTGGTGGAAATGTATATTTGGGCATTGGGACAGTGGAGTTCTCCAAAGTGGTTTGGGCCTTTGTGACTTAGCAAAGGTACCTGTAATGTCCGGGGCACTACATTTTTGGAGAGCTGCTGTGTCCCAAGGGGTGTTTCTCTGTTAACGAGCCGAGCCTCTAGCCCTATAGCCAGATGCCTTGATGAAGCTGAGATTCAGAGAGTCTAAGGAATCGAGTTGCGTTGTATCTTTTCCCCACCTCTGCTTCTGTGATTCTTTTTAACTGTTAAAAAGGACAGCAGTCGTTTGATTCCACTGTTGCCCCCCAAGGAAGCAGAACTTGGCAATAGCGCTAAAATCTCTCCTACTCCGGGTGTCTTAACCCAGGACTTTCATTACACTGGGAGCATCAGAATCCAAGTGGTTTCCTAGAGATGTGTGCCACCGAACGGCAGCTGCCTCGTTCATTATTCCACCGGCTGGGAACCCGAAGCAATGCTACTTCCCACGGCATCAGTGTGAACATGCTAAATTAAAGCGTGTTAAGGGGACTGGGGACCATCCCTTATGGTACGCCAGTGCGTTAACTCACCCCCGCAGCCCTTCCCTACTGTAGATGGTGGGTTCAGCTATGCCCTTCCCATAGCCTTGGCCTTACAGTCTGCATTGCTCTTCTTCTCTGATTAATGAGGAGGAATCCTCATTTTGTTAATGACAATTACACTGACTACTGTACCATTCCCGGCATACAAAAAGGCCGAATGAAAAAGAAGGAAAAAAAAACAAAACCCCACAAGCTTAAAGCATGTCAGTGCTTTATATCATCTGCTTCAGGTGATTTTTTTTGGTATCATATTTTTTTTCTATGTATATACAAGATTCAGGTCAAATGCCCTATGTCCTTGAACCATATGCTGTCTAAAGCCTGTTGGTTTGTAGATTACGCTGTTGAATGTACATTTCATCAGGCCAGTTCTAACCAGGAAGGAAGGGGGCAGACAGAGCATCCTTCACTGCGACACATTGTTGCATATAAAAATAAAGCCTTGGGAGGAGCATAGCCAAAGAAAAGGATTATTTATACAAGATTAACCTGGGAGTCATTTTGCTGTTTCATTTCTACAAGTCAGTCATCTTTCTTCCAGTTTTAAGGCAGGTAATTGCTTTGCAGGTGTCTGTGTTCCTGACTAAGCATAACTTAAGAATCTTTCATCGGGATATTTATTCATCTCACTGGAACAGCTTCCAGTCCTTTTTAAAAATTTATTTGACTTTAATGCCTAGTTATTTAGGACTCCCCTGGGCTAAAATGAAATCACACTGGGGGAGTTTTGATTTGACAAATGGCCACTGGGTGGGAGCCTTTGATCCTCAGCCCTGGTGTTAACTTGCTGCTGCCCCTTGCTTTGTGGGGGCTTCAAGCAGGATCAGAGTCGGCTCGCCCCCACGGCATGATGACTGGTGGACACTGCGAGAAGTGGGGCCACTTCCCAGCATCCTCAGGTCACTGCAGCCTTGCTGTTTTGGTCTGAAGCCCTCCAGATGGTCACTATTCAATTCCTTGTAAGGTTTGAAGAAGGTGGTACCCTCCCAACAGCCAGTGAGCAGTGGTCCCTATTGTCAGGAGGCGAGCCTGGGGGCACTTTGAGCCCTCCCAAATTTTATCTATCTGGAGAAGCCGGGTGCCAGGGGGAGGAAGGAGATAAAAATGATAAATTTTGCTTAGAGCCTTAGAGAACCATTCTTCTGGCATTGAGCGGTACGAAGCCCTTCGTTGCCTAAAGTAGGAATTCCTATTCCTGGTGTTCCAGTCTCTGAGGCCTGCTCAGTTTTTGCCGGCTTTCCAAAATAATGAAGAAACGTTCATTTTAATTCACTTTCAGTAAAAACAACAGCATACTAAGTGGGGTGATTATGGTTAGAAAGATGGAGAGCAAGGGGGTCCCGGAAATTGCTGCCCTCGTGGTCAGATGCCAGAGGTTTAAAAATAAAATAAGGGTCTGAAAAACAAAAGAACAAGTTCAGGGTTTGCCTACTGACCTTGATAAAGATCATTCAGAAACATTTACACCCAACTAGCAGACTCTAAATGTCCCCCTTCCCTGGAAGGCAGGCGTTGTCTCACTGTGCAATCTCCTTCTTGCACTTGCAGACGGGGAGCTCTCCATATCGAATGAGGATGATTCCCTGGAAAACGGGCAGTCCCTGAGCTCCAGCCAGCTGTCTCTGCCTGCCCTGTCCGAAATGGAGCCGGTCCCGATGCCCAGGGACCCCTGCTCGTACGAGGTGCTCCAACCTTCAGACATCATGGATGGGACAGGTAAGTCTCCTAGTAGAGCTGAAAAACAGGTCCCTGGTATGGGGGCCGGACATGGGGCTCTGTCTTGAACCACCTGGAGCATAAGAATCTCCTGGAAATGAGGACGAACTGGCCCCATCAGGACATATTTACACGGACTGTCCTATAGTTTTTCAGAACCTTTTTTTGTAATTTTAATCTCTTCCAGGAAGACACACCCTTTTTTGTCATATGGAGGATTTAAATGTCGTTGGTTTGTTTCTAACACTCATTTCCGTTAAGCTCAGCTAAGGAACCCTACACTTGGACACGGTTCCCACCTAGGTCACATTTGTAAAGCCCTGGCACAGCCCTTAAACCCAGGCTCGGTGTCCAGCCCAGCTGATGATGGTATCTGTTTACTGTACACAGTCAATGTGTTAATTGGCCATTGAATCGTATAGAAGTTACTGGTTAACTCGTAGGCTGCCAACAGATGATGTTTGGTACCATCGACTGTCACTGTTTCTTTGGTCCAGAGCCCTCTGAGTGGTCCGTATTCCTCCCTTAGAGGGTTTGCAGAAGATGGGACCCTCCCCATGGCCAGTGAGGAGTGTCAGCAGGAGCCTGGAGGGTCCTCATGGAATTTCCGGAATATGGCTACAAAGGCCATACCGTTTTTCCACACCGTAGGCAAAGTCTGCATCAGCAGAGCTCAGGTGGGAGCGTGAGAGAGCTGGCATCCCAGAGGCCATGCCAGGCTTCAGCTTGGACCTCCCGAGTCATTGCTCCATCGGCGTGCCCAATGCTGACAAGGATGGCGTCCCTTGAGAGAGAGGGAGAAGTGGGTGCTGTGAGGGTCATTTGCAGGGCTTTGATGCTGCAGGGGACACTGAGTTACATTCCCCAACCCACCCCCCGCCCCGGCCCTCCAGGCTGAGACTTTTCCAATGGTAGCGGTGAGTTGTGTTTCCAATCCAACCTCCCTGGTGACGTTGGGATCACACAGATTTGGCTGTTACAGAGAAATCTGTCATCTCCCTAAAATCAGAATTCTGGTCTCATTGGCCAGGCTGCCATCTTGGGATGAAGGTCCATGCTAACCTCCCCACCCCCTGGGACAGCTCTTAACTGGAGCCAGTCAGGGGTCTCCCGTGGCAGAAAGGAAGAGTCATGCCCAATGGGGAGCAAAGAGAAAAGAGGGAAGTCAAATGAGAAAGCCACAGTGCTGGTACGTAAGAGGAGAGGGGAGGCAGGGAGACAGAAGGGCATTGTCTTGGTGCATTCTCTGCCTCACTGAGGTTCGGGGGGGCCCCTAAAACTGCAAGGTGCCTCCAAGGATCCAGAGTCTGGAGGAGCATGTCAGCCTCTAGGCTGCTGTCTTCGTCCCTTGGTGTTCCACACACGGGGAGACCCAGCGGGCAAAGACCAGACCCCAGCATCGACTCTCTCTTCCTCCCAGCAGAGGGCAAAACAGGCCCAAAGGAAGATGCCAGCATTGGTTTGGTTCATTCAGATGGGGCTCTTTGTCCCTGGTCCACCACACCTGTCATCTGTTGAGTGTGGCGGTGACCCCAAGAGTCGCACTTGAGAGCACTCAGAATTTGTGGCGTAAACGCCCAGCTGGAAGTGGTGAAGCTTGGGATGGTTTGGACAGAATGTCCTCTTGATGCCCCTCCCCCCTCCCTTTCTGCCTCTGCCTCACTGATGTGTCCCCTCCCCCCACCCCACGCCCTCGCTTTACTGTTTAACGCTCTGCATGTCCGTGACAACGTGGAGCGGGTGCTCTGCTGTGTTGCTCGCCCATGTCCCTGTCCTGTGTGCTCCCGCCGGTCCCCACCTGCGCTGCGTTTGTGTAATGTCACCTGTGTGTCGTGTGGTTGTCCCCTCAGTGTCTGAAGAGAGTCCCTCTGCCAGTGAGTCTGGAGCCCTCCTGTCCCAAGATCCTTCAGCCAAACCAGTGCTGCTACTGCCCCCCAAAAAACCTGCTGCTTTCTCTGGAGACCATGAGGAGACCCCAGTGAAGCAGCTGTCCCTTCTCAAGCAGCCCCCCGCCCTGCCTCCCAAACCCAGTGCCAGGATTGCCAACCACGTCACAGGTGAGTCAAGATGTCTTCCGGAAGCGTGCAGCCCTACCTTCCCTTCACGGGATGATCTCTTGCTCTCGCTCTCTCACTCTCTCTCTTTTTATCTGAGGCCCGTTGCACCTCTTTGGTGAGGTTGCTCTGTGGGGCATCTGGGTATTTCCACGTACACGCAGTCACGACCTGGGTTTGTGTGTGTTCGTCACGAAGCATTCGACATACGCCTTGCCAGCCATATGCCAAGAGCCTTCGTCGTGTGTATCTGTAAATATGTGCTTTGGTATTTATGTGATTGGTTCACGAGTATTTGCCCGGCTAGGTGAATTAGCTTCAATGTCAAAATCTTTGCAAAGACGAAGAGGAGTACCTTGTTCCCTTTGTAATGAGTTTGCCAACGCTTTAAATTTTTTGTCTTTAAATTATTGATCTGAAGCCCAGCCTGTTTCCTTTATTAAAATTCATGTCTGTGCTGTTTGTTCTGTTAAATGAAAACAAAACCAAAAAAAAAGACAGTCTGCAAAGTATTGTGGGAAGGACTCTTCGAAGAAGAATAAGCTTAGCAATGTTGTCCGAAAATGCTTTTTATGTAATTACGTTTGAAGTGTTAGTGAATGTCCGTCCCCACAGTTGTCGCCATCTTGGATGTACTAGTGATTGAGCATCTAGTAAGGACTTCACTGCACGCTAATGGGGTACTACTTTCGGATTTAAAGCTGTGGTTTTGGGGCACCCAGGTGGCTCAGTCGGTTGAGCATCCGACTTTGGCTCAGGTCATGATCTTACGGCTCGTGAGTTCGAGACCCGTGTCAGGCTCTGTGCTGACAGCTTGGAGCCTGGAGCCTACCTCGGATTCTGTGTCTCCCTCTCTCTCTGCCCCTTCACCCTCTCACTGTCCCTCTCTTAATGTCTCTTAAACATTAAAGTTGTGGTTTTAATTTAAAGAGTAAAGATTTCAGGGATTGTTTCTCCAGCTTTGTTTGTAATTCCATCTGATCAGCTGCCTCTTTGCAAGGAGTTTCGTATTTTTATAAATAGTTTCTGATGGATCTCTTTACATTTTTTTTTGTGTGTGTGAGATGTCATGGGGTTGGAGGTAGAGAAGAATATTCACCTGTTTTGTAGTAGAAAAGCTGATTGTTTAAGAAAACCCAGTGCCGTTAGGAGGGCTACAGGAATTCTGCGGGAGAGGTACGCTTCCATCCTGCGCTTCCTAACTCCTAGTCCAGGGAATGAATGCTGCTCCTGTGACAGAAGGGTGTGGAGTCCCAATTAAACGCAGGGTTGAGTCAGACTTCTCTATCAACATACGTGTCCATCCAAGCCAGACGTTTGTGGTTTCAAAGAGGAGATTTCCATTTAAAGGAACCATCCCGTTCACATCAGTAACACCTTAGTCCAGTGTCCCAAAATATAAATGCATAGAAACCCACAAAGGAGAAGGTACCCTCATAAGCTTCCCCCAAGAGAGAACCACTGTCCATTTATCTGTCCGTCTAATAAAAATCAAATGCCTGCTATACATCATCTCATGTCACCAGCTTTTTACATGTGGTGTGATCTTTTGTGAACTGATTCTTCTGTTCGTGAATAGTCCACAACACAGTTTTGTTAGCTGCTTGGCATCGAGTGGGATTTACTTGTCTGGCCGCTCGTGGGCTCTTCAGTTGTTATTGTAAAAATCACAGCAGCGAACATCCTCCACAGCACTCATAGCTTAGTCGGCATCCAAGTTTCTCCTGATTTATTTCTAGAATTAGAAGCACTGATTCTAAATCTAGAAATCAATGACATGCCTTTTAAGAGCTAGCGGACTTTGAAGGTTTTGATGCCAGTTTTCCCTGAGGATTAAATATTGCAAAATAAACTCCTGCCTGTGGTTCATATTTATCCATCACACTTCTCGGTGGAACACTGGGCTAGGTATCAAAGCAGATGCAAGGGAATGAGTTTCGTGGATATGTATGTACACGTGTGTGTGTGTGTGTGTGTGTGTGCGCGTGTGTGTGTGTGTGCATGTATGGATACACACACACACATACACACAGTAGAGTACCAAAATATCTACTCTCAGGAGTATCCTTTGAAGTTCAGTGTGATCTGAGAAAAGGGCATAGAAAGGCTGAAGTTTGAGCTGACCCTCCAAGCATGAAGAGCATTTATAGAGAATGAGGGGAGAACATTCCAGAAAAAGAAAAAAAAAAGCCCTGGTCAGAGCCCCAGAGATGGCAGTGCTTCGGGTCCATTACGAGGTCGCCGAGCTGGGGCTGAGGGTCCTTCTCGGGACATATTAAGAAAGGACTCACTAGATAAGGCATATGAGCGTTTAGATTTTGCTCCCCCGGCAGCAAAAAGCCTGGTTTTTGAGCAGGGGAGGGATGTGATGGTGATTAGCCTTTAGAAAGCTTTCCTAGGTCGCCGTGTACAATGTACAGAAGGAGAAAGTTGAAGGTCTAAAAAGGTCAGCCCTGTGCCTTGTTCTCTGGCATCACTAGTTGAGTTAAATTGAATAATTTAAACTGAGCTAACAAGCATTTGGCCGATCACAGCAGGAGGAGAGAGGACAGTAGGTAAGACATTTTAAAAGAAGAATGGACAGTTTCTTCACCAGCAACAGCCTCTCATTTATTGAGTTATCTGATTAGTGAAGACACCCTTCATTCATTCACAGCTTCCTCCAGGAGCCGTGAACTTGAGTGGCTTGGTATCCGCAGGACTCTTGATCTATGAGCGACCGAGGATATCTGAAGTTAGCCCAGTCTCTCTGGCTTCCCACATCCCTTCCCAAGAAGAATGGATTCTTCTGCTCTCTGTAAACCTCACCTCCGCGTAGCTAGGATCAAAGGGAGAAACATACTTGAGAGCTGATAATCCTTACCCTGTTGTATCTGGTAGCCTCTTAGATATGAGGAGCACAAGCCAGGAGGAGAGGTGTGTGGGCTGGAAGCCTGGTGCTGTCCTTCTGGGCTGAAATTCAATCAGACGTGCTTAATTTCTGTAAGCGAACAACCATCATAATGAATCTGCATCACAATGAGGCAGTGACATTAACCCTGTTCTGTTCCTAATTACTTTAGAGACATCTGGGCTATGTCAGAAGGAATTAATAAACTAGGAATTCTAGAACTTTTGTAGCATGCTCTCACTGTCTGCTGCTCTGTTGACATCTTTGAAAGGAAACAGGACAATTTGAAAGACACCAAGCATGATTAACAGAGAGCGACAGTGGCTAATGGCCCCGTAGGATGCTAGAGGAAGAAGCATGAGCCTGACCCGGAGCTCCCTCCAGCTATGCGATCAGGCAGAGACGAGCAGAAACATCTCTGCTTTGCTATTTGCTTCCATTTCATCCAGAAAACCACTATAAACCTGAAGACTTTCCCGTGAGTTTTCTTAGCTCTCCAGCCAGTAGATAGATCCTTGCTCTCCCAGAGTATCTTCTTTTGTCCACATCTTTCTTCTTCCTTCTTATCCTCTCCAACAGCAGCATGCACAGTAGCTTGCAACATAGGGGCGCCAGGTTCCTTTCCATTCTGGAAGGACCGTGCATAGCAGGGCTGGTCTCATAAGGCATGTGATCTGAGATGAATGATCCCCAAATGCATCCTTCAAATGATGGCAGACCCCAGAGGAAAAGGGTTGATTGAGGCAAAAACAAAAAACAACCGGAAAACTGTTGTCTCCTATCTTTCTGAGTCTTGTCAATCATCTCTCCTGCCACCCTGGCTCTAGGAGTCAGATATGAAACACTGCATGAATAATCCATGACTCTGCATAAGGTACCTATGATTAGGTGCCCCACAGGTGCCATGTGAATGAAGGATAGTCAACCAACGTAAGAGCTGGACTTCACAGTCAGGCATTCACACTTGGGTGATAATGGCAGCTGCCATTTTTTGAGAACTTTCTGACATATCGTTTAGCATCATGGAGTCGATACTATTATCATTATTCTCTTTCCTGGAGGAGGGAAATGATATTTGATTAAGTTAAATGCCTCAGTCATGGTTACGTAGCTACTAAGTGCCAGAGATGAACTCAACCCACTTTGTTTGACTCTGCAGTTCTTACTTACAACCATTAGTGTCTACCTCACTAAGCTCCCTATTCTTAAAATTCAAAACAAGAGAATCACGGGTTTCCTTTTCATGTTTTTGCCTTGTGTGTTTCCGTCTGTTTAGTAAAAGTGGCTCCTTTATTTGCATAACTCAAAGACAACAGTGTATCCGGTCTTTTCAAGCATAAGTCATATTCTCAAGGCACTGGATCATAAAGAGAAAGACCTGAATGCATGCAGTTGGGTTGAGTTGGGAAGAACGTGCTAGAAGCAGACAGTCCATAAGAGTCAAGAACAGCGCAAATGGCACGGGAAGCATTTGGCCACAGTTAGAGATGGCAGTTTGGCAAAGAAAGCAAAGTATTGCTGATCCTTAAAAACGAGTCCTTCTGCTAATGTGAAACCCACCCAAGGCTTCTTCGCACTGTCTTTAGACCCTGAAATACAAGGAAACTTCTGTGGGTTGACGGCTAGTTTCAACATCCCGAAGTTTTTGCAACTGCAGACGTCCCTGCCCTATGGTGTTTCTCAGCTTTATACATGTCTGATGAGCATCTTCTATCTGGAGCTCATCACCCCAAAACCAACATTAATGTCTTAGCCATCTCTCTAGTTTTGTGGACACCGCTGTTGGCAGACTCTTCTGCAGTCACAGTCTGAGGTGTGATTTTATTATTCCTACTTGGCTCCCTTATCCCCTGTCCTGAATTCTCCCCAGCACCTCCCCCCACCCGACATCCTACTCTCCACCCCTACAAAATCATATACTTTTGCCTCTATTCTTGCCTCCCCTCACTGCCTTCTACTCTGAAGGCACAGGAAAAGTTGGGAGTGGACCCCCGTGACCTTGAACCTCCTCTCTGCCTTAAATGGATAATCTGAACTGTAACCCAGAAGCCTCAGAAAGAGGTTGAAGGTTCAGTCTCTGGATAGTTGATACCTTGAAGGCATGGGAAACACACCCAGATTTACTCTTAATACCCAGTTTTGATTTCCCTTTCTTAAAATGCAGAAATTCCTTCTTGGTGCATGTGAGGACTTCCAATCAATAAAAACTTTTTTTTTAAGGCTGCTTTCTGCTCTGACTTCAGAGGTCAGCATTAAGATTACAGCAAAACACCTTTTCTTTTTTTAAATGTAGCACTGTTAGGTTAGAGATTTCATTCACTTGGCACTTTTTTGGAATGAAAACATAACATGAAATTTCCCTTCTTGGGGCACCTGGTTGGTTAAGCATCCAACTCTTGATTTCAGCACAGGCCATGGTCTCATGATTCGTGAGTTCAAGCCCCGCTTTGGGCTCTGTGCTGACAGCTCAGAGCCTGCTTGGGATTCTCTCTCTCTCTCTCTCTCTCTCTCTCTCTCTCTCTCTCCCTCCCCCACTTGTGCTCTCTCTCTCTCAAAATACTGTACCTTCTTAACAGTTTGTAGATGTGTAACTCAGTAATGTTAACTATATTCCCATTGTGGTGCAACAGATTTCCAGAACTTTTTCATCTTGCAGAATTCAAACTCTGTGCCCATTAAACAACTCCCCTTTTTCCTTCCTTCCTGCTTAGCCCCTGATGATCACCATTTTACTTCTTGTGTCTCTGAGTGTGAGCTACCTTATAAAAGTGGAATCATATAATACTTGACTTTTTATTAGAGGCTTAATTCACTTTGCATAATGCCCTCAAGGTTCATCCCTGCTGTAGCCTGTGATCAGATTTCCTTCCTTTGTAAGGCTGAACGGCACGTGAATTTTGAGCGCCCACCGTGTGCCACGTGCTCTGCCAGCTTTCATTTCATTGATGAGCAGTGTTCCCTCCCCAGCTGTAGGGGTAGTAGGCAGTTAGAAGTACAGGAGATGTTTAGTATGAAGGTGTGAAAACACGGTTCTAAAGAAACTCAAATAGCAGGAGACCCATATCCTTTTGAAAGACTCAGAAGAGGCATGATAGCATCATAAAGGAGTATGTATCTAAAACAGGCCTTCAAGATGAGTAAAATTTTGCCGGGTAAGGATGGGAAAGGAGGTTGTTGTAAAATATGAAGTAAAGTACACAGAGCCACCTAAGCAGGAGGCATAGTGTGTTCGAGAAATAGCAGGGTGCCTGAACGACTCAGTCGGTTGAGCGTCTGACTCTTGGTTTCGGCTCAGGTCATGATCTCGTGGTTCGTGGGACAGCGCCCTGTGTTGGGCTCGGTGCTGACAGTACAGAGCCTGCTTGGGATTCCCTTTCTCTGCCCCTCCCCTGCTTGTGCGCACACACGCTCTCTCCCTCAAAATAAATTAAAAAATTAAAGCAAATAGCCCAGCTTGGCAAGAGCGCAGGCTTCTTGTAGTGAAGCGGCAAATGATCAGGCCAGAAGTGGGGGGAAGGGAAGCCGTGGAAAGCCTCGAATGCCATGACGAAGGATAGAACTCTGGAGGACAAAGTGGGGCACTTTTTGTGGACATTTAGCAGCAACTGCTTGATTTCAGCCAAGCCTGTCTCCCTGATGTTCTCGTGGATTCGGTGGACAGTAATTCTGTGGATGGATTCACGGCGGGATGTCTAAATGGAAGCCGGAGATGGCCATTGTCAACCTGGAATTTCAGAAGGCATCGGGCTGCTGCTGCCCTTGCTGGTTCTTCCTCTTGAACATCGGTCCCATGTCCCAGGGGTCAGCCTGAGAGTGGGGAAGTGACCGGGCTCGTTCCCCGCTACATGCGCCGAGCAGCCCCAGAACAGGAGGGCTTGTGAGGGAAAGAACCGCCTGCAGCTGAAGTCTTGAAGGAGGAGCTGGATGACGATGTGCCCACAAGTTCATAGCCGGATACTTGCCCTCAGGCTCTGAGTCGTGTCGTAGACAAAATCTGATGCTCGCACTTCTGTAGTGCCTGAAAGAACCGTGGTACCTGCATGGACAAGTGAAAGACCATGACAGCCGTCCATCAGTCAGACTTGGGGACCAGACCTAGGTGTCAGTGAGAGTTTCAAGGGACAGTGGGTGTGCCCTGGTAGACCACCGACTACAGGTGGGTAGACCAGCAGTCCCCTTCGCTGTCGGTGGAAGAAATCGGAGTGTGACTCCCAACAGTGAATCAGGATCAGGCCTCAGGTCGATGCAGGGTGGAAGATGAACTACAGCTGTCCTGTGTTGCCTTTATACTACCTAAGGGTCTGGCTTGGACATATTTGTACCTTCACCATGAATGTTCTACCTCTTCCTAGCTCCCTAGGGTCTATGAAGTATTTCATTCCTTATGATCTCAGTTAACTACTTTGAAACATCATAGATCTGCCACTTGGCTCCAGGGTTCTGGGATCAGATGAACATATTTGTCCTTGCTTTTATGACTCTGTGACTTTGACAGGACTCCCCCAGCTTTTGCCTGGATAGTCATAAGTAACAGTCTTCCTGAGAGGGACTGTCAGACCCATCTCTGGAACCTTCTCCTTCCCCTTTGTGCCCGTCTTGCAGAAGGCTTAGGTTCGGCAGCTCAGTTATCAGTTGAATCGTGCTCGTCTCCCTGGGTGCAACAGCACTCACCTGCATTGCTGCAAAAACAAACAGGATAATGTGCTTTTGTACAGGCGATTTATAATTTCCGACGAAATGCTGATCTCATCAACGGGTGTTGGCTGTTGTGATTATAGGGACACCTACAGTTTTAACTCCTTTAAGAGCAGTTTCCTGGCAACAAATCATGTGCAACGTTACTTGTAAAAAAGTTGAATTTGGGGCGCCTGGGTGGCTTAGTCGGTTAAGCGTCCGACTTTCGCTTAGGTCATGATCTGGCGATTCGTGGGTTCGATCCCCACGTTGGGCTCTGTGCTGACTGCCAGCTCAGAGCCTGGAGCCTGTTTCAGTCTGTGACTCCCTCTCTCTCTGACCCTCCCCTGCTCACGCTGTCTCTCTCTCTCCTAGAAATAAATAAAAATATTTTAAAAAAAAAGTTGAATTTAATTTTCTAATGTTTGTTTATTTTTGAGAGAGAGAGCATGAGCAGGAGGGAAGGGGCAGATAGGGAGGGAGACACAGAATCCGAAGCAGGCTCCAGGCTCAGAGCTGTCAGCACAGAGCCCAACGCAGGGCTCGAATTCACGAACCACGAGATCATGACCTGAGCTGAAGTCTCACACTTAACCGACTGAGCCACCCAGGTGCCCCTAAAAAATTGAATTTAATTGCACGTGGCACCCAGCATCTCCATCTTAGTGAGATGTGTCCCTCCCTGCTTGTCATCTGCTGCCCAGAGGGTCTTTGGAACGGGGCGAGTTTTAAAACAAAATGCTTTGTTGTGGAAAGTGACTCAGAAACAGAGGCAGGTGCTGGTGATGTGTTTGCTATTGTGGCCCTCGGTGTTAGGCTTCTGGAAGGTCTCAGGACGTATTTGTCACAAACGTCAGGTGTTTATGGTAGTGTCCGTGTGCTGGCCAGCTTGGAGGAGAGCAAGCCAGGTTTGGGGCATTTAACACAAGCCACTTCCATGTTACCCGCTTCCCGTCACACCGTCCCTCTTACCACAAGGGGTCAGGAGATGCATTTTGCCTTTCCAGGCATCTGACCAACGAAAAAGGCCAGACAGCCTGAGAATCCCCAAAATGGTCTGAAGGAATTGACGGAACTCATCTGAGCACCTTTGTCGCAGCCAGGGGGGATCTGATTCTGGGCTCTGGAGATTCCGGCCTCTCATTTGAATTCTAAGTACTCCTTCTAGACATTCTTTATGTTCTTGGGTGGAGTGCCTGTATCTATCAAAGGAGATCAAAGACTCTAACCTGCTGAGACCAGGTGGCAAATGACTGAGCAATTACTACGGCACCTCTGTTCATTGAGACACTAAGTGCTACTATCATGGACAAGTGCTCTGACGTGTGCATCCTGGGTTATAAATGGGCTTCTCCAGCAGGTGTTAGTAAAGAAGTGAGAAGAGAGGGTAGGGGTGTGTTCCTTTAGCCCAGCCTGGTTCTCTTATGTGCTACGGTCCTGGGGCGTAAGAACAGACGACAGAAGTGACCTGGGGCTTTCATGTCCTTGTCTGATGTCATCAGCTAGAGCAGTGTCATATTTGGAAACATATCCCTCTTGGGTTTTATGGCTCCGTGACACACAGAGTTTGAGTTTATTTTCCTTGCTCTCCAGAACTGGTTGTTTCTGCTTTTTTCCACCCCATCAACATAGACAGGTTTATGAATATACCGCTTCTCCATCCGTCTGGGTGCAGAGGGCTCATCCATTTCGAAGGCAGTGAGCAGAGAGCTCTGTGTGAGCCCCAGCACTACCAGCCACCATCGTCGTTATAAATGCAGGAGGTAGAGTAAGTTCTCCAGCAACCCATGAACACCATGCATCCTGTAGATGCAAAGTTTTTTTTATTCCATGAGGTGCTATCAAGGTAAAGGGGACATTTTTGATTGCTGGATTTTTAGAGGCAAAGAGTCTGAATCTCCCCACCCCCGCAAATAAGATTAGCTATCTTTCCCAGATACTGAATCACAGAGGGTCTGGATTCTGTCCCTCCAAGTTCTGGGTTCTTTTCCGGTTCTTTTCTGTCCAGCCCTCAATACTGGTGCAGGGTGGCGTGCATTAGAACAGCACCCTGACCCCGGAGGGCTGTGCCTTTTTTTCTTCCCGCTCTGCTTTGCTGCAAGCCTGGAAGGCTGCCAGGATGATCCTTTGGAAGCTCTCGTTCCCATTGTTGGGTTCACTGGCAGCTGGGTTTTCGCCTGCTGACTTAGAACCCCTGCACGTTAAGCCACCACACTCCCAGCTGTTGTGGCCTCTCGCTTCCCACCCCTGACGGGAAGCATCAGGCTGAGGGGGGCTCTCCCAGTGTTCAGCAAGTGCCCCGTGGGTAACAGGACAGAGGTGTACGGTGCTCGGCAGATCTCAGAGCGTGTCCGCATTGTCCGGCTCTCACGACAGCCTGTAGGGAGAGGCAGCGAATATATTATTTTTTTATTTAAAAAAATTTTTTTAATGTTTACTTATTTTTGAGACAGAGGGAGGCAGACTGCAAGTCGGGGAGGGGCAGAGAGAGAGAGACAGAATCCGAAGCAGGCTCCAGGCTCTGAGCTGTCAGCACAGAGCCTGACATAGGACTCGAACCCATGAGCAGTGAGATCATGACCTGAGCTGAAGTCAGATGATTAACCGGCTGAGCCAGCCAGGCGCCCCTATATTATTTTTTTAGAATCAACAAAGGCTATATTTGTTGAACTCCTTTTACATATCAAGGACTCACTGGAGAGATTTTACACTCAGGCCCTCCGCTCACTGTTTGGGGACTTTGTAAATTTATAGAAAGTTATTTTTAAAAGTTACTAAAAAATTATAAAAAGGTGCCCTTGGGAAGAATGAATTTACAGAAGGCTGCCCCTTCCTCTGGGGTGGCTGCCCTTCCTAAGACAGACTTCAGGCTGGATTTCAGCCCACTCGTACCCATGTAGAAGCTGGGTAGACATTAAGGTGGATTATGCTCCCTTTGTATAGATGAGCAAACTGAGGCTCAGGAAGGCTAATGTCTCAGGAACAGCGACAGAGCTTCTTGGACACGGAGCTGGGATTAAACCCCAGCTCTTCTGAGATCTGGGTGATGTCACAGGCATGCAGTAGAAGCCTCCCACCGCCCCTGCTCAGCGCTCAGAGAGCAGGTGCAAGAGCTGAATCCCTCTAGAAGGCCCTGCACACTTGGCATTTTGCACGAGGGAGCAGCCTCTTCGCAAAGCGGTGGCCCGCTTTGAAGATAGCGTATCAGAGTAGACCGGTGCAGGGGACTTTGTCAAGATGCAGATCCTGATTCAGAAGTCCTGGGCTGAACCCTGAGAATCTGCATTTCCGACTCGTTCCCAAGAGGCTCTGCCTCTGCCAGTCCACGGACCCCCCTCTCCCACTTTGATTAGCAGAGCCTTCGTGTAGGAGACTCTGGTCATTAAGTTCTACCTTTTGTCGCTGCTCTGAAGACGTAATGGGAAGGAAAACCGACAGATGTTTATGGAGCACCTGCTATGCACTAGGTTACTGTCCGTGGCTGGTGAGGAAACAGCCACACTCAGTGGGATAAAAGCAATACATCACTTGTTTTATCTACTGCAAATAAAAACCAGTGGCAAGTCAAGAAAAATGAAACGGATTGAGTGACTCTATAGGAGGTGCTGTGACAAAGGGAAGTAACAGAGCCCATGAGAGCCTAGTGACGGTGCCTTCACCAGCCTTGGGGAAGATGATTGAGCTCCTGAGGAAGCCATTCTATACTGATGAAAATGATAGCGACCAGATTCATAGCGACTATTTATTACCCGAGTGCTACGCACCGTGCTACACAGGGTACGTGCCTTACGTTCTGTAATTCTCACAAGAGGCCCATGACCTATGAATTCCTGCCTATTTCACAGATTGGAAAACTGAAACAGAGCTGGATGAGTGTTGGATTTTACAGTTTATCTCCTGTGTTTAGTGCGACAAACGCTGGAAGTGATTTTATGCTTCTTGGAGCTTTTTGTGTGGTGTCAACCGAGGTCTCTGGGAGCTTCTCTGCAAAGCAGACTCCTGGACCCTGTTGTAAACGTGCTGAATCTGAATCTGAATCTGCAAGCCAGGCCCTGCCCCTCCCATACCTCCCTAGTGAGGTTGGTGAATCACTGCCTTAGGAATTTGGCATCTTGGCAAGAAACAGGGAAGTCATACAGGACCTCCCCAATCCATTCATCTTCATCTGTCATCCTTGTTACAAAAAAGCCAATGCCTCATTAAACAGAAATGAGTACTGGGTATACGGCTCCCCTTGTGTTGAATAACTGCATACAGGAGTACACAGAAGGTGTATCAAAATCAGCAGGAAAGCAGCGAGAGTCGTCTCACGCACTGAATCAACTCGCTATGAAAAGCTTACCATCTGATTAAGTATTTATTGCTTGAGACAAAATTTTGAAGACAGGCTCTTTAGGCAAACTTGTCTGAAATACCCTTAAAGTATTCTAAAGCAAACAAAAGAGAAGAATTCACCCAGAAGGATGTCAGAAGTCTTTTCATCCGCGAGATGCTCAGTGATAAGTGATTTTTATAAAGATAAAATGTAATTGGAAGTGCCATTAGACAAATCGGTTTAAAGACAAGTCCCTTAATTGCAGACAGTAGGTTTAAGCACAGCTTACTGGTTAGGTGCATGGATCTCAGATAGTTTAGCTTTCGGTGCATTGGTTTCCTGCAAACTGGTCTTTTACTCTTTATATGCTGGGGGGATAGAAATAGACCCTGGAGACTATGCCTCGGACTGGGCCAGGGGCCAGATGGAACTGATGCATCATGTCCCCAGCTCGGGCAGCATCGGACTCAAAGCAGTTCAGCACCCTCAAATCACTGGTTCTTCCTGATTCTTCCCTCTCAGTCCCTGAGTATGGGGAGCATCTAGGAAGCAGCTAAACTGCAGACACCTGACTCAGAAATTCTCAGTCAGCAGGTCAGAGGTGAAGCCGAGGAATACAGACTTTGGGCGAGTATCAGGGGAATGTTGCAGGTGATCCAAGAACCTTGCTTAAGCATAAGCACCCTTTTGTGTTTTGTTTTCAGAGCAAAGGACCAGGGGTAAGAAGTTGAGTGGTTTTCAAACATGGCTGGTAAAAAGTACGAAGCTGGGCGCCTGCACCTCCCTAGAATCCCTGAGATGAGCCGGGTGGGCCAGCATCAGTATGAGGGTGATTCACCTTCGGTGTGAACCATGAGGCTGCGTGATGCTGAGCCTCACCAGTTGCCTCACCAGTTGCACTCTGGGCGTCCCATGGGGAGAGCAGAAGCACGTGTGGGAAGAGGGATCCAAATGCAGCTGGCCTTGACTGGCACAGCATCGGGCGGAATTAGATGGGGGTGCTGACCATCAGGGCCACGGGAGTTTGGGGCAGGAGAGGCCATGGTGGGGGGGGGCAGTTGGGTCTTCAGTTGTGCTTTGAAGGGTGAATGCAATTGTGATCATAGGGCAGGAGCTGGGAGGGTGTTTCAGGGGGGCGGGTGTGACAGAGGCCCTGACTGAGGATGAACATGGTTCCTGGGAAACCTAGTGTGGAGCCTTGGCCTGGCCGGGGACATGGAGGGCAGGAGGCACCTGCTGGGCTGGGCCAGGCTGGATGGCCCGGAGCTCTGAGTGGGGCAGGGAATCCTCATGGGACCTGCGTCATGACTTGAGCTTTAGGGAGATGTCGGTCGGGAGTGCAGATGGATTAGGAGGGTGGGTCCCGCTTTCCACCCAGTAAGAGATGAGGCCCCACACTGGTGCCGTGAGCAAGGGGGCAGAGAACATGAGAAGTTTATGGACAGAAAGATAAAACAATAGAAACTCAGAATGGCAGACTACGTACAACTTGCTCCAGATCTGTTATGAGCTATGACTTCGTATTAAGATGTCAACAAGATATAAAAACGGACACTGAAAGTTACTAATGATCTGGGCTGCCCAGGCCCGCCTCGCTTGTCTACCATGTTGGAGAAAGATGGGGATGATGGAGTCAATTCACTGAAAGCTGATAATTCCCCATGATTTTAACCTTTTCCCCAGTGTCCTCTCTTTTTACCAGATCTACCGAGCTAAGCATTATTTTAAATAATTCATTTTCATTTCCCACACCTATTTAATTTATGACTGTGTAGAGTGAAACAACCAGAAAGGAGATGCAGCATCTTCTTTCTTGAGCAATGAAAGCAACCATGTCCACTGGTTCATTCATTACTTCTTTACCTATTCTGATAGAATTCCTGGTGTCGCCTTGGCCATTTTCCTAGTGAAGAAACCAAGTAAGCTTTGCTGCAGTAGCAGTGACAGGAAGTAGTATGGTAGGGTGTGTGCAGGAAGTCCTAGGTTACCGAGATGGGTGGAACTCAAGGTAATCACTGTTCGTTCCAGGTAGACCGTTCCATGCTTCCTTCCTGGCTCCGCTTCTTCCTGCCCAAGCGAGTGAGCACCTAGCTGACTTAGATCTGCAAAGGAAGGAATAATGGGTTGAGCGTTCCTGGGTAGAAACCCTTAACACTTCCGTACACATTGCATTTGCTAGGCTCGTGCGAAAGCTTCCAAGAGTCGAGGGAGTGGACCCTTCAGGAGCAGGAACTGGACAGAGGGGGGTGAGTTTCTGCATCTCAGCCACTTTGCAGCGAGCACCATTGGTCATTCCCCTGAACGCGGTCACCTTGTGTCTTGTGTTTGGGCGCTGGTGACAAATGGGGAGCCATTGTGGAAGAGTGTGAGGAAGCCCCGTGGTCATGACTGGCTGGCATTTTGGAATTGGGGAGCGATCTTCTCAGGCCTTCTGGAATTATTAGCCTTCCCTGTATCTCAGCTCTAGGATCCACAGCGTAGTATCCACACACCCACAGCTCCATGATCCTGAACTTTTTATTCATTGTATGCTCCCATTCTTCCCATCTCGAGACTGTCTATTTCTGGGGAAGGTAAGAATTCATCCCACAGCAGAGCCTCATAGCATCAACCCGTTCTGTAAACATGCTGTGAGCCTCTCGCTCTGTGAACCGGGCGCCCTACAAGATGCCAAAGATGGAATGACAGATTATCCGAGGTCCTTGTTCTCCAGAAGAGGAGACAGCTACGTAAACAGGAAGCACCTTTGGGTGTCTTCAGAGTCTGGTACCATCATCTGTAAAAGTGAGATGATAATGTGTCTATGCCACAGGCTCCCTGTGAGGATTAAATTGCAAAGCGCTTAGAACAGTATCTGGCACGTAGTAAGCACGGGGTAGGGGCAGCTGGGTTAATTCTGTCATCTGTTGCCACTGTTGCTATTAGTGCTGACTTCCTTCCCGCCCCCAGTAGGCCCACAGGGTGCAGGATGGAAGACGTGAGGTAAGGACTCAGGAGGCTTCTTCACGGGGGTCATAGTTGAGTTGGATCCTGAAAGGAGAGGAGGAAGTGACCAAGAAGAGAAAACAGAATGGAATATTCCAAACTGAGGGAAAGTGGCGCAGGCCTCGGGGGGTGCAAACATCAGGTAGTTCGGGGAACTCAGCGGTTCTGGAGGGAAGGAGAGGCCTGGCGTGCGCACCTTGGGTTTCCCTGTGAGACAGGAGAAGCTGAGTGAGAGGAGCCTTGAGGAGACCAGGGAAGACTGTGACAGCCCCATGTGGAGAAGGTGAGGGACGAAGGCCACCGTGTGGGATGTAGGGGAGGGTGGACACCGACTTCGGGGGCTGACAAATAAGTACAATCCACAGGAGAGAAACAGTAAGGCGATTCTGATCTACAGCCTTTCAGATATGACAGGAGAGGCTGTTTTAACAAGAGAACCAGAGCAGACTTCAGGAGGTAAAGTGAGAGTGGAGAGAGAGAACTCAAACACACACAGGCCATGGAAGCCATGGATGATATGTCAGGGAGGCGGGCTTTATTTCTGTTTCTGGGCTTTCAACAAGGAGGGACATCACGCCCTCAGGATGTCACTTGGGCAGAACTGTGGGGGTTAAACTATAGAAGGCCACACCCGAAGCAGACAGATAATTGGAGAAAACTCTAAGCCCCCCAGAAGGGAGCAAGACTCAGAGCCCCATGGTGCTCCCTGATGTGGATCCCCGCTGTGAAGTTGAGAGCACTCTGTCTGCATCACATACATGCCCTTCGGCCTTCCCCCTCCCCCATCTTGCTCTTGGTGGCCATGTTTCTCCTCAGCAAGCCTGCAGCCCACAAGACCCAACCATGCCACCCAGCAGGGCTAGATCATTTCCTGGAGTTTACAAGGTCATCCCAAAGATGCCCCAAGGGCTGGTCTGCCCTGAAGCTCCCCTAAATTGGGAGCCACTATCATGGAACCAAGGAGCTTTGGGTGTGTGCACAGCCCACCAAGGCCCAAGCATCTGGTGTAGCCTCCCTCCAGTTTGAACGGCCCAAATATGGATGCCACATGCGTGGGCCGACCAGCCCGGCTACCGTGCTCAGGCAGACTTCACGGAGGTCAAGTGTGGGTGTGAAGAGATAAGCTAAATAGCACATGGACCATGGAAGCCTTGCTTACACATGGAGCACCTGAGCCCCATGACCACGGATCCTCATAAAGCATCATCCCCGAATTAAGGATAGCAGCACTGATGCCGCTTGCGCAGGGACATGCTATTAGTGGACTTGAACCGAAGGCTGGCTTCCTAGTCCCGTGCCTGGTAGATAAAGTTCTGGCTGAAAAGGATATTTGCACATGACAGTGGTAAAATTGTAGACACACGGCATTTCCTAGAGCGGGTCTTTAAAGTTCCACGGGTTTCCGTGATCACGTAGAGTGCATTCGTTTCCCCTTCCCGCCGCTGGCGAGCCTTCCTTAGCCTGACGGCTGTGTGGCCGACGTGGCTACTCCCTGGGTCCCTGAGCGCCCTGGAGGCCGCACGCTTGGGGCAGGAGACCAGAGTGGGCGGGGGCTCCGTGGCAGCGCTGACCCTGCTGGTGTCTTCAGGTGGTGTGTGTTATCTCAGGGCCCGCGTCGGTGCCCACGGTCCCCAGGCGGGTACGGGTGGTGTTCTGGGTCTCTTCCGGGATGCCCCAAACTCACGTGTGCCTCTCGCCCTCCTTGTGCTGCAGATCCTGGCGCCCCTGTGAAATTGCCTTGTCTGCCAGTGAAACTGTCCCCTCCGCTACCTCCAAAGAAAGTCATGATCTGTATGCCTGTAGGGGGGCCAGAACTCTCCCTGGCGTCCTACGCGGCCCAGAAGAGCGGCCAGCAGAGCGGGGCCCAGCACCACCACACGGTCCTGCCGTCCCAGATCCAGCACCAGCTGCAGTACGGCAGCCTCGGCCAGCACCTGCCCTCCGCCACCGGCTCCCTCCCCATGCACCCCTCCGGCTGCAGGATGATAGAGGAGCTGAACAAAACGCTGGCCATGACCATGCAGAGGCTGGAAAGGTAACTGGCAGG
>NW_027530974.1:11607483-11624368 GCF_008692635.1 Crocuta crocuta
ACCATGACTCAGGAGTGTCAAGACCGGGGTAAGGGCTCAGTCTTCACTGGGGCGGGAGTAGTTTGAACGTAAAATCAGACCAAACACTGAATGTCTGGAAGAATTAAAAAATGTTGCCTATTACCGAACGATATAACAGTCACATTTATTGTAAAGAAAAAGTGGGGCGTCTGGGTGGCTCAGTCGGTTGAGCATCTGACTCTTGATTTCGGCTCAGGTTATGATCCCACGGTTGTGAGATCAAGCCCCACGTCGGGCTCTGTGCTGACAGCATGGCACCTGCTTGGGATTCTCTCTCTCCCCCTCCTCCCTCCCCCTTTCTTTCTCCCTCCCCCNGAAAAAAAAGAAAAAGTAACATGTATGTATGTATACACACATGTACTGTATAAATAGCACGTGTGGGAATATATAAATACATAGATACACATTTAATATATATTAAACTCATGTTTAAAATGTGTTATATAGTATATGAAATAATTTAATATAAAGTTAAATGTATTTAATATAAAATTTAAACATAAACATATTAATATGTGTATTTATATGTGAGTATATAGAAGTACATAAATATATGAAAAGAGTAACATACATGTGTTTTATTTAGGACACACATGCTTCTATAACTCAACATGTTTTGAAACTATATACATTTAATTATTAATAGTGGCTATCCCGCTGATGGGAAGATGGAAAGAATTCTTTTACTTTCATATCTCATATCTTTCTGTACTGTTAATTTTGCATTTTATGTATATTATCTTTATGACAGAGAAAGATGATTTGAATATAAAATAAGAAAGAATGAGAGCCAGCAGTGCAGTGGTGGAGAGGTAGCGGGCGGGGAGAGGTAGAAAGGCACGCCCTTGTTCTTGCCGATGAAGGAAGCAGGGTGCTGGAGTCCAATTATTGAGCCATTACTGTTTAGCCACACCTGATGCAGCCCCTTCCTTCTCCAGAACCCTCCTCTGGTAATGTTGCTGGGAGATCTGCAAAGAGAATCTGAAGGACTCGTTCTGAAGTGTGTNCTCCCCGACGATTCCAATGCATGTTGCTTGACCTAGTTCCCTAGCATCCCAAGAAGAAAGTGTTGCTCTCCGCTGTGCAGGAGGTGTCTGAGGCTGGGACTGTCTGTACCCATCGCAGAGTAGTGACAGCTGTCAGCTGGGATCTGCAGTGGGAAAACTGCAGCCTGGAGGGCCTGCTGGTCACCCACCAGAGGGCCAGAGGCAAGATGGCCGTCGTCAGCAGCTTTCTGTTCCAGTGTCCAGCCTCTCGGCCACGTATTCCGGGTTGGGGTTCTACGTGATTCCAGAGGAAGTGGTCGTTGCTAGGAATTCTGACCTGATTATGCAGTGATATCTCCTTCACTGAAAAAAGATTGCTTTGGTCCCTTGCTGTCCTTTTCAACTAGTGTTATTGCTAATAAGGAAGGTAGTCATTTCAAATTTGGATGGTACTCTTTAGTCTTTGATAGACCGTTATTATCATCTTAATCCTCACATCAGCTAGGGCGGCTGGGTTAGTAGAGAAACTAAGGAAGGCTGCGTGACTTCCCCAGTGCCGGCTTCTCAGATGAGGGGTCCACAGAGCGACTACTTGCTGGCCATCTGCAACCTTACGGGTACAGAAACTGAAAGCAAGCGTTCAGACACTTAAAGTGATTTGAGAATGATTTTATGCCTGTTAAATATGGTCATAGAAAAGGGTTTCATTTTTTATGTATTTTCTGTTACATTTTAAAAAAGCATCCGTTTATGATAGATTGAAAATTAAAATGTATAAATATCCCAGCCAACCAGCCAACAAACTGCTCCTTCCTCATACAAGTTTTGAAAATACTGTCCCAGGAAATAAGTCCAGTGGCCACATCCTCAAGCCTGGGTCTTCCTAATTCAAATCCAGAACTCTTTCTGTAGTAAGACAACTGTTTTCCTGAAGACAGCTCATAGTCAACATAATTCCCGATCTCCACGCCTATTGTATACCCAGTAAGTCTTTGCATCTCATAGGAATTTTAATCAATGACCAAAAAGATTCTCGCAGGAACTCGAGACAGCATGTTACTTGCTAAATACGTCTCAACTCAAAGTATGCCATTTTAAGAGGGTCCATGGAAAGTACTAACCACCCGACACTGTTCTTCAGTAATTTCTGTGCGTATTTGTAGAACATTTCCGTTGAGGGTAGACCAGTGGATAGGTCTGCTGGACCCAAACCAGGTCAGGTTCTTTACCGAAATGAATCAGAGAGAACAGATTTGTTCTGTTCCATAATATCACAATATAACATGGGCACAGGGCAGAGGCAGGGGAACAGCATGACCCAGGCAGTCCGCTGTGCTCTGTGCCATCCTCAGGGATTCTAATTATTTCCTATCTCACCCCCTTCCTGCCTTGGGTCCAGACACAGAGTTGTTCTGATAGACCAGCCAGGACATAGAGAATTCATGTATGTATCACTCTGACAGGATCACCCATCAGAGAAAGAGAGGCCTACCACCCAAACAAGTAAAGATGGAGAGATTTGGGGGCACCTGGGGGGCTCAGTTGGTTGAGCATCCAACTCTTGATTTTGGCTCAGGTCATGATCTCACGTGGGTTTGAGCCCCTCATCGGACTCTGTGCTGACAGTGCAGAGCCTGCTTAGGATTCTCTTTCTCTCCCTCTCTCTCTGTTCCTCCTCAACTTGGGCTCTCTCTCTCTCTCTCTCTCAAAATAAATAAACTTTAAACATTTCTTTAAGAAAGATGGAGGGATTTTTCTGAGCCCCTGCGTCTGGGTCTTCCGGGATTCCTAGAAGGATCTGACGCATTGAGGTCACAGACCACCTTTTAGTTTAGTGCGGAGTCTATTGCTGTGTCCGGTGGTGTTGCCCTTCTTTTTTACTGCCTAAAAAGCCTCCCGGTGGCCTGTCAACTTGATTTCATTCTTGCTCTGACCAAATTTAACACAGAAAGAAAGAATTATTTCTCTCTTCTCCATGCAATTTTCAGTGATCCCAAAAAGCAGTGCAAGGAGGAAGAAAGACTCCTGAGCACTTGTGCGTGCCACCAGCAAAGACGGGGCCTCATGGGATGGTCACATGTCGGGCGTGGGTGCAGACCTGTCATCTGATCCTGATGGTACAGTGCAAGTAATGCAGACATGAAATGAGGAATTACGCAGCGTTCATGCCAGACTTTGGGCCATAAATCTGAATGAATAGTCATGTTAGAATTGAAAGGGACCATAAAGAGCATCCAGGTAGCCAGCCCACTGGATGGCCAAGTGTCCCTGACTGCTGGTCCTCCATTCCTCATGAGAACAGGAACCTCCCTAGGTCCCAAGAGAGGCCACCCCGTTGTCAAGAAGGCATGATTATCACAAAGCTATTTCTTACATTAGGTTAAAAGTTTTACCTCTCGGGGCGCCTGGGTGGCTTAGTCGGTTGAGCGTCCGACTTTCGCTTAGGTCATGATTGATCTCGCGTTCGTGGGTTTGAGCCCCGCGTCGGGCGATGTGCTGACTGCCAGCTCAGAGCCTGGAGCCTGTTTCAGATTCTGTGACTCCCTCTCTCTCTGACCCTCCCCTGCTCACGCTGTCTCTCTCTCTCTCTCCTAGAAATAAATAAAAACATTAAAAAAAAAAAAAGTTTTACCTCTCATAACTTATACCCCCTCAACTAGTTTTATTTCTAGTCTTCCTTTCCTGTGAAAAGCCTCCAAAGCTTTGAAGGTAGCTACCACTGACTTTATTAAGGGGTTCCCTCTTCCACACGAATAACCCCAAACTCATTATAATAACCATTTATTGAGTTGGTTTCTAGACCCTTTACCGTCTTATTCATGGTCTCCCAAGAATACTCTAAATCCGTTCCAAATCTGTTCTTACTCGTTACTCTAACCTGAACTTGCTCAGTGACACAAAAATGTGCGTGTAGTCGGTTATTCACAGCATTGGCCCACCCATTCAGGGGGGAGGGGTGCAGGAGGAGGGAAGGAACTACAAACTAAGTTGCAGCAAACTTAAAGAGTGCCATATTTATCCGAGGTCACAGGGCTGCCCTCGCCAGTGTGGCCAAGCTGGGTGTGACCCCCGTGTCCCAGTAAGCACCTTGGATCCAAAATCGTAAACTGCTGGGATTTCAGCCTCAGACACCATTTCTTTTTGCCTTTGATTGTTCATCCATAAAACAAGGATAATGACACCACCACCAACCTCATTAGGGTTATTTATGAAGAACAAGGGGCTCAATCCATCCAAATCAGTTGTCTTACTGCGTGGCATGCACTGAAAGCATCCAAGAGACAGTAGTCAATGTTACACCAAATTCCATAGAAAGTCACCCTTCAGTGGCCCCTAAGAGGCATATTGCAAATAGGTTTGATCCGATCTTATTGGAGATTTTGTTTGTGTCAGTTTCCTGAAACCACATGGCTATGGTTTTCTTTCCTGATGATTCATATCTTTTTGGAAAGTGATGTTTTATCATTCCAGGTATCATGCAGTTTTTAATATCTTAGTACGCTCTGTGATCTAGTTGACATAAATCCTGGAATTCAGACCTAAAATCCTCATCAGCCACGAATTTTCTCATCTTAATTCAGTTCATCAGTTCCTTGTCCTCTGGCTTCCCTGTTAATAAAATGAAGATTGGAGGAGCACTTGGGTGGCTCAGGCAGTTGAGCATCTGACTCTCGATTTTGGCTCAGGTCATGATCTCGCAGTTCGTGAGATCAAGCCCCGCATTGGGCTCCGCACTGACAGTGAGGAGCTTGCTTGGATTCTCTCTCTCGCCCTCTCTCTCTGCTCCGCCCCTATGTACTCTTGCACACGCACACTTCTCCCTCTCAAAATAAAGAATGAAACTTTAAAAAAAAATGAAGATGCAATATGTATCCTTGTTGACCCTGAAGAAATTTGGAGAAGATTCTTAAGGGAGTACACTTAAAAAAAATTTTTTTTTAATATTTTTATTTATTTCTAGGAGAGAGAGAGAGACAGCGTGAGCAGGGGAGGCTCAGAGGGAGGGGGAGACACAGAATTGGAAACAGGCTCCAGGCTCTGAGCTGGCAGTCAGCACAGAGCCTGATGCGGGGCTCGAACCAGCAAACCGTGAGATCATGACCTGAGTCAAAATTGGCCACCTAACCGACTGAGCCACACAGGCACCCCTTAAGGGATTTAATTAAGGAAAGGAAAATTCATACTTCCATTTGCTCAAGCCAGAAATCTGGGGGGTCACTCTTGATACCTTTCTTTATCTTGTATTTCATGTCTGACGGGTCTGCAAATCCTACCAGGTCTACACTGAGAACGTGTCATGGATGAGCCACTTTGTACCCACTTCTGCTACCCAGACGCCTAACCTCCTCTGCCCCTCCTTCCTGGTATCCTGCTTCCATTCCTGCCCCTTCAGTCAGACAGACAATGTGTAACAAAAATCAGATCGTGACCAAATTCGTTTGTGAGGCCAGCTGTCACAAGGGATGGCAGACGGGGGCACTTCAACAACAGAAGTTTATGTGCTCACAGCTCTGGAGGCTTCAAGTCTAAGATCAAAGTGTCATCGGGCTGGTTTCTCCAGAGGCCTCTCTCTCCTTGGTTTATATATGGTCATCTTCTCCCTGTGTCCTCACAGGGTCTTCCCTTCCTAACGGACACCAGTCATTTGGTTGGAACGCAGTCACATTTTGAGGGACTGGGATTAAGATTTAAACATAAGAATTTTGAGGGGGACGTAATCACTCATGGTAACAACTATGCCCCAAATGCCCCTTTGGTCTCCCAGCACACTTAGGAGTAAAAAGCAGAGGAGGCCAGGGGCACCTGGGTGGCTCAGTCGTTTGAACATCCGACTTTGGCTCAGGTCATGGTTTCACAGTTCATGAGTTCAAGCCCTGTATCAGGCTCTTTCCTGTCCATGAGGAGCCTGCTTGGGATCCTCTCTCTCTCTCTCTCTCTCTCTCTCTCTATCTCCCCCTCCCCAACTTCTTGCACACTTGCTCTTGCTCTCTCTCAAAAATAATTTATTTTAATTTTTGTTAATGTTTTACTTATTTCTGAGAGAGAGAGACAGAGCGTGAGCAGGGGAGGGACAGAGAGAGAGGGAGACACAGAATCCGATGCAGGCTCAAGGCTCTGAGCCAGCTGTCAGCACAGAGCCCGATGCAAGGCTCGAACCCATGAACCGTGAGTTCATGTCCTGAGCTGAAGTCATAGGCTTAAGTCGGAGGCTTAACCGACTAAGCCACCCAGGCACCCCAAGAACTGTTTTGTTCAGGCTGGTATCCTGAGTACCTAGAACAGGGCATGGCTTATAGGCACTGTAGATGCCTAATAAATATTGAATGAATGAACAAACGTATGAATGAATGAATGAATGAATGAGTCCTTCGTAGGCTCTGTGGTTAGATTATTAATCTGTTCCCTGTTGATGGATGTTTGGAGTGCTCCTAATAGTCTTTGCCACTGTTGAGCTTTGAGTTCTTACAAGACACATTTTATATAAACATGTGGTGGTGGTGGTGGTGGCGGCGGCGGCGAGAACGTGTCCTTAACCTTTTGTACTTTTCTCATGATCCTAAAATTATTAATGCTCCCTCTGTCTGAAATGCACTCTCCTCTCCTCCACCACCCACTCCACCTTATTTTGCAAAGCATATTTTTCAACTATCATATCCTCTGTGAGTTCTTCTTGGATTCCCAAAGGAAGCTATGCCTCTGTTTGGGCTACCTCTATCTGCACACACTACCTTATGTTGCGAGTATATAAGTTCTCTCTTAGATGTGGGTAGGGACCATCTTTGCCTTCCCACTCAACCCCTAGTCCATCATGGTACCTGTCATGTAGGAAGTATCAGTAAACCATTTCTTAAATGAATGTTCTTAAAAGTTCTTCTCATCTTCAAATAGAAAGGCATTTTAGCTTAACGTTTAGTGTGTTATTAGAAATTCCCTTAATTATAGAAACAAATTTTATTTAAATTTTTAATGTTTAATTTTGAAAGAGAGAGCACAAGCAGGGGAGGGGCAGAGAGAGGGGGAGACACAGAATCAGAAGCAGGCTCTAGGCTCTGAGCTGTCAGCACAGAGCCCGATGTGGGGCCCAAACTCACAAACCTCGAGATCATGACCTGAGCTGAAGTCAAACCTACTAAACCAACTGAGCCACCCAGGTGCCCCTAGAAACAAGTTTTAGTTGTGGTTACACTTATGATTTGATTGATGAACTGTGTGAATTTTGTTTTTGTACATACTAGAAGCAAAGTAAAAGTTTCTTCCTTTAAGACTGGACGTATCTCTTTGTCACACTGAGCAATATCAGACTTGAGTTCAAGACTCTGTAATGTTGGTTATGAACTTCACTCACTGAAATTATTGACAGTTCCATTCTCTTGGACCAAATCCATCTTATACGATAAAAGGGGGTGAAATGATCACCCATAGCTCTTCCAGCAAACTGTTGGGGTGTAGGACTTCATAGTGGATCATCCAGCTGTTTTCAGCATCCTCAGGCTAAAACTACAAATGAACTATCAGAAAAAGAGGAACAAGCAAATGAAAGGTAGATGAGGGGGCGTCTTGGCAGATTAGAGGAAGGGGAGTGGATTTGCATGGAAGGAATCACAGAAATCTCTGGTTGAAACTAAAAAAGCAAAAAATTCACATTTTTTTAAAAACTATTATTGCTTGCATATATCAATAATTGATATTTTTAATGCTGTTTTATTTTCACCCATTGGGTTTTGGCTTAGGAAATTTTAAGAACCATACATGTAGTTCTACAGAAATACGCTTGCTTACTACGTATGGGTCTTAAAGTAGACAAATAAGTACATCTCTAATAAACTCACTCTTCCTCTATGTTTTCCTGCCCCAGAATCCCTGAGCAGCTAGAACAGGAAACCTCTGACATTTGCCAGGAGAAAATTTCCTGCAGTTGTTGATGTTGAGGGTTTATACACCCTGAGTGAACAACCAGCTTGCAAAGGAAAAGGAAGGTACCTGTGTTTCCTTCGCATCCATAAGATCAGTCCGCAGTTTTGTATTGACTACCTTTCCTGGACCAGACTCTGCTTGACTTGGGGGATACAGCAGTGGACCAGGTGTGGAGGGCTGCTGGCCTCCATGGGGCGCAGCGTCTGCTGGTGGCATAAACAGAGGGAGTCCTTACCAGGGAGGGTGGAGGGAGAGAAGACAGCAAATGGCTGGGGGCCAGCTAGTAGGTGGGATTCGGGGTAGGCTTCTCTGGAGAGCTGCATTTCAAGTGAAATTCAAAAGACCTGGAGCACCTGGGCGGGTCAGTCAGTTAAGCAACTGACTTCGGCTCAGGTCATGATCTCACGGTTCGTGGGTTCGAGCCCTGCGTCGGGCTCTGGGCTGACAGCTCAGAGCCTGGTGCCTGCTTCAGATTCTGTGTCTCCCTCTCTCTTTGCCCCTTCCCTGCTCGTGCTCTGTCTCTCAAAAATAAACATTAAAAAAACTTTTTTTTAAATCCAAAAGACCAAAATAACCAGATGAAGAGGGAGAAAGGAAATGGGGGAACATTCTAGGCAGATGAGTGGAAGGAGTGAGAGACTATCTCCAAATGGGTGGTGAGAGTTTTAAGAAAAGGCAGGAAGTTGGTAGTTATTGTCCCAAGCTTTTAGAGGACCAATCATTGAGGGTGAGAGAAATCACAGAAGATTGTGATCTGAGAAGAACACAGGAGCCACTGGAGAGGGTCCTGGAGGTCTTGAAGAAGACCTAACAGGTGAGATCGTCTGCTCAGGACCTGTCCGGCTCCATAATCTTGTCTTAGACTGGAGTAGGTTGTTAATTCTAATGTGCATGTTTCTGGAAGTAAAACAGCTTTACCTCTTCTGGGATATTAGCTGTACCTCTGTATTAATAAGGCTAGACTAGCGATGGTCAACCAGATGCAGAAAGGCTTCCAGAACCATCTTGAACTCCTAGCAATGCTAATTGAGTACTGCCCGACAAGCATCATGGTAATCACACAATGAATAACATCTGTGGTCTTTCCGTTAAGATAATAAAAAAGGGGGGGGCACCTGGGTGGCTCAGGCAGTTAAGCATCTGACTTTGGCTCAGGTCATGATCTCATGGTTTGTGAGTTCAAGCCCCGTATCAGGCTCTGTGCTGACAGCTCAGAGTTTGGAGCCTGCTTTGGATTCTGTCTGTCTGTCTGTCTGTCTCTCTCTCCCCCTCCCTCCCTCTCCTCCTCTCCCTCCCCCGCTTGTACTCTGTCTCTCTCTCTCTCAAAAATAAACATTAAAACAAATAACATATAAAACAACTATAAAAAATGAATATAAAAAAATAATTTCACGGGGCGCCTGGGTGGCTCAGTTTGTTAAGCGTCCGACTTCGGCTCAGGTCATGATCTCACGGTTCGTGGGTTCGAGCCCCGCATCAGCCTCTGTGCTGACTGCCAGCTCAGAGTCTGGAGCCTGTTTAAGATTCTGTTTTTCCTTCTCTCTTTGACCCTCCCCTGCTCACACTGTCTCTCTGTCTCTCAGAAAGTAAAAAAAAAAAAAAGAAAAAAAAGAAAAAATAATAATTTCAACTTTGAAAAGAAAAAAATGAAATCAGCGGCCACCTTCCCCTCCCCCCTCATATTCCTTCAGTCTTTCAAATCCCATTATTCCGTAATTACTTTCAGACCTTTCAAAGGGCACAACTGATTTATAGTCCTAGCATAAATACAGTCCATGGTGACAACGACTTTTTTTCATGTAGCCTCCAGGGTCACAGGCAATTCTAAAGAATAATTCATGGTCCTGAACTCGACAATTTCCAAGGTTTCTTGTAGCCCTAACAGTCTAATTACTGCGTTGGCTTGTGTTAATAATGCTTCCGGCTGCAGATCAGAGTGTTCTGTGATGATAAGCAGATGTGCTTATCTGTGCCCTGGCAAGAACGGAACTGAGTACCTAAATGTCACTTGTTTGTGAAGTAGCGTTGGTTTGAAGAAGTTCAGCGTTTTGTTCATCATCAGTAAGACAACGTCCATTTTTAAATGTGTGTCCAGGGAAGGATTTTCCTCCTTACACTGATGACCGTTTGTCCCTGACCTCTTGAGGCCGGTATTGTCAACCTCTTACTTTAGGTCATATCTTTGATTGTGAAGCACATGTGTATCTTCAAGTGGTGGCATGTCGATGGTGTTTTAGAATTTAGCTGTGATTCTAAGCGGGCACGATGTGATTTCAGTGCAAGGGGGAGGTCACTGTGAACAAGACTGACCCTCCCTGCGAGGTGATGAGCTGACCGCTTAAAGGAACGTTAAGGAGACTGTGCAAATCATTAGCATCTTTTGAAGTCTTCAGGGGATAAAAAGGGAAGTATGTTTTCAAAAGTGAATCTGCTCCTGAAATCCTATGTGTACATGAGTGGAAACCCTGTTCTTGACCATTGCATGACTGTTGATTCTCTGATCTTGTCACAAACCATCATCAGAAAGATTTTTCAGGCCAAAAATACAAAAACGCTAAAGGAAGTGTTTTAATAAATTCATGGATAAGAGCCATAGTGACTGGTTTGTGATAAATGGCCAGTGTTTAAGCATATCCCTATTTGAAATAGCAACCCCCAGCATTCACCTCTACGAAGCACACCACACCAGCATTATCCTCCAAGAAAGCCTGTGAGGCGGGCAAACAGGTTTCTCCATTCGGCTGATGGGGAACCAAACCGAGATGCACCCTGGTGAGTGGCCCAGCCGGGTCTCAAGCAGAGACCTCCTCACTGCGCTTCCTCCCCTCCTGACATCCAGCCAAGCGCCACCCAAGACACCTGCTGATGTCTGCAGACGAAGTCGTGTTAGAAAGCCCCCACTGTTTGGCTCCTTCATCAGGACTGGAGTGTGCTGGGAAGGGTGGGCTGTGGGTCAGACTGTGTGTGTCTTTCAGTTTTATTTATTTCTGACCAAAGCCCCAGAGAGGATTTCAGAAATGTGGGTCCCTGGTCATCGTAAAGGGCAGAGAAAGGGTTGTGAATGAATTCATTTAAAGTCATCACCACTGCTGGTGAAAAAGAAGCTCAAAACACATTCTCCACTCAGGAAGGCTCAGACCCTGGTCTATATATAGAATGGCATAGTTTCCTGCTGACTAAAGTCACACACACAGACACACACACACACACACACACACACACACAAAACAAAGCTCTGATGTTGAGCTTCTTAGAAGGCCATGATAAAACACACAATGCGTGCCTGCTTGCCTAAAATGGAGCTGATTAAGTATTTTCTTGGATTTCAGTGGTTATTTCTGTCACTCTTCAGCCTCGGGCACTGTAATTTGTACCATAATTCCTCACACATTTTTGGTCTCCAGGAAGAAAACTATCCTCTCTCCCCTCTGAAAACTCTCTTTGTAACCCGTGCGCACCAGAATTCAAAAGCTGTTCCTCTGGAACAGTATCATTTCACTTTCAGTGTTGCGTTTGAAGATAATCAATTTTCTCTGTCCTCTGAGGAGATTAACTTCGTCTTAAAAACTTTAACAAGCTTTGCATCTCAAATCCGATGCCAGAAAGCAGTCTGTCTTTATTACATGTTTCCCTTCAGTAAAGGATGATAAAATGGCGCCCAACTATTTTCAAGGAAGATTAGGATTTAAAATAAACGGGTGATTTTTAAAATTTCAAAGCCTGTCCCCATTTTCCTAAAAGAGTATCAAATGTGTTTCANCAGACCTGCTTCTGTGTTCCATAATAGCCTCTAACCTTGGGGCTCTTCAAAGCAAAATTCATAGCAGAAGAGTAGTTGGGTTCTAGGAGCATCGATTAGTCTTGCTTTTTTACATGGAGAATTCTTATGTTCAGTGTTTTTTCTTGAATTTGGGATGCAAATTGCATTTCATAGCACGTACACATATAAGAAAATCATCGGCACCGAGGGTTCTCTGGGACCAGACAGCGTGCACAGTAGTGCAAAGAGCACAGGCTCAGGAGTGAGAAGACCCCAGTTTGTATCCCTGCCGTGATCACAGCCATGTGATCACTTGTTTTCTGAGGAAGGTGAGGCCCTCCTCCATAAGATCATAGCAACACCATTCTTAACTTTGCAGGGTTTTGTGCAAATTAAATGACATGATGAACATTTACAAAGCACTTTTATGGGACCCTTAAAGGACCATGTGTGTTAGCTATTGTAGTTGTTTGGCAAAATGCCCCGCTCCTTCATCCTGAGCCTTGGAGCCCCTGATGCATTTAATGAGTAAGTTGGAAATAGTCAAAATGGCGCAGCTGTCCAACGTCTTGTGAATATCATGGAATGCTCTTAGGTTTTTACATGCTCATGTGATTTTGCTGGGAAAATCATAACATTTGCAGCTACATAAATGGGAAATAGAATCTCCTCTTTTCCCCGCCCCTGGAGAATAATTTAGGGCCTTTGGTGTTTATTTAAATTCATTATAGAATGTCATAGAAGAAGAAATCACCTAGATTTCATTTAGCCCAACTGCATTACCCTACAAGACAGTCTAAATGGAAATAGCCTGATGGGCTGTGAATATAAAATTGGAAAACATAGAGGCACCTGGGTGGCTGAGTCAGTTTAGCATCCAACTTCAGCTCAGGTCATTTGATCTCATGGTTCATGGGTTCAAGCCCTGATTTGGGCTCTGTGCTGACGGCTCAGAGCCTGGAGCCTGCTTCGGATTCTGTGTCTCCTTCTGTCTCTGCCCCTCTCCCACTTGCACTCTGTCTCTCAAAAATGAATAAACATTAAAAAATTTTAATTAAGAAATGTAATGATCTTAAGTTCTTTCTCACACATGTTCTGTGCTCACGTGCTGAGATGGAAGGCACATGGGTACCATGGCATTCTTCCTTGCCTAGATCTCTGTGCCTTATCTCAGATTATTTTCTTAGGGAAACACTCTCTAGGTCATGATTTCCAAAACCTTAATTCCCCTTCCACAAGGATATTTTCCCTCCAACAGCAAGATTCTAAAGGTCACAGGGATCATTATTTTATGAATTAAATCACGGGGAGAGACAATGCGGTCTACTCTGATTCCATGGGACTTCAGTCAAATATTTGATTGACTTTTCCATCAATTCCAAAGGCATACACAAAAATGGGTGGGGGGATGAAAATAATTAATAATCTGCCTTTGTCTGCGATGCTCACGGTCAGTAGGGCAGGGAGTGATGCTTAGACACGTAATCACAGCATCAGGTGACAAATGCTCTATCAGAGGTGGGCTCAGAGTCCAGAAGCACAGAGAAGAGCCCGGTTTCCACTGGACAAGTCAGAAGAGGTTGCTCAAAAGCAATGGCACCTGCGCTGTCCCCGAAGGGAGGGGGATGTCCCAGGCCACACTCTGAGGGGATAGTTCTGAGCCTGAGTGATGGAGGAGCAGAGACAGGAGGCCAGAGGGCTCCCTGTGTTCTTGGGAAGCAGCAAGCAGCCCAGCGTGGCTGGGTCCAGGGTGAAGAATGGTAACAGAGAAGGTGGAAAGGAAGCATAGGACCATCTCATGAGGCGTCCCCTAGTCTAGGCCGGAGGGGGTGGACCTTATCACGGTGACAGTGAGACCCTCCAGAAGTCTTCAATGGGGAGGATTACCTGATCAGACAGCCAGCCCTAGAGACGATGGGTAGGAGAAGGTTCTGGAAGCAGGACAAAGCTCAAAGCCGTAACAGAGCTTCCGCTTCTGCACAGGCAGCAGTGCTATGACATCAGTGAGGGGTAAGGTTCTGCCATCTTACCGCCTGAGATCCGTAATGCCTGGAGCGCTCTGGCTGTGACCTTGGCCATGTGTCTCACTTTTCCTCTCTAAAACGGGGGGTATCAGTAGCACCTACCCAATAGGGTTGTTGCGAGGCTTACACGAACCAGTACACAGCACAGGGTGAGCATATAAAATGTGAACTGTTACCCTCTTTGCGTGCAGTGATACGGTAACAGTAAAGGAAGGGTCCGTCCAGGAGGCCAGGTTGAGAGGCTTAATGTTTACCTATGGGTTTAGCCCCCAGGCAGCTCCTGGCGAGAGGAGCAGTGAACACAAACCACAGGCAATGAGATCTCTTTGAATTCCAAGCAGACTTGGTGCTTCATCCCAAGGAGTTTTGCCATGAACAGTCTAGAATGGATTGGATGGCATGAGTCAGCTTTTCCTCCAGGAGTCTGACAGGCCCTCCGGATGGTGTGGTGACTCTTTTAGGCCACCAGGGTGTCATTTTGTAAATCACTGGCCTGGCTCACTCATAAGCCTGCTCGGAGCTCTTGCATTAGTGGGGTAATGGCTCAGAGCCTGGAGCGGAGTGCAGGGAAATTGTCCAGTGAAGTCTAACGGCATCAGTGGGATGGCGTCACCCCCAAGGACCAGCCTGGGCCACAGCAGGTCAGGAACTTAGGAGAAGGGATCTGGACGGTTCCTAATTATCCAGTGGATGCTGAGGATTCCCAACAGTCAATGCCACGGTTTCCTTGGAAGAGACATGTGGTACAACTCTGAGGTCGCAGCAAGTAGCAAAGCTGTTGGGGATATTCCGAGCCAGTGACTCCCAAATGGGCAGTTTTCCCCCCACGGGACTTTTGACAGTGTCTGGTGATATTTTCAGTTGCCACAACCAGAGGAGATGCCACTGGTATCTAGTGGGTGGAGACCAGGGATGCCGCTAAACCCCATGTGGTGACCCTCACCGCAAGGAACTGTCAAGCCCAAATGTGAATCATGCCGACGCTGAAAAAATCTGGTCTAGGCCATTATTTGACCAAAATGTGAGATATGTGTTATTGCTAGATCATCAGTTGAGTGTAGGACCACTTTCCCTAAAAGTTTTAACAGTCACATATTTATTTTACCCTAAATTATAAACACATATAACCCATGATTACAAAGGTGTTGCTTAAGATGAGGCTAAAATGGTGTTTATGTTCTTTCTTTCTTTATTTACTTTGGATTTGGGGGCGGGGGGGAGGAAGGGGCAAAGAGAGAGGGACAGAGGATCCAAAGCGGGCTCTGGGCTAACAGCCTGATAGCAGTGAGCCTGATGCAGGGTTCGAACATGCAAACCATGAGATCATGACCTGAGCTGAAGTCGGACACTCAACGGACTGAGCCACCCAGGCCCCTGAAATACTGAGCCCCTAAAATGGTGTTTATGTTCTTTCAAATGTTGACTTAAAAATACAAAGTATAAAGGGTGCCTGGCTGGTGCAATCAGTTGGGCATCAGACTCTTGATTTCAGCTCAGGTCATGATCCCAGGGTCGTGGGATCAAGCCCTGCATTGGACTCTACACTGAGCATGAAGCCTGCTTAAGATTCTCCCTCCCTCCCTCCCTCTCTCTCTCTCTCTCTCTGTCTCTCCTTCTTCTCTTCCCTGCTTGCACTCTCTCTAAAATTAAAAAAAAATACAAAATAAAATAGTATAAATGGACTTCAAATATGGCAGACACACAAAAAGTGAGTATAAGTATGATCAAGGTTAGGAAACATTGGTTTAAGCCAGAGATCAGAAAAGCTTGTTTTTCCATTGACTGTATTCCTCATGCTCCACCTTTCATCCCTGTGACTTCTCCATTCCATAACTGGAAGCCTGTGTCTCCCCCAACCCATCTCCCCTCTGGCAGCCGTCACTGTGTTCTCTGTATTTATGGGTCTCTTTCTGCTGCTGTTTGCTTATTCATTTTGGTTTTTAGATTCCACATACAAATGAAATCATACAGTATTGGTCTTTCTCCATCTGACTTCACTTAGCATAATACCCTCTAGGTTTATCCGTGTTGTTGCAAATATCAAAAATCTCATTCTTTTTTATGGCTATGTAACATTCCATTGTGGAGATATAGATATCTGCCTGTCTGTCTCTCTGTATAGACATATATACCATATCCTCTTTATCCATTCATCTATTGAGGGACACCTGGGTTACTTCCATATCTTGGCTATTTCAAATAATGCTGCAATAAACATATAACGGTGCATACATGTTTTCGAATTAGCGTCTTCATTTTTTTGGGGTAAATACCCAGTAGTGGATCGTAGGGTAGTTTTATTTTTAAATTTTTGAGGAAACTCCATGCTATTTTCCACTGCAGCCACACCCATTTGCATTCCCACTAACAGTGCACGAGGGTTCCTTTTTCTCCACATCCTCACCAACAATTGTTGTTTTTTGCCCTTTCTTGTCTTTTTGATACTAACCATTCTGACATGTGTAAAGTGATACTTCATTGTGGTTCTGATTTGCATTTCTCTGATGATAAATGATGTTGAGCATCTTTTCATGTGTCTGTTAACCATCTGTTTGTCTTTGGAAAACTTCAGATCCTCTGCCCATATTTTAATTGGATTGTTTGGGTTTTGGGTGTTTTTTTTTGATGTCGAGTTGTATAAGTTCTTTATATATTTTGGAAATCAACCCTTTATTGGATATGTCACTTGCACGTATCATTTCCTGTCCAGTAGGTTGCCTTGTTTTATTGATGGTTTCCTTTGCTGTACAAAACCATATTCTTTTGGTGTATTCCCAATGGTTTAATTTGCTTCTGTTTCCTTTGCCTGAGGAGATAAATCTAGAAAAATGATGCAAAGACCAGAGAGAGTCCTATGTATGCTCACTTCTAGGATCTTAATGGTTTCAGGTCTCACATTTAGTTCCTTCATCCATTTCGAGTTTTTGTGTGTAGTGTAAGAAAGTGACTCAGTTTCATTCTTTTGCATATGGCTTTCCAGTTTCCCCAGCAGCGTTTACTGAAGAGATGGTCTTTTCCCTTGTATAGTATTGCCTTCTTTGTTGTAGATGGTTGACCGACCATCAAAACATGGGTTTATTTCTGGGCTCTCTATTCTTTTCTGTTGATCTGCATGTCTGTTTTTGTGCCAGTACCATACAGCTTTGAAGTATATCTCGAAATCTGGAATTATAAACCCC